>NC_092709.1:72644995-72951281 GCF_047496885.1 Scyliorhinus torazame | reverse complement strand
ACTCTCTCATATCTCCACCCCCAGAGCTCTCTCTCTCATATCTCCACTCCCAGAGCTCACTCTCTCTCCCATGTCCCCACTCCCAGAGCTCACTCTCTCTCTCATATCTCCACTCCCAGAGCTCAATCTCTCATATCTCCACTCCCAGAGCTCACTCTCTTATATCTCCACTTCCAGAGCTCTCTCTCTCATATCTCCACTCCCAGAGCTCACTCTTTCATATCACCACTCTCAGAGCTCACTGTCTCATAGCTCCACTCCCAGAGCTCACTCTCTCATATCTCCACTCCCAGAGCTCCCTCTCTCATATCTCCACTCCCAGACCTCACTCTCTCTCTCATATCCCCACTCCCAGAGCTCACTCTCTCATATCTCCAGTCCCTGAGCTCTCGCTCTCTCATATCTCCACTTCCAGAGCTCTCTCTCTCATATCTCCACCCCCAGAGCTCTCTCTCTCATATCTCCACTCCCAGAGCTCACTCTCTCTCCCATGTCCCCACTCCAAGAACTCACTCTCTCTCTCATATCTCCACTCCCAGAGCTCATTCTCTCATATCCCCACTCCCAGAGTTCCCGCTCTCATATCTCCACTCCCAGAGCTCACTCTCTCATAGCTCCACTCCCAAAGCTCACTCTCTCATATCTCCACTCCCAGAGCTCTCTCTCTCATATCTCTACTCCCAGAGCTCACTCTCTCATAGCTCCACTCCCAGAGCTCACTCTCTAATAGCTCCACTCCCATAGCTCACTCTCTCATATCTCCACTCCCAGAGCTCTCTCTCTCATATCTCCACTCCCAGAGCTCACTCTCTCTCTCATATCTCGACTCCCAGAGCTCACTCTCTCTCTCATATCACCACTCCCAGAGCTCCCGCTCTCATATCTCCACTCCCAGAGCTCACTCTCTCATATCTCCACTCCCAGAGCTCACTCTCTAATATCTCCACTCCCAGAGCTCACTCTCCCATATGTCCACTCCCAGAGCTCTCTATCATATCTCCACTCCCAGAGCTCACTCTCTCATATCTCCACTGCCAGAGCTCTCTCTCTGATATCTCCACTCCCAGAGCTCTCTCATATCTCCATTCCCAGAGCTCACTCTCTCATATCTCCACTCCCAGAGCTCACTCTCTCATATCTCCACTCCCAGAGCTCTCTCTCTCATATCTCCACTCCCAGAGCTCACTCTCTGATATCTCCACTCCCAGAGCTCTCTCTCTGATATCTCCACTCCCATAGCTCACTCTCTCATATCTCCACACCCAGAGCTCACTCTCTCATATCCCCCCTCCTAGAGCTCACTCTCTCATATCTCCACTCCCAGAGCTCACTCTCTCATAACTCCACTCCCTGAGCTCTCTCTCCCATATCTCCACTCCCTGAGCTCACTCTCTCATATCTCCACTCCCAGACCTCTCTCTCTCATGTCTCTACTCCCAGAGCTCACTCTCTCATATCTTCACTCCTAGAGCTCACTCTTTCATATCTCCACTCCCAGAGCTCCCTCTCTCTCTCCCTCTCTCTCATATCCCCACTTCCAGAGCTCACTCTCTCACTCATATCCCCACTCCCAGAGCTCACTCTCTCATATCTCCACTCCCAGAGCTCACTCTCTCATATCTCCACTGCCTGAGCTCTCTCTCCCATATCTCCACTCCCTGAGCTCACTCTCTCTCTCCCTCTCTCTCATATCTCCACTCCCAGAGCTCACTCTCTCATCTCATATCTCCACTCCCAGATCTCACACTCTCATATCCCCCCTCCTAGAGCTCACTGTCTCATATCTCCAATCCCAGAGCTAACTCTCTCATAGCTCCACTCCCAGAGCTCACTCTCTCATATCTCCACTCCCAGAGCTCCCTCTCTCATATCTCCACTCCCAGAGCTCACTCTCTCTCGCATATCCACACTCCCAGAGCTCACTCTCTCATATCTCCAGTTCCTGAGCTCTTTCTCTCTCATATCTCCACTCCCAGAACTCACTCTCTCTCATATCTCCACTCCCAGAGCTCACTCTCTCATATCTCCACTCCCAGAGCTCACTCTCTCTCTCATATCTCCACTTCCAGAGCTCACTCTCTCATATCTCCACTCCCAGAGCTCACTCTCTCATATCTCCACTCCCAGAGCTCACTCTCTCATATCTCCACTCCCAGAGCTCACTCTCACATCCCCACTCCCAGAGCTCACTCTCTCATATCTCCACTCCCAGAGCTCACTCTCTCATATCTGCACTCCCTGAGCTCACTCTCTCATATCTCCACTCCCAGAGCTTTCTCTCTCATATCCCCACTCCCTGAGCTCACTCTCTCTCATATCCCCACTCCTTGAGTTCACTCTCTCTCTTGTATCTCCACTCCCGGAGCTCTCTCTCTCATATCTCCACTCCCAGAGCTCTCTCATATCTCCATTCCCAGAGTTTACTCTCTGCCTCTCATATCTACACTCCCAGTGCTCTGTCTCTCTCATATCGTCACTCTCTGAGCTCACTCTCTCTCTCTCATAACTCCACTCCCAGAGCTCTCTCTCATATCTCCACTCCGAGAGCTCAATCTCTCATATCTCCACTCCCAGAGCTCACACTCTCATATCTCCACTCCCAGAGCTCACTCACTCATATCTCCACTCCCAGAGCTCTCTCTCTCATATCTCCACTCCCAGAGCTCTCTCTCACATATCTCCACTCCCAGAGCTCACTCTCTCCCTCATATCTCCACTCCCCGAGCTCACTCTCTCATATCTCCACCCCCAGAGCTCTCTCTCTCATATCTCCACTCCCAGAGCTCACTCTCTCATATCTCCACTCCCAGAGCTCTCTCTCTCATATCTCCACTCCCAGAGCTCACTCTCTCTCCCATGTCCCCACTCCTAGAGCTCACTCTCTCTCTCATATCTCCACTCCCAGAGCTCAATCTCTCATATCTCCACACCCAGAGCTCACTCTCTCATATCTCCACTCCCAGAGCTCTCTCTCTCATATCTCCACTCCCAGAGCTCACTCTCTCATATCTCCACTCCCAGAGCTCACTCTCTCATAGCTGCACTCCCAGAGCTCACTCTCTCATATCTCCACTCCCGGAGCTCCCTCTCTCATTTCTCCACTCCCAGAGGTCACTCTCTCTCTCATATCTCCACTCCCAGAGCTCACTCTCTCATATCTCCACTCCCAGAGCTCATTCTCTCATATCCCCCCTCCTAGAGCTCACTCTCTCATAGCTCCACTCCCAGAGCTCACTCTCTCATATCTCCAGTCCCTGAGATCTTGCTCTCTCATATCTCCACTTCCAGAGCTCTCTCTCTCATATCTCCACTCCCAGAGCTCACTCTCTCGATCATATCTCCACTCCCAGAACTCACTCTCTCTCTCATATCCCCACTCCCAGCGCTCCCGTGCTCATATCTCCACTCCCAGAGCTCACTCTCTCATATCTCCACTCCCAGAGCTCATTCTCACATATCTGCACTCCCTGAGCTCTCTCTCTCATATCTCCACTCCCAGAGCTCACTCTCTCATATGTCCACTCCCAGAGCTCTCTCTCTCATATCTCCACTCCCAGAGCTCACTCTCTCATATCTCCACTCCCAGAGCTCTCTCATATCTCCACTCCCAGAGTTCACTCTCTCTCTCTCATATCTACACTCCCAGTGCTCTCTCTCTCTCATATCTCCACTCCCAGAGCTCACTCTCTCATATCTCCTCTCCCAGAGCTCACACACCCATATCTCCACTCCCAGAGCTCACTCTCTCATATCTCCACCCCCAGAGCTCTCTCTTTCATATCTCCACTCCCAGAGCTCACTCTCTCTCCCATGTCCCCACTCCCAGAGCTCACTCTCTCTCTCATATCCCCACTCCCAGAGCTCCCGTTCTCATATCTTCACTCCCAGAGCTCACTCTCTCATATCTCCACTCCCAGAGCTCACTCTCTCATATCCCCACTCCCAGAGCTCACTCTCTCATATCTCCACTCCCAGAGCTCACTCTGACATCCCCACTTCCAGAGCTCACTCTCTCATATCTCCACTCCCAGAGCTCACTCTCTCATATCTGCACTCCCTGAGCACACTCTCTCTCATATCCCCACTCCCAGAGTTCACTCTCTCTCTTATATCTCCACTCACAGAGCTCACTCTCTCATATCTCCACTTCCAGAGCTCACTCTCTCATATCTCCACTCCCAGAGCTCACTCTCTCATATCTCCACTCCCAGAGCTCACTCTCTCATATCTCCACTCCCAGAGCTCACTCTCACATCCCCACTCCCAGAGCTCACTCTCTCATATCTCCACTCCCAGAGCTCACTCTCTCATATCTGCACTCCCTGAGCTCACTCTCTCATATCTCCACTCCCAGAGCTTTCTCTCTCATATCCCCACTCCCTGAGCTCACTCTCTCTCATATCCCCACTCCCTGAGTTCACTCTCTCTCTTGTATCTCCACTCCCAGAGCTCTCTCTCTCATATCTCCACTCCCAGAGCTCTCTCATATCTCCATTCCCAGAGTTTACTCTCTGCCTCTCATATCTACACTCCCAGTGCTCTGTCTCTCTCATATCGCCACTCTCTGAGCTCACTCTCTCTCTCTCATAACTCCACTCCCAGAGCTCTCTCTCATATCTCCACTCCGAGAGCTCAATCTCTCATATCTCCACTCCCAGAGCTCACACTCTCATATCTCCACTCCCAGAGCTCACTCACTCATATCTCCACTCCCAGAGCTCTCTCTCTCATATCTCCACTCCCAGAGCTCTCTCTCACATATCTCCACTCCCAGAGCTCACTCTCTCCCTCATATCTCCACTCCCCGAGCTCACTCTCTCATATCTCCACCCCCAGAGCTCTCTCTCTCATATCTCCACTCCCAGAGCTCACTCTCTCATATCTCCACTCCCAGAGCTCTCTCTCTCATATCTCCACTCCCAGAGCTCACTCTCTCTCCCATGTCCCCACTCCTAGAGCTCACTCTCTCTCTCATATCTCCACTCCCAGAGCTCAATCTCTCATATCTCCACACCCAGAGCTCACTCTCTCATATCTCCACTCCCAGAGCTCTCTCTCTCATATCTCCACTCCCAGAGCTCACTCTCTCATATCTCCACTCCCAGAGCTCACTCTCTCATAGCTCCACTCCCAGAGCTCACTCTCTCATATCTCCACTCCCAGAGCTCCCTCTCTCATTTCTCCACTCCCAGAGCTCACTCTCTCTCTCATATCCCCACTCCTAGAGCTCACTCTCTCATATCTCCAGTCCCTGAGCTCTCGCTCTCTCATATCTCCACTTCCAGAGCTCTCTCTCTCATATCTCCACTCCCAGAGGTCACTCTCTCTCTCATATCTCCGCTCCCAGAGCTCACTCTCTCTCTCATATCCCCACTCCCAGAGCTCCCGTTCTCATATCTCCACTCCCAGAGCTCACTCTCTCATATCTCCACTCCCAGAGCTCACTCTCTCATATCCCCACTCCCAGAGCTCACTCTCTCATATCTCCACTCCCAGAGCTCACTCTCACATCCCCACTTCCAGAGCTCACTCTCTCATATGTCCACTCCCAGAGCTCACTCTCTCATATCTGCACTCCCTGAGCTCACTCTCTCTCATATCCCCACTCCCAGAGTTCACTCTCTCTCTTATATCTCCACTCCCAGAGCTCACTCTCTCATATCTGCACTCCCTGAGCTCACTCTCTCTCATATCCCCACTCCCAGAGTTCACTCTCTCTCTTATATCTCCACTCCCAGAGCTCACTCTCTCATATCTCCACTCCCAGAGCTCTCTCTCTCATATCTCCACTCCCAGAGCTCACTCTCTAATATCTCCACTCCCAGAGCTCACTCTCTCATATCTCCACTCCCAGAGCTCTCTCTCTCATATCTTCACTCCCAGAGCTCACTCTCTCATATCTGCACTCCCTGAGCTCACTCTCTCATATCTCCACTCGCAGAGCTCTCTCTCTCATATCCCCACTCCCTGAGCTCACTCTCTCTCATATCCCCACTCCCTGAGTTCACTCTCTCTCTTGTATCTCCACTCCCAGAGCTATCTCTCTCATATCTCCACTCCCAGAGCTCTCTCATATCTCCATTCCCAGAGTTCACTCTCTCCCTCTCATATCTACACTCCCAGTGCTCTCTCTCTCTCATATCGCCACTCTCTGAGCTCACTCTCTCTCTCTCATAACTCCACTCCCAGAGCTCTCTCTCATATCTCCACTCCGAGAGCTCAATCTCTCATATCTCCACTCCCAGAGCTCACACTCTCATATCTCCACTCCCAGAGCTCACTCACTCATATCTCCACTCCCAGAGCTCAATCTCTCATATCTCCACTCCCAGAGCTCTCTCTCTCATATCTCCACTCCCAGAGCTCACTCTCTCCCTCATATCTCCACTCCCTGAGCTCACTCTCTCATATCTCCACCCCCAGAGCTCTCTCTCTCATATCTCCACTCCCAGAGCTCACTCTCTCATATCTCCACTACCAGAGCTCTCTCTCTCATATCTCCACTCCCAGAGCTCACTCTCTTTCCCATGTCCCCACTCCCAGAGCTCACTCTCTCTCTCATATCTCCACTCCCAGAGCTCAATCTCTCATATCTCCACTCCCAGAGCTCACTCTCTCATATCTCCACTCCCAGAGCTCTCTCTCTCATATCTCCACTCCCAGAGCTCACTCTCTCATATCTCCACTCCCAGAGCTCACTCTCTCATAGCTCCACTCCCAGAGCTCACTCTCTCATATCTCCACTCCCAGAGCTCACTCTCTCTCTCATATCCCCACTCCTAGAGCTCACTCTCTCATATCTCCAGTCCCTGAGCTCTCGCTCTCTCATATCTCCACTTCCAGAGCTCTCTCTCTCATATCTCCACTCCCAGAGGTCACTCTCTCTCTCATATCTCCGCTCCCAGAGCTCACTCTCTCTCTCATATCCCCACTCCCAGAGCTCCCGTTCTCATATCTCCACTCCCAGAGCTCACTCTCTCATATCTCCACTCCCAGAGCTCACTCTCTCATATCCCCACTCCCAGAGCTCACTCTCTCATATCTCCACTCCCAGAGCTCACTCTCACATCCCCACTTCCAGAGCTCACTCTCTCATATCTCCACTCCCAGAGCTCACTCTCTCATATCTGCACTCCCTGAGCTCACTCTCTCTCATATCCCCACTCCCAGAGTTCACTCTCTCTCTTATATCTCCACTCCCAGAGCTCACTCTCTCATATCTGCACTCCCTGAGCTCACTCTCTCTCATATCCCCACTCCCAGAGTTCACTCTCTCTCTTATATCTCCACTCCCAGAGCTCACTCTCTCATATCTCCACTCCCAGAGCTCTCTCTCTCATATCTCCACTCCCAGAGCTCACTCTCATATCTCCACTCCCAGAGCTCTCTCTCTCATATCTTCACTCCCAGAGCTCACTCTCTCATATGTCCACTCCCAGAGCTCTCTCACTCATATCTCCACTCCCAGAGCTCTCTCTCTCATATCTCCACTCCCAGAGCTCACTCTCTCATATCTGCACTCCCAGAGCTCTCTCTGTGATATCTCCACTCCCAGAGCTCACTCTCTTATATCCCCACTCCCAGAGCTCACTCTCTCATATCTCTACTCCCAGAGCTCAATCTCTCATATCTCCACTCCCAGAGCTCAATCTCTCATATCTCCACTCCCAGAGCTCACTCTCTCATATCTCCACTCGCAGAGCTCACTCTCTCATATCTCCACTCCCAGAGCTCTCTCTCTCATATCTACACTCCCAGAGCTCACTCTCTCATATGTCCACTCCCAGAGCTCACTTTCTCATATCTCCACTCCCAGAGCTCACTTTCTCATATCTCCACTCCCTGAGCTCACTCTCTCATATCTCCACTCCCAGAGCTCTCTCTCACATATCTCCACTCCCAGAGCTCACTCTCTCCCTCATATCTCCACTCCCCGAGCTCACTCTCTCATATCTCCACCCCCAGAGCTCTCTCTCTCATATCTCCACTCCCAGAGCTCACTCTCTCATATCTCCACTCCCAGAGCTCTCTCTCTCATATCTCCACTCCCAGAGCTCACTCTCTCTCCCATGTCCCCACTCCTAGAGCTCACTCTCTCTCTCATATCTCCACTCCCAGAGCTCAATCTCTCATATCTCCACACCCAGAGCTCACTCTCTCATATCTCCACTCCCAGAGCTCTCTCTCTCATATCTCCACTCCCAGAGCTCACTCTCTCATATCTCCACTCCCAGAGCTCACTCTCTCATAGCTGCACTCCCAGAGCTCACTCTCTCATATCTCCACTCCCAGAGCTCCCTCTCTCATTTCTCCACTCCCAGAGGTCACTCTCTCTCTCATATCTCCACTCCCAGAGCTCACTCTCTCATATCTCCACTCCCAGAGCTCATTCTCTCATATCCCCCCTCCTAGAGCTCACTCTCTCATAGCTCCACTCCCAGAGCTCACTCTCTCATATCTCCAGTCCCTGAGATCTCGCTCTCTCATATCTCCACTTCCAGAGCTCTCTCTCTCATATCTCCACTCCCAGAGCTCACTCTCTCGATCATATCTCCACTCCCAGAACTCACTCTCTCTCTCATATCCCCACTCCCAGCGCTCCCGTGCTCATATCTCCACTCCCAGAGCTCACTCTCTCATATCTCCACTCCCAGAGCTCATTCTCACATATCTGCACTCCCTGAGCTCACTCTCTCTCATATCCCCACTCCCAGAGTTCACTCTCTCTCTCATATCTCCACTCCAAGAGCTCACTCTCTATTATCTCCACTCCCAGAGCTCACTCTCTCATATCTCCACTCCCAGAGCTCTCTCTCTCATATCTCCACTCCCAGAGCTCACTCTCTCATATGTCCACTCCCAGAGCTCTCTCTCTCATATCTCCACTCCCAGAGCTCACTCTCTCATATCTCCACTCCCAGAGCTCTCTCATATCTCCACTCCCAGAGTTCACTCTCTCTCTCTCATATCTACACTCCCAGTGCTCTCTCTCTCTCATATCTCCACTCCCAGAGCTCACTCTCTCATATCTCCACTCCCAGAGCTCACACACCCATATCTCCACTCCCAGAGCTCACTCTCTCATATCTCCACCCCCAGAGCTCTCTCTTTCATATCTCCACTCCCAGAGCTCACTCTCTCTCCCATGTCCCCACTCCCAGAGCTCACTCTCTCTCTCATATCTCCACTCCCAGAGCTCAATCTCTCATATCTCCAGTCCCAGAGCTCACTCTCTCTCTCATATCTCCACTCCCAGAGCTCACTCTCTCTCTCATATCCCCACTCCCAGAGCTCCCGTTCTCATATCTTCTCTCCCAGAGCTCACTCTCTCATATCTCCACTCCCAGAGCTCACTCTCTCATATCCCCACTCCCAGAGCTCACTCTCTCATATCTCCACTCCCAGAGCTCACTCTCACATCCCCACTTCCAGAGCTCACTCTCTCATATCTCCACTCCCAGAGCTCACTCTCTCATATCTGCACTCCCTGAGCACACTCTCTCTCATATCCCCACTCCCAGAGTTCACTCTCTCTCTTATATCTCCACTCACAGAGCTCACTCTCTCATATCTCCACTTCCAGAGCTCTCTCTCTCATATCTCCACTCCCAGAGCTCACTCTCTAATATCTCCACTCCCAGAGCTCACTCTCTCATATCTCCACTCCCAGAGCTCTCTCTCTCATATCTCCACTCCCAGAGCTCACTCTCTCATCTGTCCGCTCCCAGAGCTCTCTCACTCATATCTCCACTCCCAGAGCTCTCTCTCTCATATCTCCACTCCCAGAGCTCACTCTCTCATATGTCCACTCCCAGAGCTCTCTCTCTCATATCTCCACTCCCAGAGCTGCCTCTCTCATATCCCCACTCCCAGAGCTCACTCTCTGATATCTCCACTCCCAGAGCTCACTCTCTCATATCTCCACTCCCAGAGCTCACTCTCTCATATCTCCACTCCCAGAGCTCACTCTCTCATATCTCCACTCCCAGAGATCACTCTCTCTCTCATATCCCCACTTCCAGAGCTCACTCTCTCATATCTCCACTCCCAGAGCTCTCTCTCTCTCCCTCTCTCTCATATCTCCGCACCCAGATCTCACTCTCTCACATCTCCACTCCCAGAGTTCACTCTCTCTCTCATATCTCCACTCCCAGAGCCCACTCTCTCATATCTCCACTCCCAGAGGTCTCTCTCCCATATCTCCACTCCCTGAGCTCACTCTCTCATATCTCCACTCCCAGAGCTCTCTCTCTCATATCTCCACTTCCAGAGCTCACTCTCTCATATCTCCACTCCCAGAGCTCACTCTCTCATATCCCCCCTCCGAGAGCTCACTCTCTCATATCTCCACTCCCAGAGCTCTCTCTCTCTCCCTCTCTCTCATATCTCCGCACCCAGATCTCACTCTCTCACATCTCCACTCCCAGAGTTCACTCTCTCTCTCATATCTCCACTCCCAGAGCCCACTCTCTCATATCTCCACTCCCAGAGGTCTCTCTCCCATATCTCCACTCCCTGAGCTCACTCTCTCATATCTCCACTCCCAGAGCTCTCTCTCTGATATCTCCACTTCCAGAGCTCTCTCTCTCATATCTCCACTCCCAGAGATCACTCTCTCTCTCATATCTCCACTCCCTGAGCTCTCGCTCTCATATCCCCACTCCCAGATTTCCCGATCTCATATCTCCACTCCCAGAGCTCACTCTCTCATAGCTCCACTCCCAGAGCTCACTCTCTCATATCTCCACTCCCAGAGCTCTCTCTCTCATATCTCGACTCCCAGAGCTCACTCTCTCTCTCATATCCCCACTCCCAGAGCTCCCGCTCTCATATCTCCACTCCCAGAGCTCACTCTCTCATATCTCCACTCCCAGAGCGCACTCTCTAATATCTCCACTCCCAGAGCTCACTCTCCCATATGTCCACCCGCAGAGCTCTCTATCATATCTCCACTCCCAGAGCTCACTCTCTCATATCTCCACTCCCAGAGCTCTCTCTCTGATATCTCCACTCCCAGAGCTCTCTCATATCTCCACTCCCAGAGCTCACTCTCTCATATCTCCACTCCCAGAGCTCACTCTCTCATATCTCCACTCCCAGAGCTCTCTCTCTCATATCTCCACTCCCAGAGCTCACTCTCTGATATCTCCACTCCCAGAGCTCTCTCTCTGATATCTCCACTCCCAGAGCTCTCTCTCATATCTCCACTCCCAGAGTTCACTCTCTCATATCTCCACTCCCAGAGCTCTCTCTCTCATATCTCCACTCCCAGAGCTCACTCTCTCATATCTCCACTCCCAGAGCTCTCTCTCTCATATCTCCACTCCCAGAGCTCACTCTCTCATATCTCCACTCCCAGAGCTCACTCTCTCATATCTCCACTCCCAGAGCTCACTCTCTCATATCTCCACACCCAGAGCTCACTCTCTCATATCCCCCCTCCTAGAGCTCACTCTCTCATATCTCCACTCCCAGAGCTCACTCTCTCATAACTCCACTCCCTGAGCTCTCTCTCCCATATCTCCACTCCCTGAGCTCACTCTCTCATATCTCCACTCCCAGACCTCTCTCTCTCATGTCTCTACTCCCAGAGCTCACTCTCTCATATCTTCACTCCTAGAGCTCACTCTTTCATATCTCCACTCCCAGAGCTCACTCTCTCTCTCATATCCCCACTTCCAGAGCTCACTCTCTCACTCATATCCCCACTCCCAGAGCTCACTCTCTCATATCTCCACTCCCAGAGCTCTCTCTCTCTCTCATATCCCCACTTCCAGAGCTCACTCTCTCACTCATATCCCCACTCCCAGAGCTCACTCTCTCATATCTCCACTCCCAGAGCTCACTCTCTCATATCTCCACTCCCTGAGCTCACTCTCTCTCTCCCTCTCTCTCATATCTCCACTCCCAGAGCTCACTCTCTCTCTCATATCTCCACTCCCAGATCTCACTCTCTCATATCCCCCCTCCTAGAGCTCACTGTCTCATATCTCCAATCCCAGAGCTAACTCTCTCATAGCTCCACTCCCAGAGCTCACTCTCTCATATCTCCACTCCCAGAGCTCCCTCTCTCATATCTCCACTCCCAGAGCTCACTCTCTCTCACATATCTCCACTCCCAGAGCTCACTCTCTCATATCTCCACTCCCAGAGCTCACTCTCTCATATCTGCACTCCCTGAGCTCACTCTCTCTCATATCCCCACTTCCAGAGTTCACTCTCTCTCTTATATCTCCACTCCCAGAGCTCTCTCGCTCATATCTCCACTCCCAGAGCTCACTCTCTCATATCTCCACTCCCAGAGCTCTCTCTCTCATATCTCCACTCCCAGAGCTCACTCTCTCACATATCCAATCCCAGAGCTCTCTCTCTCACATCTCCACTCCCAGAGCTCACTTTCTCATATCTCCACTCCCAGAGCTCACTCTCTCATATGTCCACTCCCAGAACTCTCTCTTTCATATCTCCACTCCCAGAGCTCACTCTCTCATATGTCCACTCCCAGAGCTCTCTCTCTCATATCTCCACTCCCAGAGCTCACTCTCTCATAGCTCCACTCCCAGAGCTCTCTCTCTGATATCTCCACTCCCAGAGCTCACTCTCTCATATCTTCACTCCCAGAGCTCACTCTCTCATATCCCCCCTCCTGGAGCTCACTCTCTCATATCTACACTTCCAGAGCTCACTTTCTCATATCTCCACTCCCAGAGCTCTCTCTCCCATATCTCCACTCCCTGAGCTCACTCTCTCATATCTCCACTCCCAGAGCTCACTCTCTCATATCTCCACTCCCAGAGCTCACTCTCTCATATCTCCACTCCCAGAGATCACTCTCTCTCATATCCCCACTTCCAGAGCTCAATCTCTCACTCATATCCCCACTCCCAGAGCTCACTCTCTCATATCTCCACTCCCAGAGCTCTCTCTCTCTCTCATATCCCCACTTCCAGAGCTCACTCTCTCACTCATATCCCCACTCCCAGAGCTCACTCTCTCATATCTCCACTCCCAGAGCTCACTCTCTCATATCTCCACTCCCTGAGCTCTCTCTCCCATATCTCCACTCCCTGAGCTCACTCTCTCTCTCCCTCTCTCTCATATCTCCACTACCAGAGCTCACTCTCTCTCTCATATCTCCACTCCCAGATCTCACTCTCTCATATCCCCCCTCCTAGAGCTCACTGTCTCATATCTCCAATCCCAGAGCCAACTCTCTCATAGCTCCACTCCCAGAGCTCACTCTCTCATATCTCCAGTCCCAGAGCTCCCTCTCTCATATCTCCACTCTCAGAGCTCACTCTCTCTCGCATATCCACACTCCCAGAGCTCACTCTCTCATATCTCCAGTTCCTGAGCTCTTTCTCTCTCATATCTCCACTCCCAGAACTCACTCTCTCTCATATCTCCACTCCCAGAGCTCACTCTCTCATATCTCCACTCCCAGAGATCACTCTCACATCCCCACTCCCAGAGCTCACTCTCTCATATCTCCACTCCCAGAGCTCACTCTCTCATATCTGCACTCCCTGAGCTCACTCTCTCTCATATCCCCACTTCCAGACTTCACTCTCTCTCTTATATCTCCACTCCCAGAGCTCTCTCTCTCATATCTCCACTCCCAGAGCTCACTCTCTCACATATCCACTCCCAGAGCTCTCTCTCTCACATCTCCATTTCCTGAGCTCACTTTCTCATATCTCCACTCCCAGAGCTCACTCTCTCATATGTCCACTCCCAGAGCTCTCTCTTTCATATCTCCACTCCCAGAGCTCACTCTCTCATATGTCCACTCCCAGAGCTCTCTCTCTCATATCTCCACTCCCAGAGCTCACTCTCTCATAGCTCCACTCCCAGAGCTCTCTCTCTGATATCTCCACTCCCAGAGCTCACTCTCTCATATCCCCCCTCCTAGAGCTCACTCTCTCATATCTCCACTCCCAGAGCTCACTCTCTCATAACTCCACTCCCTGAGCTCTCTCTCCCATATCTCCACTCCCTGAGCTCACTCTCTCATATCTCCACTCCCAGACCTCTCTCTCTCATGTCTCCACTCCCAGAGCTCACTCTCTCATATCTTCACTCCTAGAGCTCACACTTTCATATCTCCACTCCCAGAGCTCACTCTCTCTCTCCCTCTCTCTCATATCCCCACTTCCAGAGCTCACTCTCTCACTCATATCCCCACTCCCAGAGCTCACTCTCTCATATCTCCACTCCCAGAGCTCACTCTCTCATATCTCCACTCCCTGAGCTCTCTCTCCCATATCTCCACTCCCTGAGCTCACTCTCTCTCTCCCTCTCTCTCATATCTCCACTCCCAGAGCTCACTCTCTCTCTCATATCTCCACTCCCAGAACTCACTCTCTCATATCCCCCCTCCTAGAGCTCACTGTCTCATATCTCCAATCCCAGAGCTAACTCTCTCATAGCTCCACTCCCAGAGCTCACTCTCTCATATGTCCACTCCCAGAGCTCACTCTCTCATAGCTCCACTCCCAGAGCTCCCTCTCTCATATCTCCACTCCCAGAGCTCACTCTCTCTCGCATATCCACACTCCCAGAGCTCACTCTCTCATATCTCCAGTTCCTGAGCTCTTTCTCTCTCATATCTCCACTCCCAGAACTCACTCTCTCTCATATCTCCACTCCCAGAGCTCACTCTCTCATATCTCCACTCCCAGAGATCACTCTCACATCCCCACTCCCAGAGCTCACTCTCTCATATCTCCACTCCCAGAGCTCACTCTCTCATATCTGCACTCCCTGAGCTCACTCTCTCTCATATCCCCACTTCCAGAGTTCACTCTCTCTCTTATATCTCCACTCCCAGAGCTCTCTCTCTCATATCTCCACTCCCAGAGCTCACTCTCTCACTTATCCACTCCCAGAGCTCTCTCTCTCACATCTCCATTCCCAGAGCTCACTTTCTCATATCTCCACTCCCAGAGCTCACTCTCTCATATGTCCACTCCCAGAGCTCTCTCTTTCATATCTCCACTCCCAGAGCTCACTCTCTCATATGTCCACTCCCAGAGCTCTCTCTCTCATATCTCCACTCCCAGAGCTCACTCTCTCATAGCTCCACTCCCAGAGCTCTCTCTCTGATATCTCCACTCCCAGAGCTCACTCTCTCATATCCCCCCTCCTAGAGCTCACTCTCTCATATCTCCACTCCCAGAGCTCACTCTCTCATAACTCCACTCCCTGAGCTCTCTCTCCCATATCTCCACTCCCTGAGCTCTCTCTCTCATATCTCCACTCCCAGACCTCTCTCTCTCCTGTCTCCACTCCCAGAGCTCACTCTCTCATATCTTCACTCCTAGAGCTCACTCTTTCATATCTCCACTCCCAGAGCTCACTCTCTCTCTCCCTCTCTCTCATATCCCCACTTCCAGAGCTCACTCTCTCACTCATATCCCCACTCCCAGAGCTCACTCTCTCATATCTCCACTCCCAGAGCTCACTCTCTCATATCTCCACTCCCTGAGCTCTCTCTCCCATATCTCCACTCCCTGAGCTCACTCTCTCTCTCCCTCTCTCTCATATCTCCACTCCCAGAGCTCACTCTCTCTCTCATATCTCCACTCCCAGAACTCACTCTCTCATATCCCCCCTCCTAGAGCTCACTGTCTCATATCTCCAATCCCAGAGCTAACTCTCTCATAGCTCCACTCCCAGAGCTCACTCTCTCATATCTCCACTCCCAGAGCTCCCTCTCTCATATCTCCACTCCCAAAGCTCACTCTCTCTCGCATATCCACACTCCCAGAGCTCACTCTCTCATATCTCCAGTTCCTGAGCTCTTTCCCTCTCATATCTCCACTCCCAGAACTCACTCTCTCTCATATCTCCACTCCCAGAGCTCACTCTCTCATATCTCCACTCCCAGAGCTCACTCTCACATCCCCACTCCCAGAGCTCACTCTCTCATATCTCCACTCCCAGAGCTCACTCTCTCATATCTGCACTCCCTGAGCTCACTCTCTCTCATATCCCCACTTCCAGAGTTCACTCTCTCTCTTATATCTCCACTCCCAGAGCTCTCTCGCTCATATCTCCACTCCCAGAGCTCACTCTCTCATATCTCCACTCCCAGAGCTCTCTCTCTCATATCTCCACTCCCAGAGCTCACTCTCTCACATATCCACTCCCAGAGCTCTCTCTCTCACATCTCCACTCCCAGAGCTCACTTTCTCATATCTCCACTCCCAGAGCTCACTCTCTCATATGTCCACTCCCAGAGCTCTCTCTTTCATATCTCCACTCCCAGAGCTCACTCTCTCATATGTCCACTCCCAGAGCTCTCTCTCTCATATCTCCACTCCCAGAGCTCACTCTCTCATAGCTCCACTCCCAGAGCTCTCTCTCTGATATCTCCACTCCCAGAGCTCACTCTCTCATATCTTCACTCCCAGAGCTCACTCTCTCATATCCCCCCTCCTGGAGCTCACTCTCTCATATCTACACTTCCAGAGCTCCCTTTCTCATATCTCCACTCCCAGAGCTCTCTCTCCCATATCTCCACTCCCTGAGCTCACTCTCTCATATCTCAACTCCCAGAGCTCACTCTCTCATATCTCCACTCCCAGAGCTCACTCTCTCATATCTCCACTCCCAGAGATCACTCTCTAACATAGAACATAGAACATAGAACAATACAGCGCAGTACAGGCCCTTCGGCCCACGATGTTGCACCAAAACAAAAGCCATCTAACCTACACTATGCCATTATCATCCATATGTTTATCCAATAAACTTTTAAATGCCCTCAATGTTGGCGAGTTCACTACTGTAGCAGGTAGGGCATTCCACGGCCTCACTACTCTTTGCGTAAAGAACCTACCTCTGACCTCTGTCCTATATCTATTACCCCTCAGTTTAAAGTTATGTCCCCTCGTGCCAGCCATACCCATCCGCGGGAGAAGGCTCTCACTGTCCACCCTATCCAACCCCCTGATCATTTTGTATGCCTCTATTAAGTCTCCTCTTAACCTTCTTCTCTCCAACGAAAACAACCTCAAGTCCGTCAGCCTTTCCTCATAAGATTTTCCCTCCATACCAGGCAACATCCTGGTAAATCTCCTCTGCACCCGCTCCAAAGCCTCCACGTCCTTCCTATAATGTGGTGACCAGAACTGTACGCAATACTCCAAATGCGGCCGTACCAGAGTTCTGTACAGCTGCAACATGACCTCCCGACTCCGGAACTCAATCCCTCTACCAATAAAGGCCAACACTCCATAGGCCTTCTTCACAACCCTATCAACCTGGGTGGCAACTTTCAGGGATCTATGTACATGGACACCTAGATTCCTCTGCTCATCCACACTTTCAAGAACTTTACCATTAGCCAAATATTCCGCATTCCTGTTATTCCTTCCAAAGTGAATCACCTCACACTTCTCTACATTAAACTCCATTTGCCACCTCTCAGCCCAGCTCTGCAGCTTATCTATATCCCTCTGTAACCTGCTACATCCTTCCACACTATCGACAACACCACCGACTTTAGTATCGTCTGCAAATTTACTCACCCACCCTTCTGCGCCTTCCTCTAGGTCATTGATAAAAATGACAAACAGCAACGGCCCCAGAACAGATCCTTGTGGTACTCCACTTGTGACTGAACTCCATTCTGAACATTTCCCATCAACCACCACCCTCTGTCTTCTTTCAGCTAGCCAATTTCTGATCCACATCTCTAAATCACCCTCAATCCCCAGCCTCCGTATTTTTTGCAATAGCCTACCGTGGGGAACCTTATCAAACGCTTTGCTGAAATCCATATACACCACATCAACTGCTCTACCCTCATCTACCTGTTCAGTCACCTTCTCAAAGAACTCAATAAGGTTTGTGAGGCATGACCTACCCTTCACAAAGCCATGCTGACTATCCCTGATCATATTATTCCTATCTAGATGATTATAAATCTTGTCCCTTATAATCCCCTCCAAGACTTTACCCACTACAGACGTGAGGCTCACCGGTCTATAGTTGCCGGGGTTGTCTCTGCTCCCCTTTTTGAACAAAGGGACCACATTTGCTGTCCTGCAGTCCTCTGGCACTATTCCTGTAGCCAATGATGACATAAAAATCAAAGCCAAAGGTCCAGCAATCTCTTCCCTGGCCTCCCATAGAATCCTAGGATAAATCCCATCAGGTCCCGGGGACTTATCTATTTTCAGCCTGTCCAGAATTGCCAACACCTCTTCCCTACGTACCTCAATGCCATCTATTCTATTAGCCTGGGGCTCAGCATTCTCCTCCACAACATTATCTTTTTCCTGAGTGAATACTGACGAAAAATATTCATTTAGTATCTCGCCTATCTCTTCAGACTCCACACACAATTTCCCATCCCTGTCCTTGACTGGTCCTACTCTTTCCCTAGTCATTCACTTATTCCTGACATACCTATAGAAAGCTTTTGGGTTTTCCTTGATCCTTCCTGCCAAATACTTCTCATGTCCCCTCCTTGCTCGTCTTAGCTCTCTCTTTAGATCCTTCCTCGCTACCTTGTAACTATCCATCGCCCCAACCGAAACTTCACACTTCATCTTCACATAGGCCTTCTTCTTCCTCTTAACAAGAGATTCCACTTCCTTGGTAAACCACGGTTCCCTCGCTCGACGCCTTCCTCCCTGTCTGACCGGTACATACTTATCAAGAACACGCAGTAGCTGATCCTTGAACAAGCCCCACTTATCCAGTGTGCCCAACACTTGCAGCCTACTTCTCCACCTTATCCCCCCCAAGTCACGTCTAATGGCATCATAATTGCCCTTCCCCCAGCTATAACTCTTGCCCTGCGGTGTATACTTATCCCTTTCCATCATTAACGTAAACGTCACCGAATTGTGGTCACTGTCCCCAAAGTGCTCTCCTACCTCCAAATCCAACACCTGGCCTGGTTCATTACCCAAAACCAAATCCAACGTGGCCTCGCCTCTTGTTGGCCTGTCAACATATTGTTTCAGGAAACCCTCCTGCACACACTGTACAAAAAACGACCCATCTATTGTACTCGAACTATATATTTTCCAGTCAATATTTGGAAAGTTAAAGTCTCCCATAATAACTACCCTGTTACTTTCGCTCATATCCAGAATCATCTTCGCCATCCTTTCCTCTACATCCCTAGAACTATTAGGAGGCCTATAAAAAACTCCCAACAGGGTGACCTCTCCTTTCCTGTTTCTAACTTCAGCCAATACTACCTCGGAAGAGTCCCCATCTAGCATCCTCTCCGCCACCGTAATACTGCTCTTGACTAGCAGCGCCACACCTCCCCCTCTTTTGCCTCCTTCTCTGAGCTTACTAAAACACCTAAACCCCGGAACCTGCAACATCCATTCCTGTCCCTGCTCTATCCATGTCTCCGAAATGGCCACAACATCGAAGTCCCAGGTACCAACCCACGCTGCCAGTTCCCCTACCTTGTTTCGTATACTCCTGGCATTGAAGTAGAGACACTTCAAACCACCTACCTGAACGCTGGCCCCCTCCTGCGACGTCAAATCTGTGCTCCTGACCTCTATACTCTCATTCTCCCTTACCCTAAAACTACAATCCAGGTTCCCATGCCCCTGCTGCATTAGTTTAAACCCCCCCAAAGAGCACTAACAAATCTCCCCCCCAGGATATTTGTGCCCCTCAGGTTCAGATGTAGACCATCCTGTCTGTAGAGGTCCCACCTTCCCCAGAAAGAGCCCCAGTTATCCAAAAATCTGAAACCCTCCCGCCTGCACCATCCCTGTAGCCACGTGTTTAAATGCTCTCTCTCCCTATTCCTCATCTCACTATCACGTGGCACGGGCAACAACCCAGAGATAACAACTCTGTTTGTTCTAGTTCTGAGCTTCCATCCTAGCTCCCTGAAAGCCTGCCTGACATCCTTGTCCCCTTTCCTACCTATGTCGTTGGTGCCAATGTGGACCACGACTTGGGGCTGCTCCCCCTCCCCCCTAAGGACCCGGAAAACACGATCCGAGACATCACGTACCCTTGCACCTGGGAGGCAACATACCAAACGTGAGTCTCTCACGCTCCCACAAAATCTCCTATCTGTGCCCCTGACTATAGAGTCCCCAATTACTAATGCTCTGCTCCTCTCCCCCCTTCCCTTCTGAGCTCTCTCATATCCCCACTTCCAGAGCTCACTCTCACACTCATATCCCCACTCCCAGAGCTCACTCTCTCATATCTCCACTCCCAGAGCTCTCTCTCTCTCCGTCTCTTCTCATATCCCCACTTCCAGAGCTCACTCTCTCACTCATATCCCCACTCCCAGAGCTCACTCTCTCATATCTCCACTCCCAGAGCTCACTCTCTCATATCTCCACTCCCTGAGCTCTCTCTCCCATATCTCCACTCCCTGAGCTCACTCTCTCTCTCCCTCTCTCTCATATCTCCACTCCCAGAGCTCACTCTCTCTCTCATATCTCCACTCCCAGATCTCACTCTCTCATATCCCCCCTCCTAGAGCTCACTGTCTCATATCTCCAATCCCAGAGCTAACTCTCTCATAGCTCCACTCCCAGAGCTCACTCTCTCATATCTCCACTCCCAGAGCTCCCTCTCTCATATCTCCACTCCCAGAGCTCACTCTCTCTCGCATATCCACACTCCCAGAGCTCACTCTCTCATATCTCCAGTTCCTGAGCTCTTTCTCTCTCATATCTCCACTCCCAGAACTCACTCTCTCTCATATCTCCACTCCCAGAGCTCACTCTCTCATATCTCCACTCCCAGAGCTCACTCTCACATCCCCACTCCCAGAGCTCACTCTCTCATATCTCCACTCCCAGAGCTCACTCTCTCATATTTGCACTCCCTGAGCTCACTCTCTCTCATATCCCCACTTCCAGAGTTCACTCTCTCTCTTATATCTCCACTCCCAGAGCTCTCTCGCTCATATCTCCACTCCCAGAGCTCACTCTCTCATATCTCCACTCCCAGAGCTCTCTCTCTCATATCTCCACTCCCAGAGCTCACTCTCTCACATATCCACTCCCAGAGCTCTCTCTCTCACATCTCCACTCCCAGAGCTCACTTTCTCATATCTCCACTCCCAGAGCTCACTCTCTCATATGTCTACTCCCAGAGCTCTCTCTTTCATATCTCCACTCCCAGAGCTCACTCTCTCATATGTCCACTCCCAGAGCTCTCTCTCTCATATCTCCACTCCCAGAGCTCACTCTCTCATAGCTCCACTCCCAGAGCTCTCTCTCTGATATCTCCACTCCCAGAGCTCACTCTCTCATATCTTCACTCCCAGAGCTCACTCTCTCATATCCCCCCTCCTGGAGCTCACTCTCTCATATCTACACTTCCAGAGCTCACTTTCTCATATCTCCACTCCCAGAGCTCTCTCTCCCATATCTCCACTCCCTGAGCTCACTCTCTCATATCTCCACTCCCAGAGCTCACTCTCTCATATCTCCACTCCCAGAGCTCAGTCTCTCATATCTCCACTCCCAGAGATCACTCTCTCTCTCATATCCCCACTTCCAGAGCTCACTCTCTCACTCATATCCCCACTCCCAGAGCTCACTCTCTCATATCTCCACTCCCAGAGCTCTCTCTCTCATATCTCCACTCCCTGAGCTCACTCTCTCTCTCCCTCTCTCTCATATCCCCACTTCCAGAGCTCACTCTCTCACTCATATCCCCACTCCCAGAGCTCTCTCTCTCATATCTCCACTCCCAGAGCTCACTCTCTCATATCTCCACTCCCAGAGCTCAGTCTCTCATATCTCCACTCCCGGAGCTCACTCACTCTCTCCCTCTCTCTCACATCTCCACTTCCAGAGCTCACTCTCCCTCTCATATCACCACTCCAGAGCTCACTCTCTCATATCTCCACTCGCAGAGCTCACTGTCTCTCTCCCTCTCTCTCATATCTCCACACCCAGATCTCACTCTCTCACATCTCCACTCCCAGAGTTCACTCTCTCTCTCATATCTCCACTCCCAGAGCCCACTCTCTCATATCACCACTCCCAGAGCTCTCTCTCCCATATCTCCACTCCCTGAGCTCACTCTCTCATATCTCCACTCCCAGAGCTCTCTCTCTCATATCTCCACTTCCAGAGCTCACTCTCTCATATCTCCACTCCCAGAGCTCACTCTCTCATATCCCCCCTCCTAGAGCTCACTCTCTCATATCTCCACTCCCAGAGCTCACTCTCTCATAGCTCCACTCCCAGAGCTCACTCTCTCATATCTCCACTCCCAGAGCTCCCTCTCTCATATCTCCACTCCCAGAGCTCACTCTCTCTCTTATATCCCCACTCACAGAGCTCACTCTCTCATATCTCCAGTCCCTGAACTCTCTCTCTCTGATATCTCCACTTCCAGAGCTCTCTCTCTCATATCTCCACTCCCAGAGATCACTCTCTCTCTCATATCTCCACTCCCAGAGCTCTCGCTCTCATTTCCCCACTCCCAGATTTCCCGATCTCATATCTCCACTCCCAGAGCTCACTCTCTCATAGCTCCACTCCCAGAGCTCACTTTCTCATATCTCCACTCCCAGAGCTCTCTCTCTCATATCTCTACTCCCAGAGCTCACTCTCTCATAGCTCCACTCCCAGAGCTCACTCTCTCATAGCTCCACTCCCAGAGCTCACTCTCTCATATCTCCACTCCCAGAGCTCTCTCTCTCATATCTCGACTCCCAGAGCTCACTCTCTCTCTCATATCCCCACTCCCAGAGCTCCCGCTCTCATATCTCCACTCCCAGAGCTCACTCTCTCATATCTCCAGTCCCAGAGCTCACTCTCTAATATCTCCACTCCCAGAGCTCACTCTCCCATATGTCCACTCCCAGAGCTCTCTATCATATCTCCACTCCCAGAGCTCTCTCTCTCTCCCTCTCTTCTCATATCCCCACTTCCAGAGCTCACTCTCTCACTCATATCCCCACTCCCAGAGCTCACTCTCTCATATCTCCACTCCCAGAGCTCACTCTCTCATATCTCCACTCCCTGAGCTCTCTCTCCCATATCTCCACTCCCTGAGCTCACTCTCTCTCTCCCTCTCTCTCATATCTCCACTCCCAGAGCTCACTCTCTCTCTCATATCTCCACTCCCAGATCTCACTCTCTCATATCCCCCCTCCTAGAGCTCACTGTCTCATATCTCCAATCCCAGAGCTAACTCTCTCATAGCTCCACTCCCAGAGCTCACTCTCTCATATCTCCACTCCCAGAGCTCCCTCTCTCATATCTCCACTCCCAGAGCTCACTCTCTCTCGCATATCCACACTCCCAGAGCTCACTCTCTCATATCTCCAGTTCCTGAGCTCTTTCTCTCTCATATCTCCACTCCCAGAACTCACTCTCTCTCATATCTCCACTCCCAGAGCTCACTCTCTCATATCTCCACTCCCAGAGCTCACTCTCACATCCCCACTCCCAGAGCTCACTCTCTCATATCTCCACTCCCAGAGCTCACTCTCTCATATTTGCACTCCCTGAGCTCACTCTCTCTCATATCCCCACTTCCAGAGTTCACTCTCTCTCTTATATCTCCACTCCCAGAGCTCTCTCGCTCATATCTCCACTCCCAGAGCTCACTCTCTCATATCTCCACTCCCAGAGCTCTCTCTCTCATATCTCCACTCCCAGAGCTCACTCTCTCACATATCCACTCCCAGAGCTCTCTCTCTCACATCTCCACTCCCAGAGCTCACTTTCTCATATCTCCACTCCCAGAGCTCACTCTCTCATATGTCCACTCCCAGAGCTCTCTCTTTCATATCTCCACTCCCAGAGCTCACTCTCTCATATGTCCACTCCCAGAGCTCTCTCTCTCATATCTCCACTCCCAGAGCTCACTCTCTCATAGCTCCACTCCCAGAGCTCTCTCTCTGATATCTCCACTCCCAGAGCTCACTCTCTCATATCTTCACTCCCAGAGCTCACTCTCTCATATCCCCCCTCCTGGAGCTCACTCTCTCATATCTACACTTCCAGAGCTCACTTTCTCATATCTCCACTCCCAGAGCTCTCTCTCCCATATCTCCACTCCCTGAGCTCACTCTCTCATATCTCCACTCCCAGAGCTCACTCTCTCATATCTCCACTCCCAGAGCTCACTCTCTCATATCTCCACTCCCAGAGATCACTCTCTCTCTCATATCCCCACTTCCAGAGCTCACTCTCTCACTCATATCCCCACTCCCAGAGCTCACTCTCTCATATCTCCACTCCCAGAGCTCTCTCTCTCATATCTCCACTCCCTGAGCTCACTCTCTCTCTCCCTCTCTCTCATATCCCCACTTCCAGAGCTCACTCTCTCACTCATATCCCCACTCCCAGAGCTCTCTCTCTCATATCTCCACTCCCAGAGCTCACTCTCTCATATCTCCACTCCCAGAGCTCAGTCTCTCATATCTCCACTCCCGGAGCTCACTCACTCTCTCCCTCTCTCTCACATCTCCACTTCCAGAGCTCACTCTCCCTCTCATATCACCACTCCAGAGCTCACTCTCTCATATCTCCACTCGCAGAGCTCACTGTCTCTCTCCCTCTCTCTCATATCTCCACACCCAGATCTCACTCTCACACATCTCCACTCCCAGAGTTCACTCTCTCTCTCATATCTCCACTCCCAGAGCCCACTCTCTCATATCACCACTCCCAGAGCTCTCTCTCCCATATCTCCACTCCCTGAGCTCACTCTCTCATATCTCCACTCCCAGAGCTCTCTCTCTCATATCTCCACTTCCAGAGCTCACTCTCTCATATCTCCACTCCCAGAGCTCACTCTCTCATATCCCCCCTCCTAGAGCTCACTCTCTCATATCTCCACTCCCAGAGCTCACTCTCTCATAGCTCCACTCCCAGAGCTCACTCTCTCATATCTCCACTCCCAGAGCTCCCTCTCTCATATCTCCACTCCCAGAGCTCACTCTCTCTCTTATATCCCCACTCACAGAGCTCACTCTCTCATATCTCCAGTCCCTGAACTCTCTCTCTCTGATATCTCCACTTCCAGAGCTCTCTCTCTCATATCTCCACTCCCAGAGATCACTCTCTCTCTCATATCTCCACTCCCAGAGCTCTCGCTCTCATATCCCCACTCCCAGATTTCCCGATCTCATATCTCCACTCCCAGAGCTCACTCTCTCATAGCTCCACTCCCAGAGCTCACTTTCTCATATCTCCACTCCCAGAGCTCTCTCTCTCATATCTCTACTCCCAGAGCTCACTCTCTCATAGCTCCACTCCCAGAGCTCACTCTCTCATAGCTCCACTCCCAGAGCTCACTCTCTCATATCTCCACTCCCAGAGCTCTCTCTCTCATATCTCGACTCCCAGAGCTCACTCTCTCTCTCATATCCCCACTCCCAGAGCTCCCGCTCTCATATCTCCACTCCCAGAGCTCACTCTCTCATATCTCCACTCCCAGAGCTCACTCTCTAATATCTCCACTCCCAGAGCTCACTCTCCCATATGTCCACTCCCAGAGCTCTCTATCATATCTCCACTCCCAGAGCTCTCTCTCTCTCCCTCTCTTCTCATATCCCCACTTCCAGAGCTCACTCTCTCACTCATATCCCCACTCCCAGAGCTCACTCTCTCATATCTCCACTCCCAGAGCTCACTCTCTCATATCTCCACTCCCTGAGCTCTCTCTCCCATATCTCCACTCCCTGAGCTCACTCTCTCTCTCCCTCTCTCTCATATCTCCACTCCCAGAGCTCACTCTCTCTCTCATATCTCCACTCCCAGATCTCACTCTCTCATATCCCCCCTCCTAGAGCTCACTGTCTCATATCTCCAATCCCAGAGCTAACTCTCTCATAGCTCCACTCCCAGAGCTCACTCTCTCATATCTCCACTCCCAGAGCTCCCTCTCTCATATCTCCACTCCCAGAGCTCACTCTCTCTCGCATATCCACACTCCCAGAGCTCACTCTCTCATATCTCCAGTTCCTGAGCTCTTTCTCTCTCATATCTCCACTCCCAGAACTCACTCTCTCTCATATCTCCACTCCCAGAGCTCACTCTCTCATATCTCCACTCCCAGAGCTCACTCTCACATCCCCACTCCCAGAGCTCACTCTCTCATATCTCCACTCCCAGAGCTCACTCTCTCATATTTGCACTCCCTGAGCTCACTCTCTCTCATATCCCCACTTCCAGAGTTCACTCTCTCTCTTATATCTCCACTCCCAGAGCTCTCTCGCTCATATCTCCACTCCCAGAGCTCACTCTCTCATATCTCCACTCCCAGAGCTCTCTCTCTCATATCTCCACTCCCAGAGCTCACTCTCTCACATATCCACTCCCAGAGCTCTCTCTCTCACATCTCCACTCCCAGAGCTCACTTTCTCATATCTCCACTCCCAGAGCTCATTCTCTCATATGTCCACTCCCAGAGCTCTCTCTTTCATATCTCCACTCCCAGAGCTCACTCTCTCATATGTCCACTCCCAGAGCTCTCTCTCTCATATCTCCACTCCCAGAGCTCACTCTCTCATAGCTCCACTCCCAGAGCTCTCTCTCTGATATCTCCACTCCCAGAGCTCACTCTCTCATATCTTCACTCCCAGAGCTCACTCTCTCATATCCCCCCTCCTGGAGCTCACTCTCTCATATCTACACTTCCAGAGCTCACTTTCTCATATCTCCACTCCCAGAGCTCTCTCTCCCATATCTCCACTCCCTGAGCTCACTCTCTCATATCTCCACTCCCAGAGCTCACTCTCTCATATCTCCACTCCCAGAGCTCACTCTCTCATATCTCCACTCCCAGAGATCACTCTCTCTCTCATATCCCCACTTCCAGAGCTCACTCTCTCACTCATATCCCCACTCCCAGAGCTCACTCTCTCATATCTCCACTCCCAGAGCTCTCTCTCTCATATCTCCACTCCCTGAGCTCACTCTCTCTCTCCCTCTCTCTCATATCCCCACTTCCAGAGCTCACTCTCTCACTCATATCCCCACTCCCAGAGCTCTCTCTCTCATATCTCCACTCCCAGAGCTCACTCTCTCATATCTCCACTCCCAGAGCTCAGTCTCTCATATCTCCACTCCCGGAGCTCACTCACTCTCTCCCTCTCTCTCACATCTCCACTTCCAGAGCTCACTCTCCCTCTCATATCACCACTCCAGAGCTCACTCTCTCATATCTCCACTCGCAGAGCTCACTGTCTCTCTCCCTCTCTCTCATATCTCCACACCCAGATCTCACTCTCTCACATCTCCACTCCCAGAGTTCACTCTCTCTCTCATATCTCCACTCCCAGAGCCCACTCTCTCATATCACCACTCCCAGAGCTCTCTCTCCCATATCTCCACTCCCTGAGCTCACTCTCTCATATCTCCACTCCCAGAGCTCTCTCTCTCATATCTCCACTTCCAGAGCTCACTCTCTCATATCTCCACTCCCAGAGCTCACTCTCTCATATCCCCCCTCCTAGAGCTCACTCTCTCATATCTCCACTCCCAGAGCTCACTCTCTCATAGCTCCACTCCCAGAGCTCACTCTCTCATATCTCCACTCCCAGAGCTCCCTCTCTCATATCTCCACTCCCAGAGCTCACTCTCTCTCTTATGTCCCCACTCACAGAGCTCACTCTCTCATATCTCCAGTCCCTGAACTCTCTCTCTCTGATATCTCCACTTCCAGAGCTCTCTCTCTCATATCTCCACTCCCAGAGATCACTCTCTCTCTCATATCTCCACTCCCAGAGCTCTCGCTCTCATATCCCCACTCCCAGATTTCCCAATCTCATATCTCCACTCCCAGAGCTCACTCTCTCATAGCTCCACTCCCAGAGCTCACTTTCTCATATCTCCACTCCCAGAGCTCTCTCTCTCATATCTCTACTCCCAGAGCTCACTCTCTCATAGCTCCACTCCCAGAGCTCACTCTCTCATAGCTCCACTCCCAGAGCTCACTCTCTCATATCTCCACTCCCAGAGCTCTCTCTCTCATATCTCGACTCCCAGAGCTCACTCTCTCTCTCATATCCCCACTCCCAGAGCTCCCGCTCTCATATCTCCACTCCCAGAGCTCACTCTCTCATATCTCCACTCCCAGAGCTCACTCTCTAATATCTCCACTCCCAGAGCTCACTCTCCCATATGTCCACTCCCAGAGCTCTCTATCATATCTCCACTCCCAGAGCTCACTCTCTCATATCTCCACTCCCAGAGCTCTCTCTCTGATATCTCCACTCCCAGAGCTCTCTCTCTCATATCTCCACTCCCAGAGCTCACTCTCTCATATCTCCACTCCCAGAGCTCACTCTCTCATATCTCCACTCCCAGAGCTCTCTCTCTCATATCTCCACTCCAAGAGCTCACTCTCTGATATCTCCACTCCCAGAGTTCTCTCTCTGATATCTCCACTCCTAGAGCTCACTCTCTCATATCTCCACACCCAGAGCACACTCTCTCATATCCCCCCTCCTAGAGCTCACTCTCTCATATCTCCACTCCCAGAGCTCACTCTCTCATAACTCCACTCCCTGAGCTCACTCTCTCATATCTCCACTCCCAGACCTCTCTCTCTCATGTCTCCACTCCCAGAGCTCACTCTCTCATATCTTCACTCCTAGAGCTCACTCTTTCATATCTCCTCTCCCAGAGCTCACTCTCTCTCTCCCTCTCTCTCATATCCCCACTTCCAGAGCTCACTCTCTCACTCATATCCCCACTCCCAGAGCTCACTCTCTCATATCTCCACTCCCAGAGCTCACTCTCTCATATCTCCACTCCCTGAGCTCTCTCTCCCATATCTCCACTCCCTGAGCTCACTCTCTCTCTCCCTCTCTCTCATATCTCCACTCCCAGAGCTCACTCTCTCTCTCATATCTCCACTCCCAGATCTCACTCTCTCATATCCCCCCTCCTAGAGCTCACTGTCTCATATCTCCAATCCCAGAGCTAACTCTCTCATAGCTCCACTCCCAGAGCTCACTCTCTCATATCTCCACTCCCAGAGCTCCCTCTCTCATATCTCCACTTCCAGAGCTCACTCTCTCACTCATATCCCCACTCCCAGAGCTCACTCTCTCATATCTCCACTCCCAGAGCTCTCTCTCTCATATCTCCACTCCCTGAGCTCACTCTCTCTCTCCCTCTCTCTCATATCCCCACTTCCAGAGCTCACTCTCTCACTCATATCCCCACTCCCAGAGCTCTCTCTCTCATATCTCCACTCCCAGAGCTCACTCTCTCATATCTCCACTCCCAGAGCTCAGTCTCTCATATCTCCACTCCCGGAGCTCACTCACTCTCTCCCTCTCTCTCACATCTCCACTTCCAGAGCTCACTCTCCCTCTCATATCACCACTCCAGAGCTCACTCTCTCATATCTCCACTCGCAGAGCTCACTGTCTCTCTCCCTCTCTCTCATATCTCCACACCCAGATCTCACTCTCTCACATCTCCACTCCCAGAGTTCACTCTCTCTCTCATATCTCCACTCCCAGAGCCCACTCTCTCATATCACCACTCCCAGAGCTCTCTCTCCCATATCTCCACTCCCTGAGCTCACTCTCTCATATCTCCACTCCCAGAGCTCTCTCTCTCATATCTCCACTTCCAGAGCTCACTCTCTCATATCTCCACTCCCAGAGCTCACTCTCTCATATCCCCCCTCCTAGAGCTCACTCTCTCATATCTCCACTCCCAGAGCTCACTCTCTCATAGCTCCACTCCCAGAGCTCACTCTCTCATATCTCCACTCCCAGAGCTCCCTCTCTCATATCTCCACTCCCAGAGCTCACTCTCTCTCTTATATCCCCACTCACAGAGCTCACTCTCTCATATCTCCAGTCCCTGAACTCTCTCTCTCTGATATCTCCACTTCCAGAGCTCTCTCTCTCATATCTCCACTCCCAGAGATCACTCTCTCTCTCATATCTCCACTCCCAGAGCTCTCGCTCTCATATCCCCACTCCCAGATTTCCCGATCTCATATCTCCACTCCCAGAGCTCACTCTCTCATAGCTCCACTCCCAGAGCTCACTTTCTCATATCTCCACTCCCAGAGCTCTCTCTCTCATATCTCTACTCCCAGAGCTCACTCTCTCATAGCTCCACTCCCAGAGCTCACTCTCTCATAGCTCCACTCCCAGAGCTCACTCTCTCATATCTCCACTCCCAGAGCTCTCTCTCTCATATCTCGACTCCCAGAGCTCACTCTCTCTCTCATATCCCCACTCCCAGAGCTCCCGCTCTCATATCTCCACTCCCAGAGCTCACTCTCTCATATCTCCACTCCCAGAGCTCACTCTCTAATATCTCCACTCCCAGAGCTCACTCTCCCATATGTCCACTCCCAGAGCTCTCTATCATATCTCCACTCCCAGAGCTCACTCTCTCATATCTCCACTCCCAGGGCTCTCTCTCTGATATCTCCACTCCCAGAGCTCTCTCTCTCTCATATCTCCACTCCCAGAGCTCACTCTCTCATATCTCCACTCCCAGAGCTCACTCTCTCATATCTCCACTCCCAGAGCTCTCTCTCTCATATCTCCACTCCAAGAGCTCACTCTCTGATATCTCCACTCCCAGAGTTCTCTCTCTGATATCTCCACTCCCAGAGCTCACTCTCTCATATCTCCACACCCAGAGCACACTCTCTCATATCCCCCCTCCTAGAGCTCACTCTCTCATATCTCCACTCCCAGAGCTCACTCTCTCATAACTCCACTCCCTGAGCTCACTCTCTCATATCTCCACTCCCAGACCTCTCTCTCTCATGTCTCCACTCCCAGAGCTCACTCTCTCATATCTTCACTCCTAGAGCTCACTCTTTCATATCTCCTCTCCCAGAGCTCACTCTCTCTCTCCCTCTCTCTCATATCCCCACTTCCAGAGCTCACTCTCTCACTCATATCCCCACTCCCAGAGCTCACTCTCTCATATCTCCACTCCCAGAGCTCACTCTCTCATATCTCCACTCCCTGAGCTCTCTCTCTCATATCTCCACTCCCTGAGCTCACTCTCTCTCTCCCTCTCTCTCATATCTCCACTCCCAGAGCTCACTCTCTCTCTCATATCTCCACTCCCAGATCTCACTCTCTCATATCCCCCCTCCTAGAGCTCACTGTCTCATATCTCCAATCCCAGAGCTAACTCTCTCATAGCTCCACTCCCAGAGCTCACTCTCTCATATCTCCACTCCCAGAGCTCCCTCTCTCATATCTCCACTCCCAGAGCTCACTCTCTCTCGCATATCCACTCTCCCAGAGCTCACTCTCTCATATCTCCAGTTCCTGAGCTCTTTCTCTCTCATATCTCCACTCCCAGAACTCACTCTCTCTCATATCTCCACTCCCAGAGCTCACTCTCTCATATCTCCACTCCCAGAGCTCACTCTCTCATATCTCCACTCCCAGAGCTCACTCTCTCACATATCCACTCCCAGAGCTCTCTCTCTCACATCTCCACTCCCAGAGCTCACTTTCTCATATCTCCACTCCCAGAGCTCACTCTCTCATATGTCCACTCCCAGAGCTCTCTCTTTCATATCTCCAGTCCCAGAGCTCACTCTCTCATATGTCCACTCCCAGAGCTCTCTCTCTCATATCTCCACTCCCAGAGCTCACTCTCTCACATCTTCACTCCTAGAGCTCACTCTTTCATATCTCCTCTCCCAGAGCTCACTCTCTCTCTCCCTCTCTCTCATATCCCCACTTCCAGAGCTCACTCTCTCACTCATATCCCCACTCCCAGAGCTCACTCTCTCATATCTCCACTCCCAGAGCTCACTCTCTCATATCTCCACTCCCTGAGCTCTCTCTCCCATATCTCCACTCCCTGAGCTCACTCTCTCTCTCCCTCTCTCTCATATCTCCACTCCCAGAGCTCACTCTCTCTCTCATATCTCCACTCCCAGATCTCACTCTCTCATATCCCCCCTCCTAGAGCTCACTGTCTCATATCTCCAATCCCAGAGCTAACTCTCCCATAGCTCCACTCCCAGAGCTCACTTTCAAATATCCCCACTCCCAGAGCTCACTCTCTCATATCTCCACTCCCAGAGCTCACTCTCTCATATGTCCACTCCCAGAGCTCTCTCTCTCATATCTCCACTCCCAGAGCTCACTCTCTCATAGCTCCACTCCCAGAGCTCTCTCTCTGATATTTCTACTCCCAGAGCTCACTCTCTCATATCTTCACTCCCAGAGCTCACTCTCTCATATCCCCCCTCCTGGAGCTCACTCTCTCATATCTACACTTCCAGAGCTCACTTTCTCATATCTCCACTCCCAGAGCTCTCTCTCCCTCTCATATCACCACTCCAGAGCTCACTCTCTCATATCTCCACTTGCAGAGCTCACTGTCTCTCTCCCTCTCTCTCATATCTCCACACCCAGATCTCACTCTCTCACATCTCCACTCCCAGAGTTCACTCTCTCTCTCATATCTCCACTCCCAGAGCCCACTCTCTCATATCTCCACTCCCAGAGCTCTCTCTCCCATATCTCCACTCCCTGAGCTCACTCTCTCATATCTCCACTCCCAGAGCTCTCTCTCTCATATCTCCACTCCCAGAGCTCACTCTCTCATATCTCCACTCCCAGAGCTCACTCTCTCATATCCCCCCTCCTAGAGCTCACTCTCTCATATCTCCACTCCCAGAGCTCACTCTCTCATAGCTCCACTCTCAGAGCTCACTCTCTCATATCTCCACTCCCAGAGCTCCCTCTCTCATATCTCCACTGCCAGAGCTCACTCTCTCTCTTATATCCCCACTCACAGAGCTCACTCTCTCATATCTCCAGTCCCTGAACTCTCTCTCTCTGATATCTCCACTTCCAGAGCTCTCTCTCTCATATCTCCACTCCCAGAGCTCACTCTCTCTCTCATATCTCCACTCCCAGAGCTCACTCTCTCCCTCATATCTCCACTCCCAGAGCTCTCTCTCTCATATCTCCACTCCCAGAGCTCACTCTCTCTCTCATATCCCCACTCCCAGAGCTCACTCTCTCTCTCATATCTCCACTCCCAGAGCTCAATCTCTCCCTCATATCTCCACTCCCAGAGCTCACTCTCTCATATCTCCACTCCCAGAGCTCACTCTCTCATATTTGCACTCCCTGAGCTCACTCTCTCTCATATCCCCACTTCCAGAGTTCACTCTCTCTCTTATATCTCCACTCCCAGAGCTCTCTCGCTCATATCTCCACTCCCAGAGCTCACTCTCTCATATCTCCACTCCCAGAGCTCTCTCTCTCATATCTCCACTCCCAGAGCTCACTCTCTCACATATCCACTCCCAGAGCTCTCTCTCTCACATCTCCACTCCCAGAGCTCACTTTCTCATATCTCCACTCCCAGAGCTCACTCTCTCATATGTCTACTCCCAGAGCTCTCTCTTTCATATCTCCACTCCCAGAGCTCACTCTCTCATATGTCCACTCCCAGAGCTCTCTCTCTCATATCTCCACTCCCAGAGCTCACTCTCTCATAGCTCCACTCCCAGAGCTCTCTCTCTGATATCTCCACTCCCAGAGCTCACTCTCTCATATCTTCACTCCCAGAGCTCACTCTCTCATATCCCCCCTCCTGGAGCTCACTCTCTCATATCTACACTTCCAGAGCTCACTTTCTCATATCTCCACTCCCAGAGCTCTCTCTCCCATATCTCCACTCCCTGAGCTCACTCTCTCATATCTCCACTCCCAGAGCTCACTCTCTCATATCTCCACTCCCAGAGCTCAGTCTCTCATATCTCCACTCCCAGAGATCACTCTCTCTCTCATATCCCCACTTCCAGAGCTCACTCTCTCACTCATATCCCCACTCCCAGAGCTCACTCTCTCATATCTCCACTCCCAGAGCTCTCTCTCTCATATCTCCACTCCCTGAGCTCACTCTCTCTCTCCCTCTCTCTCATATCCCCACTTCCAGAGCTCACTCTCTCACTCATATCCCCACTCCCAGAGCTCTCTCTCTCATATCTCCACTCCCAGAGCTCACTCTCTCATATCTCCACTCCCAGAGCTCAGTCTCTCATATCTCCACTCCCGGAGCTCACTCACTCTCTCCCTCTCTCTCACATCTCCACTTCCAGAGCTCACTCTCCCTCTCATATCACCACTCCAGAGCTCACTCTCTGATATCTCCACTCGCAGAGCTCACTGTCTCTCTCCCTCTCTCTCATATCTCCACACCCAGATCTCACTCTCTCACATCTCCACTCCCAGAGTTCACTCTCTCTCTCATATCTCCACTCCCAGAGCCCACTCTCTCATATCACCACTCCCAGAGCTCTCTCTCCCATATCTCCACTCCCTGAGCTCACTCTCTCATATCTCCACTCCCAGAGCTCTCTCTCTCATATCTCCACTTCCAGAGCTCACTCTCTCATATCTCCACTCCCAGAGCTCACTCTCTCATATCCCCCCTCCTAGAGCTCACTCTCTCATATCTCCACTCCCAGAGCTCACTCTCTCATAGCTCCACTCCCAGAGCTCACTCTCTCATATCTCCACTCCCAGAGCTCCCTCTCTCATATCTCCACTCCCAGAGCTCACTCTCTCTCTTATATCCCCACTCACAGAGCTCACTCTCTCATATCTCCAGTCCCTGAACTCTCTCTCTCTGATATCTCCACTTCCAGAGCTCTCTCTCTCATATCTCCACTCCCAGAGATCACTCTCTCTCTCATATCTCCACTCCCAGAGCTCTCGCTCTCATATCCCCACTCCCAGATTTCCCGATCTCATATCTCCACTCCCAGAGCTCACTCTCTCATAGCTCCACTCCCAGAGCTCACTTTCTCATATCTCCACTCCCAGAGCTCTCTCTCTCATATCTCTACTCCCAGAGCTCACTCTCTCATAGCTCCACTCCCAGAGCTCACTCTCTCATAGCTCCACTCCCAGAGCTCACTCTCTCATATCTCCACTCCCAGAGCTCTCTCTCTCATATCTCGACTCCCAGAGCTCACTCTCTCTCTCATATCCCCACTCCCAGAGCTCCCGCTCTCATATCTCCACTCCCAGAGCTCACTCTCTCATATCTCCAGTCCCAGAGCTCACTCTCTAATATCTCCACTCCCAGAGCTCACTCTCCCATATGTCCACTCCCAGAGCTCTCTATCATATCTCCACTCCCAGAGCTCTCTCTCTCTCCCTCTCTTCTCATATCCCCACTTCCAGAGCTCACTCTCTCACTCATATCCCCACTCCCAGAGCTCACTCTCTCATATCTCCACTCCCAGAGCTCACTCTCTCATATCTCCACTCCCTGAGCTCTCTCTCCCATATCTCCACTCCCTGAGCTCACTCTCTCTCTCCCTCTCTCTCATATCTCCACTCCCAGAGCTCACTCTCTCTCTCATATCTCCACTCCCAGATCTCACTCTCTCATATCCCCCCTCCTAGAGCTCACTGTCTCATATCTCCAATCCCAGAGCTAACTCTCTCATAGCTCCACTCCCAGAGCTCACTCTCTCATATCTCCACTCCCAGAGCTCCCTCTCTCATATCTCCACTCCCAGAGCTCACTCTCTCTCGCATATCCACACTCCCAGAGCTCACTCTCTCATATCTCCAGTTCCTGAGCTCTTTCTCTCTCATATCTCCACTCCCAGAACTCACTCTCTCTCATATCTCCACTCCCAGAGCTCACTCTCTCATATCTCCACTCCCAGAGCTCACTCTCACATCCCCACTCCCAGAGCTCACTCTCTCATATCTCCACTCCCAGAGCTCACTCTCTCATATTTGCACTCCCTGAGCTCACTCTCTCTCATATCCCCACTTCCAGAGTTCACTCTCTCTCTTATATCTCCACTCCCAGAGCTCTCTCGCTCATATCTCCACTCCCAGAGCTCACTCTCTCATATCTCCACTCCCAGAGCTCTCTCTCTCATATCTCCACTCCCAGAGCTCACTCTCTCACATATCCACTCCCAGAGCTCTCTCTCTCACATCTCCACTCCCAGAGCTCACTTTCTCATATCTCCACTCCCAGAGCTCACTCTCTCATATGTCCACTCCCAGAGCTCTCTCTTTCATATCTCCACTCCCAGAGCTCACTCTCTCATATGTCCACTCCCAGAGCTCTCTCTCTCATATCTCCACTCCCAGAGCTCACTCTCTCATAGCTCCACTCCCAGAGCTCTCTCTCTGATATCTCCACTCCCAGAGCTCACTCTCTCATATCTTCACTCCCAGAGCTCACTCTCTCATATCCCCCCTCCTGGAGCTCACTCTCTCATATCTACACTTCCAGAGCTCACTTTCTCATATCTCCACTCCCAGAGCTCTCTCTCCCATATCTCCACACCCTGAGCTCACTCTCTCATATCTCCACTCCCAGAGCTCACTCTCTCATATCTCCACTCCCAGACCTCACTCTCTCATATCTCCACTCCCAGAGATCACTCTCTCTCTCATATCCCCACTTCCAGAGCTCACTCTCTCACTCATATCCCCACTCCCAGAGCTCACTCTCTCATATCTCCACTCCCAGAGCTCTCTCTCTCATATCTCCACTCCCTGAGCTCACTCTCTCTCTCCCTCTCTCTCATATCCCCACTTCCAGAGCTCACTCTCTCACTCATATCCCCACTCCCAGAGCTCTCTCTCTCATATCTCCACTCCCAGAGCTCACTCTCTCATATCTCCACTCCCAGAGCTCAGTCTCTCATATCTCCACTCCCGGAGCTCACTCACTCTCTCCCTCGCTCTCACATCTCCACTTCCAGAGCTCACTCTCCCTCTCATATCACCACTCCAGAGCTCACTCTCTCATATCTCCACTCGCAGAGCTCACTGTCTCTCTCCCTCTCTCTCATATCTCCACACCCAGATCTCACTCTCTCACATCTCCACTCCCAGAGTTCACTCTCTCTCTCATATCTCCACTCCCAGAGCCCACTCTCTCATATCACCACTCCCAGAGCTCTCTCTCCCATATCTCCACTCCCTGAGCTCACTCTCTCATATCTCCACTCCCAGAGCTCTCTCTCTCATATCTCCACTTCCAGAGCTCACTCTCTCATATCTCCACTCCCAGAGTTCACTCTCTCTCTCATATCTCCACTCCCAGAGCCCACTCTCTCATATCACCACTCCCAGAGCTCTCTCTCCCATATCTCCACTCCCTGAGCTCACTCTCTCATATCTCCACTCCCAGAGCTCTCTCTCTCATATCTCCACTTCCAGAGCTCACTCTCTCATATCCCCCCTCCTAGAGCTCACTCTCTCATATCTCCACTCCCAGAGCTCACTCTCTCATAGCTCCACTCCCAGAGCTCACTCTCTCATATCTCCACTCCCAGAGCTCCCTCTCTCATATCTCCACTCCCAGAGCTCACTCTCTCTCTTATATCCCCACTCACAGAGCTCACTCTCTCATATCTCCAGTCCCTGAACTCTCTCTCTCTGATATCTCCACTTCCAGAGCTCTCTCTCTCATATCTCCACTCCCAGAGATCACTCTCTCTCTCATATCTCCACTCCCAGAGCTCTCGCTCTCATATCCCCACTCCCAGATTTCCCGATCTCATATCTCCACTCCCAGAGCTCACTCTCTCATAGCTCCACTCCCAGAGCTCACTTTCTCATATCTCCACTCCCAGAGCTCTCTCTCTCATATCTCTACTCCCAGAGCTCACTCTCTCATAGCTCCACTCCCAGAGCTCACTCTCTCATAGCTCCACTCCCAGAGCTCACTCTCTCATATCTCCACTCCCAGAGCTCTCTCTCTCATATCTCGACTCCCAGAACTCACTCTCTCTCTCATATCCCCACTCCCAGAGCTCCCGCTCTCATATCTCCACTCCCAGAGCTCACTCTCTCATATCTCCACTCCCAGAGCTCACTCTCTAATATCTCCACTCCCAGAGCTCACTCTCCCATATGTCCACTCCCAGAGCTCTCTATCATATCTCCACTCCCAGAGCTCTCTCTCTCTCCCTCTCTTCTCATATCCCCACTTCCAGAGCTCACTCTCTCACTCATATCCCCACTCCCAGAGCTCACTCTCTCATATCTCCACTCCCAGAGCTCACTCTCTCATATCTCCACTCCCTGAGCTCTCTCTCCCATATCTCCACTCCCTGAGCTCACTCTCTCTCTCCCTCTCTCTCATATCTCCACTCCCAGAGCTCACTCTCTCTCTCATATCTCCACTCCCAGATCTCACTCTCTCATATCCCCCCTCCTAGAGCTCACTGTCTCATATCTCCAATCCCAGAGCTAACTCTCTCATAGCTCCACTCCCAGAGCTCACTCTCTCATATCTCCACTCCCAGAGCTCCCTCTCTCATATCTCCACTCCCAGAGCTCACTCTCTCTCGCATATCCACACTCCCAGAGCTCACTCTCTCATATCTCCAGTTCCTGAGCTCTTTCTCTCTCATATCTCCACTCCCAGAACTCACTCTCTCTCATATCTCCACTCCCAGAGCTCACTCTCTCATATCTCCACTCCCAGAGCTCACTCTCACATCCCCACTCCCAGAGCTCACTCTCTCATATCTCCACTCCCAGAGCTCACTCTCTCATATTTGCACTCCCTGAGCTCACTCTCTCTCATATCCCCACTTCCAGAGTTCACTCTCTCTCTTATATCTCCACTCCCAGAGCTCTCTCGCTCATATCTCCACTCCCAGAGCTCACTCTCTCATATCTCCACTCCCAGAGCTCTCTCTCTCATATCTCCACTCCCAGAGCTCACTCTCTCACATATCCACTCCCAGAGCTCTCTCTCTCACATCTCCACTCCCAGAGCTCACTTTCTCATATCTCCACTCCCAGAGCTCATTCTCTCATATGTCCACTCCCAGAGCTCTCTCTTTCATATCTCCACTCCCAGAGCTCACTCTCTCATATGTCCACTCCCAGAGCTCTCTCTCTCATATCTCCACTCCCAGAGCTCACTCTCTCATAGCTCCACTCCCAGAGCTCTCTCTCTGATATCTCCACTCCCAGAGCTCACTCTCTCATATCTTCACTCCCAGAGCTCACTCTCTCATATCCCCCCTCCTGGAGCTCACTCTCTCATATCTACACTTCCAGAGCTCACTTTCTCATATCTCCACTCCCAGAGCTCTCTCTCCCATATCTCCACTCCCTGAGCTCACTCTCTCATATCTCCACTCCCAGAGCTCACTCTCTCATATCTCCACTCCCAGAGCTCACTCTCTCATATCTCCACTCCCAGAGATCACTCTCTCTCTCATATCCCCACTTCCAGAGCTCACTCTCTCACTCATATCCCCACTCCCAGAGCTCACTCTCTCATATCTCCACTCCCAGAGCTCTCTCTCTCATATCTCCACTCCCTGAGCTCACTCTCTCTCTCCCTCTCTCTCATATCCCCACTTCCAGAGCTCACTCTCTCACTCATATCCCCACTCCCAGAGCTCTCTCTCTCATATCTCCACTCCCAGAGCTCACTCTCTCATATCTCCACTCCCAGAGCTCAGTCTCTCATATCTCCACTCCCGGAGCTCACTCACTCTCTCCCTCTCTCTCACATCTCCACTTCCAGAGCTCACTCTCCCTCTCATATCACCACTCCAGAGCTCACTCTCTCATATCTCCACTCGCAGAGCTCACTGTCTCTCTCCCTCTCTCTCATATCTCCACACCCAGATCTCACTCTCTCACATCTCCACTCCCAGAGTTCACTCTCTCTCTCATATCTCCACTCCCAGAGCCCACTCTCTCATATCACCACTCCCAGAGCTCTCTCTCCCATATCTCCACTCCCTGAGCTCACTCTCTCATATCTCCACTCCCAGAGCTCTCTCTCTCATATCTCCACTTCCAGAGCTCACTCTCTCATATCTCCACTCCCAGAGCTCACTCTCTCATATCCCCCCTCCTAGAGCTCACTCTCTCATATCTCCACTCCCAGAGCTCACTCTCTCATAGCTCCACTCCCAGAGCTCACTCTCTCATATCTCCACTCCCAGAGCTCCCTCTCTCATATCTCCACTCCCAGAGCTCACTCTCTCTCTTATATCCCCACTCACAGAGCTCACTCTCTCATATCTCCAGTCCCTGAACTCTCTCTCTCTGATATCTCCACTTCCAGAGCTCTCTCTCTCATATCTCCACTCCCAGAGATCACTCTCTCTCTCATATCTCCACTCCCAGAGCTCTCGCTCTCATATCCCCACTCCCAGATTTCCCAATCTCATATCTCCACTCCCAGAGCTCACTCTCTCATAGCTCCACTCCCAGAGCTCACTTTCTCATATCTCCACTCCCAGAGCTCTCTCTCTCATATCTCTACTCCCAGAGCTCACTCTCTCATAGCTCCACTCCCAGAGCTCACTCTCTCATAGCTCCACTCCCAGAGCTCACTCTCTCATATCTCCACTCCCAGAGCTCTCTCTCTCATATCTCGACTCCCAGAGCTCACTCTCTCTCTCATATCCCCACTCCCAGAGCTCCCGCTCTCATATCTCCACTCCCAGAGCTCACTCTCTCATATCTCCACTCCCAGAGCTCACTCTCTAATATCTCCACTCCCAGAGCTCACTCTCCCATATGTCCACTCCCAGAGCTCTCTATCATATCTCCACTCCCAGAGCTCACTCTCTCATATCTCCACTCCCAGAGCTCTCTCTCTGATATCTCCACTCCCAGAGCTCTCTCTCTCATATCTCCACTCCCAGAGCTCACTCTCTCATATCTCCACTCCCAGAGCTCACTCTCTCATATCTCCACTCCCAGAGCTCTCTCTCTCATATCTCCACTCCAAGAGCTCACTCTCTGATATCTCCACTCCCAGAGTTCTCTCTCTGATATCTCCACTCCTAGAGCTCACTCTCTCATATCTCCACACCCAGAGCACACTCTCTCATATCCCCCCTCCTAGAGCTCACTCTCTCATATCTCCACTCCCAGAGCTCACTCTCTCATAACTCCACTCCCTGAGCTCACTCTCTCATATCTCCACTCCCAGACCTCTCTCTCTCATGTCTCCACTCCCAGAGCTCACTCTCTCATATCTTCACTCCTAGAGCTCACTCTTTCATATCTCCTCTCCCAGAGCTCACTCTCTCTCTCCCTCTCTCTCATATCCCCACTTCCAGAGCTCACTCTCTCACTCATATCCCCACTCCCAGAGCTCACTCTCTCATATCTCCACTCCCAGAGCTCACTCTCTCATATCTCCACTCCCTGAGCTCTCTCTCCCATATCTCCACTCCCTGAGCTCACTCTCTCTCTCCCTCTCTCTCATATCTCCACTCCCAGAGCTCACTCTCTCTCTCATATCTCCACTCCCAGATCTCACTCTCTCATATCCCCCCTCCTAGAGCTCACTGTCTCATATCTCCAATCCCAGAGCTAACTCTCTCATAGCTCCACTCCCAGAGCTCACTCTCTCATATCTCCACTCCCAGAGCTCCCTCTCTCATATCTCCACTTCCAGAGCTCACTCTCTCACTCATATCCCCACTCCCAGAGCTCACTCTCTCATATCTCCACTCCCAGAGCTCTCTCTCTCATATCTCCACTCCTTGAGCTCACTCTCTCTCTCCCTCTCTCTCATATCCCCACTTCCAGAGCTCACTCTCTCACTCATATCCCCACTCCCAGAGCTCTCTCTCTCATATCTCCACTCCCAGAGCTCACTCTCTCATATCTCCACTCCCAGAGCTCAGTCTCTCATATCTCCACTCCCGGAGCTCACTCACTCTCTCCCTCTCTCTCACATCTCCACTTCCAGAGCTCACTCTCCCTCTCATATCACCACTCCAGAGCTCACTCTCTCATATCTCCACTCGCAGAGCTCACTGTCTCTCTCCCTCTCTCTCATATCTCCACACCCAGATCTCACTCTCTCACATCTCCACTCCCAGAGTTCACTCTCTCTCTCATATCTCCACTCCCAGAGCCCACTCTCTCATATCACCACTCCCAGAGCTCTCTCTCCCATATCTCCACTCCCTGAGCTCACTCTCTCATATCTCCACTCCCAGAGCTCTCTCTCTCATATCTCCACTTCCAGAGCTCACTCTCTCATATCTCCACTCCCAGAGCTCACTCTCTCATATCCCCCCTCCTAGAGCTCACTCTCTCATATCTCCACTCCCAGAGCTCACTCTCTCATAGCTCCACTCCCAGAGCTCACTCTCTCTTATCTCCACTCCCAGAGCTCCCTCTCTCATATCTCCACTCCCAGAGCTCACTCTCTCTCTTATATCCCCACTCACAGAGCTCACTCTCTCATATCTCCAGTCCCTGAACTCTCTCTCTCTGATATCTCCACTTCCAGAGCTCTCTCTCTCATATCTCCACTCCCAGAGATCACTCTCTCTCTCATATCTCCACTCCCAGAGCTCTCGCTCTCATATCCCCACTCCCAGATTTCCCGATCTCATATCTCCACTCCCAGAGCTCACTCTCTCATAGCTCCACTCCCAGAGCTCACTTTCTCATATCTCCACTCCCAGAGCTCTCTCTCTCATATCTCTACTCCCAGAGCTCACTCTCTCATAGCTCCACTCCCAGAGCTCACTCTCTCATAGCTCCACTCCCAGAGCTCACTCTCTCATATCTCCACTCCCAGAGCTCTCTCTCTCATATCTCGACTCCCAGAGCTCACTCTCTCTCTCATATCCCCACTCCCAGAGCTCCCGCTCTCATATCTCCACTCCCAGAGCTCACTCTCTCATATCTCCACTCCCAGAGCTCACTCTCTAATATCTCCACTCCCAGAGCTCACTCTCCCATATGTCCACTCCCAGAGCTCTCTATCATATCTCCACTCCCAGAGCTCACTCTCTCATATCTCCACTCCCAGGGCTCTCTCTCTGATATCTCCACTCCCAGAGCTCTCTCTCTCTCATATCTCCACTCCCAGAGCTCACTCTCTCATATCTCCACTCCCAGAGCTCACTCTCTCATATCTCCACTCCCAGAGCTCTCTCTCTCATATCTCCACTCCAAGAGCTCACTCTCTGATATCTCCACTCCCAGAGTTCTCTCTCTGATATCTCCACTCCCAGAGCTCACTCTCTCATATCTCCACACCCAGAGCACACTCTCTCATATCCCCCCTCCTAGAGCTCACTCTCTCATATCTCCACTCCCAGAGCTCACTCTCTCATAACTCCACTCCCTGAGCTCACTCTCTCATATCTCCACTCCCAGACCTCTCTCTCTCATGTCTCCACTCCCAGAGCTCACTCTCTCATATCTTCACTCCTAGAGCTCACTCTTTCATATCTCCTCTCCCAGAGCTCACTCTCTCTCTCCCTCTCTCTCATATCCCCACTTCCAGAGCTCACTCTCTCACTCATATCCCCACTCCCAGAGCTCACTCTCTCATATCTCCACTCCCAGAGCTCACTCTCTCATATCTCCACTCCCTGAGCTCTCTCTCTCATATCTCCACTCCCTGAGCTCACTCTCTCTCTCCCTCTCTCTCATATCTCCACTCCCAGAGCTCACTCTCTCTCTCATATCTCCACTCCCAGATCTCACTCTCTCATATCCCCCCTCCTAGAGCTCACTGTCTCATATCTCCAATCCCAGAGCTAACTCTCTCATAGCTCCACTCCCAGAGCTCACTCTCTCATATCTCCACTCCCAGAGCTCCCTCTCTCATATCTCCACTCCCAGAGCTCACTCTCTCTCGCATATCCACTCTCCCAGAGCTCACTCTCTCATATCTCCAGTTCCTGAGCTCTTTCTCTCTCATATCTCCACTCCCAGAACTCACTCTCTCTCATATCTCCACTCCCAGAGCTCACTCTCTCATATCTCCACTCCCAGAGCTCACTCTCTCATATCTCCACTCCCAGAGCTCACTCTCTCACATATCCACTCCCAGAGCTCTCTCTCTCACATCTCCACTCCCAGAGCTCACTTTCTCATATCTCCACTCCCAGAGCTCACTCTCTCATATGTCCACTCCCAGAGCTCTCTCTTTCATATCTCCAGTCCCAGAGCTCACTCTCTCATATGTCCACTCCCAGAGCTCTCTCTCTCATATCTCCACTCCCAGAGCTCACTCTCTCACATCTTCACTCCTAGAGCTCACTCTTTCATATCTCCTCTCCCAGAGCTCACTCTCTCTCTCCCTCTCTCTCATATCCCCACTTCCAGAGCTCACTCTCTCACTCATATCCCCACTCCCAGAGCTCACTCTCTCATATCTCCACTCCCAGAGCTCACTCTCTCATATCTCCACTCCCTGAGCTCTCTCTCCCATATCTCCACTCCCTGAGCTCACTCTCTCTCTCCCTCTCTCTCATATCTCCACTCCCAGAGCTCACTCTCTCTCTCATATCTCCACTCCCAGATCTCACTCTCTCATATCCCCCCTCCTAGAGCTCACTGTCTCATATCTCCAATCCCAGAGCTAACTCTCCCATAGCTCCACTCCCAGAGCTCACTTTCAAATATCCCCACTCCCAGAGCTCACTCTCTCATATCTCCACTCCCAGAGCTCACTCTCTCATATGTCCACTCCCAGAGCTCTCTCTCTCATATCTCCACTCCCAGAGCTCACTCTCTCATAGCTCCACTCCCAGAGCTCTCTCTCTGATATTTCTACTCCCAGAGCTCACTCTCTCATATCTTCACTCCCAGAGCTCACTCTCTCATATCCCCCCTCCTGGAGCTCACTCTCTCATATCTACACTTCCAGAGCTCACTTTCTCATATCTCCACTCCCAGAGCTCTCTCTCCCTCTCATATCACCACTCCAGAGCTCACTCTCTCATATCTCCACTTGCAGAGCTCACTGTCTCTCTCCCTCTCTCTCATATCTCCACACCCAGATCTCACTCTCTCACATCTCCACTCCCAGAGTTCACTCTCTCTCTCATATCTCCACTCCCAGAGCCCACTCTCTCATATCTCCACTCCCAGAGCTCTCTCTCCCATATCTCCACTCCCTGAGCTCACTCTCTCATATCTCCACTCCCAGAGCTCTCTCTCTCATATCTCCACTCCCAGAGCTCACTCTCTCATATCTCCACTCCCAGAGCTCACTCTCTCATATCCCCCCTCCTAGAGCTCACTCTCTCATATCTCCACTCCCAGAGCTCACTCTCTCATAGCTCCACTCTCAGAGCTCACTCTCTCATATCTCCACTCCCAGAGCTCCCTCTCTCATATCTCCACTGCCAGAGCTCACTCTCTCTCTTATATCCCCACTCACAGAGCTCACTCTCTCATATCTCCAGTCCCTGAACTCTCTCTCTCTGATATCTCCACTTCCAGAGCTCTCTCTCTCATATCTCCACTCCCAGAGCTCACTCTCTCTCTCATATCTCCACTCCCAGAGCTCACTCTCTCCCTCATATCTCCACTCCCAGAGCTCTCTCTCTCATATCTCCACTCCCAGAGCTCACTCTCTCTCTCATATCCCCACTCCCAGAGCTCACTCTCTCTCTCATATCTCCACTCCCAGAGCTCAATCTCTCCCTCATATCTCCACTCCCTGAGCTCACTCTCTCATATCTCCACTCCCAGAGCTCTCTCTCTCATATCTCCACTTCCAGAGCTCACTCTCTCATATCTCCACTCCCAGAGCTCACTCTCTCATATCCCCCCTCCTAGAGCTCACTCTCTCATATCTCCACTCCCAGAGCTCACTCTCTCATAGCTCCACTCCCAGAGCTCACTCTCTCATATCTCCACTCCCAGAGCTCCCTCTCTCATATCTCCACTCCCAGAGCTCACTCTCTCTCTTATATCCCCACTCACAGAGCTCACTCTCTCATATCTCCAGTCCCTGAACTCTCTCTCTCTGATATCTCCACTTCCAGAGCTCTCTCTCTCATATCTCCACTCCCAGAGATCACTCTCTCTCTCATATCTCCACTCCCAGAGCTCTCGCTCTCATATCCCCACTCCCAGATTTCCCGATCTCATATCTCCACTCCCAGAGCTCACTCTCTCATAGCTCCACTCCCAGAGCTCACTTTCTCATATCTCCACTCCCAGAGCTCTCTCTCTCATATCTCTACTCCCAGAGCTCACTCTCTCATAGCTCCACTCCCAGAGCTCACTCTCTCATAGCTCCACTCCCAGAGCTCACTCTCTCATATCTCCACTCCCAGAGCTCTCTCTCTCATATCTCGACTCCCAGAGCTCACTCTCTCTCTCATATCCCCACTCCCAGAGCTCCCCCTCTCATATCTCCACTCCCAGAGCTCACTCTCTCATATCTCCACTCCCAGAGCTCACTCTCTAATATCTCCACTCCCAGAGCTCACTCTCCCATATGTCCACTCCCAGAGCTCTCTATCATATCTCCACTCCCAGAGCTCACTCTCTCATATCTCCACTCCCAGAGCTCTCTCTCTGATATCTCCACTCCCAGAGCTCTCTCTCTCATATCTCCACTCCCAGAGCTCACTCTCTCATATCTCCACTCCCAGAGCTCACTCTCTCATATCTCCACTCCCAGAGCTCTCTCTCTCATATCTCCACTCCAAGAGCTCACTCTCTGATATCTCCACTCCCAGAGTTCTCTCTCTGATATCTCCACTCCTAGAGCTCACTCTCTCATATCTTCACACCCAGAGCACACTCTCTCATATCCCCCCTCCTAGAGCTCACTCTCTCATATCTCCACTCCCAGAGCTCACTCTCTCATAACTCCACTCCCTGAGCTCACTCTCTCATATCTCCACTCCCAGACCTCTCTCTCTCATGTCTCCACTCCCAGAGCTCACTCTCTCATATCTTCACTCCTAGAGCTCACTCTTTCATATCTTCTCTCCCAGAGCTCACTCTCTCTCTCCCTCTCTCTCATATCCCCACTTCCAGAGCTCACTCTCTCACTCATATCCCCACTCCCAGAGCTCACTCTCTCATATCTCCACTCCCAGAGCTCACTCTCTCATATCTCCACTCCCTGAGCTCTCTCTCCCATATCTCCACTCCCTGAGCTCACTCTCTCACTCCCTCTCTCTCATATCTCCACTCCCAGAGCTCACTCTCTCTCTCATATCTCCACTCCCAGATCTCACTCTCTCATATCCCCCCTCCTAGAGCTCACTGTCTCATATCTCCAATCCCAGAGCTAACTCTGACATAGCTCCACTCCCAGAGCTCAGTCTCTCATATCTCCACTCCCAGAGCTCCCTCTCTCATATCTCCACTTCCAGAGCTCACTCTCTCACTCATATCCCCACTCCCAGAGCTCACTCTCTCATATCTCCACTCCCAGAGCTCTCTCTCTCATATCTCCACTCCCTGAGCTCACTCTCTCTCTCCCTCTCTCTCATATCCCCACTTCCAGAGCTCACTCTCTCACTCATATCCCCACTCCCAGAGCTCTCTCTCTCATATCTCCACTCCCAGAGCTCACTCTCTCATATCTCCACTCCCAGAGCTCAGTCTCTCATATCTCCACTCCCGGAGCTCACTCACTCTCTCCCTCTCTCTCACATCTCCACTTCCAGAGCTCACTCTCCCTCTCATATCACCACTCCAGAGCTCACTCTCTCATATCTCCACTCGCAGAGCTCACTGTCTCTCTCCCTCTCTCTCATATCTCCACACCCAGATCTCACTCTCTCACATCTCCACTCCCAGAGTTCACTCTCTCTCTCATATCTCCACTCCCAGAGCCCACTCTCTCATATCACCACTCCCAGAGCTCTCTCTCCCATATCTCCACTCCCTGAGCTCACTCTCTCATATCTCCACTCCCAGAGCTCTCTCTCTCATATCTCCACTTCCAGAGCTCACTCTCTCATATCTCCACTCCCAGAGCTCACTCTCTCATATCCCCCCTCCTAGAGCTCACTCTCTCATATCTCCACTCCCAGAGCTCACTCTCTCATTGCTCCACTCCCAGAGCTCACTCTCTCATATCTCCACTCCCAGAGCTCCCTCTCTCATATCTCCACTCCCAGAGCTCACTCTCTCTCTTATATCCCCACTCACAGAGCTCACTCTCTCATATCTCCAGTCCCTGAACTCTCTCTCTCTGATATCTCCACTTCCAGAGCTCTCTCTCTCATATCTCCACTCCCAGAGATCACTCTCTCTCTCATATCTCCACTCCCAGAGCTCTCGCTCTCATATCCCCACTCCCAGATTTCCCGATCTCATATCTCCACTCCCAGAGCTCACTCTCTCATAGCTCCACTCCCAGAGCTCACTTTCTCATATCTCCACTCCCAGAGCTCTCTCTCTCATATCTCTACTCCCAGAGCTCACTCTCTCATAGCTCCACTCCCAGAGCTCACTCTCTCATAGCTCCACTCCCAGAGCTCACTCTCTCATATCTCCACTCCCAGAGCTCTCTCTCTCATATCTCGACTCCCAGAGCTCACTCTCTCTCTCATATCCCCACTCCCAGAGCTCCCGCTCTCATATCTCCACTCCCAGAGCTCACTCTCTCATATCTCCACTCCCAGAGCTCACTCTCTAATATCTCCACTCCCAGAGCTCACTCTCCCATATGTCCACTCCCAGAGCTCTCTATCATATCTCCACTCCCAGAGCTCACTCTCTCATATCTCCACTCCCAGAGCTCTCTCTCTGATATCTCCACTCCCAGAGCTCTCTCTCTCTCATATCTCCACTCCCAGAGCTCACTCTCTCAAATCTCCACTCCCAGAGCTCACTCTCTCATATCTCCACTCCCAGAGCTCTCTCTCTCATATCTCCACTCCAAGAGCTCACTCTCTGATATCTCCACTCCCAGAGTTCTCTCTCTGATATCTCCACTCCCAGAGCTCACTCTCTCATATCTCCACACCCAGAGCACACTCTCTCATATCCCCCCTCCTAGAGCTCACTCTCTCATATCTCCACTCCCAGAGCTCACTCTCTCATAACTCCACTCCCTGAGCTCACTCTCTCATATCTCCACTCCCAGACCTCTCTCTCTCATGTCTCCACTCCCAGAGCTCACTCTCTCATATCTTCACTCCTAGAGCTCACTCTTTCATATCTCCTCTCCCAGAGCTCACTCTCTCTCTCCCTCTCTCTCATATCCCCCTTCCAGAGCTCACTCTCTCACTCATATCCCCACTCCCAGAGCTCACTCTCTCATATCTCCACTCCCAGAGCTCACTCTCTCATATCTCCACTCCCTGAGCTCTCTCTCCCATATCTCCACTCCCTGAGCTCACTCTCTCTCTCCCTCTCTCTCATATCTCCACTCCCAGAGCTCACTCTCTCTCTCATATCTCCACTCCCAGATCTCACTCTCTCATATCCCCCCTCCTAGAGCTCACTGTCTCATATCTCCAATCCCAGAGCTAACTCTCTCATAGCTCCACTCCCAGAGCTCACTCTCTCATATCTCCACTCCCAGAGCTCCCTCTCTCATATCTCCACTCCCAGAGCTCACTCTCTCTCGCATATCCACTCTCCCAGAGCTCACTCTCTCATATCTCCAGTTCCTGAGCTCTTTTTCTCTCATATCTCCACTCCCAGAACTCACTCTCTCTCATATCTCCACTCCCAGAGCTCACTCTCTCATATCTCCACTCCCAGAGCTCACTCTCACATCCCCACTCCCAGATCTCACTCTCTCATATCTCCACTCCCAGAGCTCACTCTCTCATATCTGCACTCCCTGAGCTCACTCTCTCTCATTCCCCACTTCCAGAGTTCACTCTCTCTCTTATATCTCCACTCCCAGAGCTCTCTCGCTCATATCTCCACTCCCAGAGCTCACTCTCTCATATCTCCACTCCCAGAGCTCTCTCTCTCATATCTCCACTCCCAGAGCTCACTCTCTCACATATCCACTCCCAGAGCTCTCTCTCTCACATCTCCACTCCCAGAGCTCACTTTCTCATATCTCCACTCCCAGAGCTCACTCTCTCATATGTCCACTCCCAGAGCTCTCTCTTTCATATCTCCAGTCCCAGAGCTCACTCTCTCATATGTCCACTCCCAGAGCTCTCTCTCTCATATCTCCACTCCCAGAGCTCACTCTCTCATAGCTCCACTCCCAGAGCTCTCTCTCTGATATCTTCACTCCCAGAGCTCACTCTCTCATATCTTCACTCCCAGAGCTCACTCTCTCATATCCCCCCTCCTGGAGCTCACTCTCTCATATCTACACTTCCAGAGCTCACTTTCTCATATCTCCGCTCCCAGAGCTCTCTCTCCCTCTCATATCACCACTCCAGAGCTCACTCTCTCATATCTCCACTTGCAGAGCTCACTGTCTCTCTCCCTCTCTCTCATATCTCCACACCCAGATCTCACTCTCTCACATCTCCACTCCCAGAGTTCACTCTCTCTCTCATATCTCCACTCCCAGAGCCCACTCTCTCATATCTCCACTCCCAGAGCTCTCTCTCCCATATCTCCACTCCCTGAGCTCACTCTCTCATATCTCCACTCCCAGAGCTCTCTCTCTCATATCTCCACTCCCAGAGCTCACTCTCTCATATCTCCACTCCCAGAGCTCACTCTCTCATATCCCCCCTCCTAGAGCTCACTCTCTCATATCTCCACTCCCAGAGCTCACTCTCTCATAGCTCCACTCTCAGAGCTCACTCTCTCATATCTCCACTCCTAGAGCTCCCTCTCTCATATCTCCACTCCCAGAGCTCACTCTCTCTCTTATATCCCCACTCACAGAGCTCACTCTCTCATATCTCCAGTCCCTGAACTCTCTCTCTCTGATATCTCCACTTCCAGAGCTCTCTCTCTCATATCTCCACTCCCAGAGCTCACTCTCTCTCTCATATCTCCACTCCCAGAGCTCACTCTCTCCCTCATATCTCCACTCCCAGAGCTCTCTCTCTCATATCTCCACTCCCAGAGCTCACTCTCTCTCTCATATCCCCACTCCCAGAGCTCACTCTCTCTCTCATATCTCAACTCCCAGAGCTCAATCTCTCCCTCATATCTCCACTCCCTGAGCTCACTCTCTCATATCTCCACTCCCAGAGCTCTCTCTCTCTCATATCTCCACTCCCAGAGCTCACTCTCTCTCTCATATCCCCACTTCCAGAGCTCACTCTCTCTCATATACCCACTCACTGAGCTCACTCTATCTCTCATATCGATGCATTATCTGTGAGGAGCGGTTGAATAAACTCGGTTTGTTCTCACTGGAACGACAGAGGTTGAGGGGCGACCTGATAGATGTCTACAAAATTATGAGGGGCATAGACAGAGTGGATAGTCAGAGGCTTTTCCCCAGGGTAGAGGGGTCAATTACTAGGGGGCATAGGTTTAAGGTGCGAGGGGCAAGGTTTAGAGGAGATGTACGAGGCAAGTTTTTTACACAGTGGGTGCCTGGAACTCGCTGCCAGAGGAGGTGGTGGAAGCAGGGACGATAGTGACATTTAAGGGGCATCTTGACAAATACATGAATCGGATGGGAATAGAGGGATACTGACCCAGGAAGTGTAGAAGATTGTAGTTTAGTCAGGCCGTATGGTCGGCACGGGCTTGGATGGCCGAAGGGCCTGTTCCTTGCTGTACTTTTCTTTGTTCTTTGTTGTTCTTTGTCTCCTTCTGCCGGCTCATCAAATAAACATGACAGACTTTCCCAGTCTTCTTCTTATTCTTCCAGTGATGGATCTGTTGCATCTACTCCCTGGACCAGATCCAATACTGTACAAGTTTGCACACCTACTACCGATATCTGCTCATCGTTGACCACCTCGAAGTCTAGCGCCATTTGCATTTCTCCATGTCTCACCAACAAACGACACGTGCCTTCCGTGACGACCGTGCTCCCATTGTCGTCCACCAGTCGACACCTAGACTTCCCAATGGTCGGCGTTTCAATAACCTGCAGCAAATACTCCCACAAAATCACATTCGCAAAGGCACCTGTATTTATCCTAAATGGTGTTGCTATGCCGTTCAGATCGAGGTCTACAGTCCATTTCTTACTTGTCTTTTGTTGGAGAGGCGTAGTGGATTTCCCACCCGAATCTCTTGAAGCAACCTCATTGACTGTCACTATCTGGAAGGTATCCTCTTCTCCCAACTGCTTGTTTTCTCTGTCTTCAGTTGAGTTTTCAAACTTTTTTTTTTCTCTTTGGATACTTCTGATCTCCCTGTAGCCAGTGTAAGACTAACCTGTTGCAGTTTCTCCCCAGCGCCGGACATTTATTTTGCAAGTGGGCGGTTCCACAGTGTGTGCCCGTCATGACGCTCGTGACGTCATCATCAAAATGGTATTCTGCTGGAGTGCACAGTTTTCTATGGTGCGCCACAACATCAATGGCATCGCCCAAGTTTCCCGTCTTCTCGCCCTTTTCTTTTTTTTTTATTGAGGTATTTTTGGTATAGTAACAGCAACAAAATAAACAATATACATGAAACCATAAACATAGTGCAAAAGCCATTTACCTTTCGTACAGGTCCCACCCTTATTGACCCCTGACTCTAGTCTAATCTACTCCCCCCCCCCGGTCTGCTGACGATTAATTTTCTGCAAAGAAGTCGACGAACGGGTGCCACCTCCGGGTGAACTCTAACAGTGACCCTCTCAAGGCGAACTTGATTTTCTCCAAACAGAGAAAGCTAGCCATGTCCGATAGCCAGGTCTCCGACTCCGGGGGCTTTGAGTCCCTCCATGCTAATAGTATCCATCTCCGGGCTACCAGTGAAGCAAAGGCCAGAACGTCTGCCTCTTTCGCCTCCTGGATTCCCGGGTCTTCTGACACCCCGAAAATCGCCACCTCTGGACTCAGCGCCACCCTTTTTTCTAACACTGCGGACATGACATCCGCAAACCCCTGCCAAAATCCCCTAAGCTTTGGACATGTCCAAAACATGTGGACATGGTTCGCTGGTCCTCCCACACATTTGTGCACCTGTCCTCCACCCCAAAGAATCTGCTCATCCGGGCCACTGTCACGTGAGCCCGGTGAACAACCTTAAATTGTATCAGGCTGAGCCTGGCCCATGTTGCGGACACATTGACTCTACTCAACGCATCCGCCCATAGACCATCCTCTATCTCATCTCCCAGCTCCTCCTCCCACTTGCGCTTCAGCTCCTCGGTCTGCGTCTCCTCCAACCCCATAAGCTCCTTATAAATGCCCGAGATGCTCCCTTCTCCTACCCACCCTCTGGAAACTACCCTGTCCTGAATCCCCCTTCGCGGTAGGAGTAGGAAGGTTGGCACCTGTTTACGAAGGAAGTCTCGCACCTGCAGATACCTGAATTTGTTTCCCCTAGCCAACCCAAACTTTTCCTCCAATGCCCTCATACTCAGAAAGCTCCCCTCTGTGAACATATTCCCCATCCTCCCAATCCCCGCTCTCCGCCATAACCGGAACCCCCGTCCATACTCCCCGGGGCAAACCGGTGATTATCACAGACTGGGGCCCAGGCCGATGCTCCCACTGCTCCCACATGCCTCCTCCATTGGCCCCAAACTCTCAGGGCCACCACCACCACTTGACTGGTGGAGTACCGTGCCGGCGGGAACGGCAGAGGCGCAGTTACCAACGCCCCCAGACTGGTGCCCTTACATGAAGCTGCCTCCATACGCACCCATGCCGACCCCCCCCACCACCCACTTCCTGATCATGGCTATATTAGCCGCCCAGTAATAGTTGCTAAAATTTGGCAGCGCCAGCCCGCCCTCTCCCCGACTTCGCTCAAGCATTATATTCCTTACTCGCGGGGTCTTGCCCGCCCTGACGAAGCCCGTGATCACTGTATTGACCCACTTAAAAAAGGACCGCGGAATAAAGATGGGGAGTCACTGAAATACAAATAGGAATCTTGGGAGGACCGTCACCTTCCCCGTTTGCACCCTCCCAGCCAGAGACAACGGAAGCGTGTCCCATCTCCGAAAATCGTCCTTCATTTGGTCCACCAGCCGAGCCAGATTCAATTTATGCAGCCGGTTCCATTCCCGCGCCACTTGGATGCCTAGGTACCGAAAGATTCCCTCTACTAACCCAAATGGCAGCTCCCCCAATCTCCTCTCCTGTCTCAACACCTCTCCTGTCCCCTCGCCTGGACCACAAACATCTCACTCTTTCCCATATTAAGCTTATAACCCGAAAATCGGCCAAATTCCCCTAGAATCCTCATGATTTCTTTCATCCCCTTTATTGGGTCCGAAATGTACAGAAGCAGGTCATCCGCATAGAGCAAAACCCTGTGCTCCACTCCCCCCCTCCCCCCCGGACCAGTCCTTTCCAGCCCCTCGAGGCTCTCAGAGTAATTGCCGATGACTCGATAGCCAGCGCAAACAACAGTGGGGAGAGGGGGCATCCCTGTCTCGCTCCCGGTGCAGTCTAAAATAGTCCGATGTTGTCCTATTTGTCCATACACTTGCCACAGGAGCGTGATACAGTAACCTGACCCAGTCAATAAAGCCCCGCCTGAATCCGAACCATCCCAGTATCTCCCACAGATAATCCCATTCTACTCGATCAAAAGCCTTTTCTGCATCCATTGCGATCACTACCTCCACCTCCCTACCTTCCGGGGGCATCATGATCACATTTAACAGCCTTCTTACATTGGCCACCAACTGCCTGCCCTTAATACAATCCTCGATGACAAGATATTGTCCAGCAACTTGGCATCTACATTTAACAGGGAGATCAGCCTGTAGGACCCACATGGCCCCGGATTCTTGTCCCGGTTAAGAATCAGCAAAATCGTGGCCTGTGGTATCGTCGGGGGCAGCACCCCTCTTTCCTTTGCCTCATTGAACATCCTCAACAACACCAGCCCCAATATCCCCGAGAACATTTTATAGAACTCCACTGGGTACCCGTCTGGACCCGGGGCCTTACCCGCCTGCATGGCCTTCAAGCCCTGCTCAAAATAAAGAAATCAATCCAGGAGTACACTTTATGCACGTGTGAGTAGAAGGAGAACACCTTCACCCTCGGCTGCCCAAATCTCCATGGATTCCACCCCCCCCCCCCCATCAGCTCCATGAACCCTCTTAGTTCCTTTGCAATTTCTGGCACCATGCCCGTTTTCGAGCTTGACCGGTCCAAGCCAGGGTGCATAACTGTGTTGAAGTCCCCTCCCATGACCAACCTGTGCGAGTCCAGGTCCGGTATCTTCCCCAGCAACCCTTTTTATAAACTCCACATCATCCCAATTTGGCGCATACACATTTACTAATACCACCTGCACCCCTCTAGCTTCCCACTGATCATAATGTACCGACCTCCCACGTCTGAGACTATTCAACCCGACTCAAACACCACCCGCTTATTGATCAGGATTGCGACTTCTCTAGTCTTTGAATCTAGTCCCGAGTGAAAGACCTGACTGACGCAGCCTTTCCTCAGTCTAACCTGGTCCGTTACTCTAAGGTGCGTCTCCTGCAACATTACCATGTCCGTCTTCAGTCCCCTGAGATGCGTGAACACACGTGCCCTTTTGACCGGCCCATTTAACCCTCGAACATTCCAGGTGATCAGCCTAGTTGGGGGGCTCATTGCCCCTGCCCCTCCCCCTCCGCCGATCAGCCATCCCCCTTTTAAGGCCCGCATTCAGCCCGTGCTCCGCGCCTCCACCGGTCCATCCCCAGGCCCCCAACCTCCTCTCTGTCCCTTGGCCCAAGTCCCTCCCTCGTCAGCAGAACATTCACCCCCTCCCCCCCCATAGTAACAACACCCTGTAACCCAACCCCTTTACTAAACCAAACATATGCACACTCCCCACTGCGCTTCCGAGAGCTAGCTCGCCCAACTAGTTTGGTGGCCCCCATCTCTGGCCCCAGATAGTCTCCCACCTATTGTTCCCTCCCGCCCACTCATACAAACAAACTCCAACATCAAACAATCCCCACACACTTGCCCAACAGAAAAACATCAAGATCAAACAAGCACACCTCCATCTCCCAACAGTGCAAATGAAAACCTTAACTCACTCAGCTTTATCGCTGGTTCCAAATCAATGCAAATGGCATCACAAACATCTTCCATGAAACGCAAAACGAGAAACTTTTTACAAAATCAGAGAAACAAAAAGAAAAAACAAAAACATGAACGTTGCAGCCAAGTTCAAAAGTTCTCAATCCATCACCAGCCCTTTCTTTTCGCAAAGTCCAACGCGTCCTCAGGCGACTTGAAGTAGAAGTGCTGATCCTCATGCGTGACCCAGAGACGGGCTGGGTATAACAGACCAAACTTCACCTTTTTCTTAAAAAGGATCGACCTAATCTGGTTGAAGCCTCCTCTCTTCTTGGCCACCTCTACACTCAGGTCCTGGTAAACCCGCAAGATGCTATTGTCCTATTTACAGCTCCGTGTCTGCTTGGCCCACTGTATAATGCGCTCCTTATCCGAGAACCTGTGGAATCTCACCACCATTGCCCTCGGGGGTTCTCCCATTCACGGCTTCCCCGCGAGTGCTCTGTGTGCCCTATCCAATTCCAAGGGCCGAGAGAATGCCCCATCCCCCAGCAGCATCAGGAACAGGGGTGGGATTCTCCCCTACACGGCGGGGCGGATGGTCCCTGGTGGGATGGAGTGGCGGGAACCACCCCGGCGCTGGGCCGCCCCGAAGGAGCGGAAGTCTCCGCACCTTTAGGGGCCAAGCCCTCACCTTGAGGTGATCCGGTTTCTGCAGACTATCCATCGTGCTTCATGGATTTCCGTTAGATGTAGAGGCTTGATTGCTTCATTCAATCTTCCTTTTACGTTGATGGTGTGTTCACTAATCTACCTATTTCTAGTTTTTTAGGGACAAACGCCTGGTACCATGTGTTGTTCTCTGCCTTGCTCTATCAGGATGGCTTTGATGTGTAGTGTTGATCAGAGAACAACGAGTCTTGTAAACCAACAAAACTCTTTTATTAAACACTATTAACTGGATTCGATACTTATCCCTAAGAAACAAACAGTTAATTGATCACACATAAAATATACTGACTATACTCATCTACATCTAACTCACTAACAGATTAAACTGTTCTCTTGCTTTCTCACTATCTTCTCACTATCTTCGGTCCTCCTAACCAGCTCCTGCTCCTACCACCTACTCCAACCTTCTGTCCCACAAGGCTCAGCGTCATCCCTTATATGCTTTGGCCACGCATGCACACGCCGACGACCTGCGGCGGTTGCGCCATACAACATGGGGCCGGCCACATGCAGACCCGGCCTGCCCGATTCTGCCCCCCTGTAACCCCCCCCCTTGCCACCCGCAGACCACTCCCCAGCAGTCCCCCAAGGCCCCGCCGAAGGCACCTTGCCAGTGGAATGGCTCCGCTCCCCGACTGTGGTGGTGTGGACACAGTCCGCAGCTGCCACACGAGGTCTTCGAAAATTGAGAGGACACGCGACCGACGCCGTCGGGAAGTCGGCCCATCGGGGGGGGGCGGAGCATCGGTGAAGGGCCTCAGGTGACGTCCTGAGGCCGTCCCAACGGCGTGCGTATGCTGTTTTTGAGGTGGCGGAGCGTCCGAAAAACTGCACCGTGCCTGATTTTGGCGTAAAAACGGATTAAACGGCCAATCGCCGAACCCAATTTCGGTGTTAGCAATCGGAGAATCCCACCCCCTGTCCTTTCTGACTGGTACGTCGAGTAGGACAGTGGCAGGCAATTACTGTGCTTTGGGCTCTCCACCAGACACCCCAGGTGTTTCTGACTCCATCTCAGAACCATTGCTAGCAGGTCGTCCGGGGGTGGGCGCATGGCGGTCCACATGCCTTGGATCCTCTGGAACAGGACACGCCACCGGCTGCAGACACAAAGGAGGTTGGCGTACCCATAGGTGATCTAAATGATGCCGTAACTGTTGGGCCCCTACTTGAACCCGGTAGGATACTGGACCATCCTGCCGAAGCACAGTCCCGGAGAGCCACCTGTCACTATTGACAAAATTCTTGACAAAGACCTCGTCTCCCAGGGCAAAGCGATGGGGCGGACAATGTGGAGAAGGGCCCCGTGCCTGTTGATCCTGGGCACAGTGCAGCTTTGCTCAATTATCCAGGAGTAATAGCCCCAAGCGAGTGTGGAGCTGTCGGCTCTTGAATATCTCCGACGGAGCCACTCTCGTCACGGTATGTGACTTGGTCCTTTATGTGATCAAGAATCTGGCCAAGCACGTGTCCAAGGAGCCTGCCGTCTGTTTGCGGAGGCCCTGCTTGATGGTTTGGATGGCCCTTTTGGCCAATCTGTTGGATGCTGGGTGATAGGGGCCGTCCTCACATGTTGGGTGCCACTGATCTGAAGAAATGTCAGAAAGTCTGCACTCATGAAGGTTGCCCCATTGCCTGCTGCGAGGACCTCAGGAATGCCTTACGTGGAAAAAGAGAGATGCATCTTCTCCAAAGTCGCATTGCAGGTTATGATCGTCATTCAATGGACCTCTAACCATTTGGAATGGGTGTCAACTAGTAGTAGAAACATCGAGCCCACGAATAGGCCAGTAAAGTCCGCCTGGATCCAGGCCCATGAGCAGTCCGGCTACTCCCAAGGTTGGAGAGGTACGGCGGCGGGGAGCCGCTGGTGTTACTGACAGATGGGACAATGTTATGCTATTGTCTCGATGTCAGCATTGAGTCCCGGCCACCATACATATTTCCTTTATTTTCATCTTCACCCAGCATCTTCATCTTGGCCATCCCTGGGTGCCCATGTGCAGGTTCTGTAGCACGCGCGCCTGCCCCTTAGCCAGCAGCAGGACCCCGTCTTTGATCCTAAGCTCGGACATCCTGGTAGAGAAGGCCCGCAGCTCCCTGGGCAACTGTTGATGCTGACCACCTATCAGAATGAGGTGCCGCACCTGGGCAAGGATAGGACCCGTCCAGGTCTATTTGCGGATACGAGATGCAGTGATTTGTATGGAGTACATAAAACTCAACACTGTCACTATGTCATCCGCCGGATAGGGAGGTGAGGTTGTCACTGGTAGGGGTAGTTGGCTCAGCACATCAGCATGCGCTGAGTCTCTGGCCGATGCCCCAAAGAATACTCATAAGCAGCGAGCAACAGTGCCCACCGCTGGATGTGCGCCGATGTTTTGCCTAACCCACAACCAGGGGGTGTTTGTGATCTGTAACAAGAGTAAAACAGCAACCATAGATGTACTGGTGGAACTTTTTCATACCAAAGACCACCGCCAACCCCTCCTTTTCTATCTGCGCATACTTGCCTCGGCGACATCTCGGATGAGAAAGCGATCAGTCGTTCACTACCATCCGGCGTCTGATTTGCCAGGACAGCCCTGACCCCATAAGGTGATGCATCTCAAGTGACTATCATGGGTTTACCCGGGTCATACTCAAGGCGCTGTTGTGATATTCAGATATCAATATACATGATCAATGTATGTAAATGTAGTACAGTCATTTCAACACTAGATGGCTCACAGTCAGATATTATAAGAACCGGATTCCCACCTTTTCTAAGTCAGATGACATGATGATGTGATTCAGAACATGCACAAGCAAGACATAGGATAGCTCCAGTGAGAGAAGTTAGAACTAGTTTGTTATAATAGTGTATAATTATATAGTTATCTGTATTGTACTTTAATTCTTTATTGTTAGTTTAGTATTGAGTAAAGGAACTCACAGTTCATTATTTTATTAATCATTAAATAGTTCATCTTTCAACAAGAAGACGATTGGTCATTTTATCATCCTGGTGGATTCAAGAGTAATATATTTTAAATAATGACTTATCTAAAATATATATAACAGGCACCACACGAGGCTTGCTGTCATTTGCTTCGACGAAGAGCCACCTCCTGGGCCGCATCCTTCAGAAGGAGATGTGGAGTGTCCAGTATCGCCAGCAGGCTCGGGACAAACTTGCTGTAGTAATTCACCAAGCCTAGAAATGAGCAGAGTTTCATTGTGTCCGTCGGAGTGGGGGCAAATGGCACGCGTATTGTCTTCCATCACGTGTAATCCCGCACGATCCACATGGTAGTCTAGGTAGATGACCCCACTTGGCATGGAACACACCTTTTGCCTGCCGCTGGCGTATGCCAAACTTAGCAAACCGACGGAGCACAGCCTCCAGATTCCGCAAATGTTCCTGTTCTGCCGTGCCTATGACCAGAACACCATCGAGGTATACAGCAACTCTCAGTAGGCCGCCCAATATGCCTTCCATTACGCGTTGAAATATCGTGCAAGCTGACGAAGCCCCAAAATTGAGGTGACATATTTTCATGAGGACTGATCCAGTGCCAGCTGCAGGTAGGTGTTGCTCATATCGAGCTTTGTGAATCTGCTTCTGCCAGTGAGTTTGGTATACAGATCCATGATGCGGGGCATGGGGTGTGGTCCAATCTGGAGGCGGATTTAACTGTCAGTTTATAGTCAACGAGCCATACGGTCCTGCCTGGCTTCAGAACCGGAATCACCGATGCCGTCCAATCGGAAAAACGTACTGGCCGAATGATACCCAGGTTCTCCAGGCAGCCGAGCTTCATGTTCTCTTTGTCCACTAAAGCATAGGGCAAGGGTCGTTCCCTTAACAATCCAGGATGTGCCTCCAGGTCAGCTTGGATTTTGACCATGGCACCTTGGATGGTCCCAAGACAGGGTTGAAAAACTTTGGGGAACTTCCCGAGCACAGCGCCCAGTCCTCCGGACCCTACCTGTAAGATGCGGTGCCAGTCGAAGCGAAGGTGGCGGAGCCAATCACGCTCCAGGAGGCTGGGGCCATCTCCTTAAACCACAATCAGGGGGAGTTGGACCACTTGATAACCAATAACAACGGGAGTCTGCACCGTCCCCAGAATATGCAATTGCTCCATAATATATGTAGCCAGACAAGCCAAGGTGGTCGCCAAAATCAATGTTCGAACACCTTACCGAATACGGTTGAACGTGCTCTGACCCACTGATGACATGGCCTACGCAGTATCTTGTTCCATACACAGCCAGTGCTCATTTACCTGCACAGGGATCTGGATGGGGACCACAAGGTGTGCCGCCAAGCAATCGAGCTGCAGCTCGTCCTCCTCTTCATCTAGAGCGCCCAAGTGGTAAGCGCTGTCCCTGAGGCGGCATCAACCCCGTCCAAGGCGATGGCATTGCGCGGGCCCACGTTGTCTGTGGACACCCCGACATTGGCAGCTGCACACTGCACATGAAGTCACATCACCCTCGGCCAGTCCAGGAAAACGTTCTAGCTGCGGAGGGCGGTTCGGTAACTAATTGCCTGGGCCCCGTTGTCTACCTGACCAGGCAGGGAGATGCCACGTATTGCTCCGCATCCCAGGACGTTGACCTCTATTCACTGGATCTCCGGAATGCTGCGCTCTGGGTTTTCCCGAGACAGGGTGATCTGGAGCACCTGTTGGGGTGTCAAAGTGGGCTCGATCAGGAACCGGTGGGTCTCTGCATTCCCCGGGAGGGAGGTCCCGCACTCACAAAACCCGGTGAGCCAATCTAGCTTTGTCACGAAGTCTGCTGCAGACTCACCCGGGGCGCGTTCTGTTGTATTCAGACGGTATTGCTGGATGATCACAGAGGCAGGGAGTCTAAAATGCCACCTTACGATTTCCACCAGCTAGTCAAAAGTATGGATGTTTGGCACAACAAGATATGTGAGGTTGCAGATAACCCCATACGTCTAAGCCCCACACATCGTCAGCAAGATCACCGTCTGCCGCTCGCCATCCGTGATATTATTGGCACGAAAATAGTCGCATGTGCTCTCTCCATAGCATGCCCATCCTTCAATCCCTGCATCAAATGCGTCCAATCGGCTGAACAGAGGCATCGCAACAGGCTGTGGGTCCTGACCAGCAACAGAAGTCCCAGGAGGTGGCTGAGTAGGAAGGCTTCAGCGTCAATGGGGGACTGGTAGTTCTCCTCATCGCCAGTGTTGTGACCGCCACAAGAAAGGAGTCCAGACCAAATTGCAGAGTTAAACAGGAGGTTTATTGAGTTGTACAACAGAGCCCTAGCCAGGTCGATTCATCCGACTGAGTGCCAGCCAATTCTGAGCTGGCCAGCTTTATAATATGAAGTCCTAGTTCACTCTGCCTCCTGAGCGGGGGAACGGGTAGTCTCATTGGGCTCCTGGGAAAACCAGATCCCCAATGCCGTAGGCTTTGGCCAGGCTCAGGAATTGACAGTAAACTTGGGCAAACTTTGGTCACAACACACCTGGTGTACAATTCTGAAAATTATGTAAAAGATATAGAGGTGCTGAAAAGGATGCAAAAAAGATTTACAAGATTTATACCAAGATTGTGGGTTGATACCTATCAGGAAAGGATGAACAAGCTGGATTTCAATTCTCTTGAAAAGTGAAGGTTGAAGGATGATGTCGTTAATTGATTTCTTTAAAATTATGGAACCTTCTAACACAACTGACACATAGAGTGTTTCCACTTGCAGGGAAGAGTAAACATAAAGACCAACAAAATACGACAGCCATGAAGAAATTAAATAGGGAATTTTGGAGAATCCTATTAACCCAGAGAGTGGTTAGAATGTGGAACTCACTACAACAGAAAGTGGATGATATGAATAGCTTAGATGCATTTAAGTCATGGAGCAGAGAATGGAGAATTATGCTGATAAAAGTTGGGTGGGGAAATTTGGGAGGAGACTCGACTACAGCATCAAAGCTGGTATTGGCTGGTTGGCTGGAATAACTGTTTCTGTGCAGTCTCCTATGTAATAAAGGGAACATGCATGCACAGTAATTGCGATCTGCCTCATTAAATGTTCAAAATCCATACTCAGACTACAAATTCAAGTGCAAAGATCTGCAGGTTAGGTGGATTGACCACGCTCAATCGTCGCTTAGTGTCCAAAGGTAGGCGGGGTTATGTGGATAGGGCGGGTGCGTGAGCCTAGCTAGGGTGCTCTTTTGGTGGGTCGGCGCAGACTCGATGGGCCAAATGGCCTCCTTCTGCATTGTCCGGATTTTATGATTCTATGAAAAATCTTTCTATCAAATCTTTACAATTCAAATTCATGGTAGCATTACAGCCTATGGTGAAATAACCAGATCCATTCTGCTATCTATTTGGGAGATAACTGCTTTTTCTCTTTTGCAGGAGGATTTTGAATATTATTAATTGTATTTGACACTTTTGGTGGTTTCAGTAACCAAACTATACACATCCAATAGAATTTGGTGAGAAGATATTCTAGGACTTCAATGACAGTGATCACGCTTCCACCACAGAATAGACCAAGTTGACCCCCAATGTCTCCTGTGAAAAGCAGATAGAAATAATGTAATCAATAACAATAAACTAAATTACCTATAAATAGTAAATAATTTTAATTTATTTTATCCTATTAACTTGACAACTCCTTAAGGTATTTCTGTGTTATATCACAGTTATTTCAGATGTTTGTTAATTGAACATTCTTCCAATAAACTAAATTGATTAATTTAGCTGAAGGCCTCAAATTTTATAACTTAGCATCATTAAACTTAACCTATTAAATCACTTGAATTCTCTGCCAGGATTACCTGGTTTGATGCTGAATGCTTGAATACAGATACAGCTCAAATTTTGAGGTAGCAAAAATGTGGGGAGGGGGGATGAGAATTGCGGGGAGGAGCTCAGCATAAACAAAGTGAAGAAAACAGAGTGACATCACAGGAAAGCCATGTTCACTGACTGGTTAGTAACTGCTGATTTCAATTACCTATTCTTATTTGCTCTCAGAGAGAAGATAAAAAGTAGAAATATTTTACAGATTAAAAAGCTAAAAAAGTCAGAAATTAAACTAAACAAAAATTAAGAAGTAATTAATAAAATAGGGATGCAGGGCAAGGTAATGTGTTGTTCCTACATGTTGTGGGTGAACATCTGCTCAAGGAACTTCGGCTTAGAGTTGATGAGCTGCAGTCTGAGCCTCAGACACGCAACACATGGGGGAGGGGAAGAATTACCTGGATGCAGTGTTTCAAAAGGCAGTCAGACCCCTTAGATTAACTACTTGAATTCAGCCAATGGTCAGGGACAGGAGAGTGTGACTATGAGTGAGGCAAGTAGAGGGGTCCAGGAGGTAGGGTTGCAGGAGCCTCAGCCCTTACCCTTGTCCAACAGGTTTGAGATTCTTGCTCCCTGTTTGGACCAGATTGGGGCCTGTAGGGAGGATGAGCAAACTAACGATAGCACCTTGGTACAGGGAGCCATTCAAGTGGGGGGAGAGAAGGGAAATGTAGTTGTAATTAGGGATAGTATTATTGGGAGCATAGATACTTTTCTCTGAGACTAGGATCGAGAGTCCCGAAGGTTGTGTTGCCTACCTGATGCCTGGGTTATGGGTACCTCATCTGGGCTGCAATGGAACTTGGAGTGGGGGAGGTAAAGATCCAGTTCTTGTGGTCCACGTAGACAGCAACGGTAGGTATAAGAAGGAAAGAGGTATTGCTGAGGGAATATGAGCAGCTAGGGGCTAAATTAAAAAGCAAAACCAAAACGCTAATAATCTCCGGATTACTACCTGAGCCACAAACTAATTGGCATGGGGTCAATGAGATTAAAGAGGTGAATGCGTGGCTGGTGTGGGAGAAATGGGTTAAAATGTATGGGACATTGGCACCAGTACTGGGGAAGGAAGAAACACTTTCCAATGGGATAGTCTTCACCTGAATCGTGCTGGGACCAGAGTCCTGGCTAATTGCATAACTAGGGCTGTAGATAGGACTTTAAACTAAATTCTTGATGGATCGGGGGGTCTATAGCAGGTGGCATGTGTGGGGACTGCAGGGAAGTGAAGAGGTTCCTGGTGGGTGCCAGGGGTTTCTGAGGAACAAGCACAAAGATCAGATGTGGGGAAGGTGCCAGGTATCATCCAGTGATTTGAGGGGTGGGGGCAGTTTGGGAATTTGAGGGTTGGCATGCGGAACTGATGCCAGGAGGAAGGCGGTAACTTACCCTTGCAGCTCGTTGGAGGTTGTTTGTCTTTTTCCTACATTGGACGGCTGTCCACTTGGTCATGCTGCCCAAACTGACATTGTCTTCCAGCTGGCATTGCTGACCCTGCTGCTGGTTCTCCGACCCCCTCGGGGAAACAGGTTAGACTACCTCTCATCCACAGCATCGAGAAGCCTGGCCAGGTCGGCATCCCCAAAGTGAGGAGTAGGTCTGTGCGCTGCCATCCATGCTTGTGTGTTGACTGGGAATGAACCAGCTACCCCTTGTTAGCGGCCTGCTACTGAGGCACAAGTCGGGCGAATCAGGGGATGAATGTCGAGAATCCCGTGGGGGCTCATTTTTGGCACTAAATGCAGTTGAATATGGGCCGCGATCTCGCCAACATGGCCGTCGTGAAACGCCCTGCCAAACTCTTCCCAAACCAGAAATTTGTCCATTGAATCACTTAGTGCGAATGTTTCCTCTTTTGTGGCAATCTCAAATGAGATGTCATAGTTTTCGGATAAGGAGTAGCAGATTTAAAACAGAGATGAAAAGAAATTACTTCTATCAAAGGGTCATAAATCTGTGAAATTCACTATCCGAGAGTGCGGTGGATGCCGGAAAATGAGGAAATTTAGGGAAGAGATAGGCAGATTTTTAATTAGTATTGGGTTGAAGGGTTATGGAGAATGGGCAGGAAGGAGGAGTTGAGGCTGAGATGAGATCAGTCATAATCGTATTGAATGGTGGAGCAGGCGCAAGGGGCTGAATTGCTTAATCCTGCTCCTAGTTCTGATTATGTTCTTATGCTCTCCTTGACTAGAAGAAGGCTAAGAGGTGTTTTGATAGAGATGTTCAAAATCATGTGGGGGGTTGCTGGACAAAGTAAATCGGGGAAAACTGTTTCTGCTGGTAAAAAGACGAAGATTGAAAGGGCACAGGTTCAATGTGATTTGTAAAAGAAGCAAATGTGCTGTGAGAAATAACTACTTCACACAAGGTGTGGAATCCTCTGCCTGGACCAGATTCAATCGAGACATTCAAGAGGGCTTTTGATGATTATTTGAATAGGAACTGTGTGCAGGGATATGGGGAAAAGGCAGGAGAATGGCCCTGGGTCATAATGGGGGGCCGGTGCAGACATGACTGGCCGAATGACCTACTTCTGCACCACAGCAATTCTGTGATAAACGGAGTTACGATGCAGATCAACCGCAATCTATTTAATTGGCAGATTTGTGTCAAGCAATTGAATAGTGTGCTCCTGCTCCAATGTTCCCATGAAAGATTAATTTAGATTGTTACATGTTCATCTGATTACTTCTGTGGAGTACAGCTTTGCCATAAATTCTGGCAAGGAAAAGAGGTGCAGCGTTATATACAGGAGAGCATTTGATATTTTACTTTAATCATTAAATATTATTTCCCCATTGTGTGCTCAGAATGGAAACATGTTTGGAGGAGTAGTAGAGTGTAACTCACCAATAAGCGCAGTAACTGGCAGTGCCTTCTGCTGCTGGGTCATTTCATAGTTGAGATCCTTGTAAGCTATGTCAATGTAAACAAAGTTTTCCCTAGGGATGAAATAAATTATACTTTATTTACGCTCTACTATGTTGTAAAATGCAGTCAATATTTATTTATTTCTGTGCAACCTCCTGCAAATGTAGGGACTGCTCTTGTTTCATCATCCAATTTTAGCCAGCGAGCCACTTTCGATGACTCCTCTTCACTTTCCCACCCCATTGTCTCAGTTGTCTCCCAAGGATTTATCCTCATCCCATCTTATTTCTCATCAACAAGCTGCCCCTTGACAACATCATCAGAGCACAAAATTAGTTTTCAACTCACTGTCTTGAAATGATCAGATTGCGTATCTGACATCCGGTACTAGATAAACAGAAATGTTCTCCACTTAATATTGGAAAGATCTAAGTCATTGCCTTTGCACTTGCCACAACCTGTATTACTTAGCCACCGACTCCATTCTGCTCACTAGCAGAAGCCTGTGGCGAAATCGGATTGTGTACAATCTTGTGTTCTATATGACTTCAAGAAGAGCTTCGGACCACATAATGAATCACAGAATCATAGTTACAGCACAAAAGGAGACCATTTGACCCATCTGGTGGAACATTCTCCTCGCGCCATAAGTTCTGTAGCAGGATGAGAAAGCGGGAGTAATTCACCCCATAGAATGGGGCAGGCATTTATGCGCGATCATGCACTCCAAACCTAATTAAGTATGCATGGGTGAGTTCCATGACAAGTCTCACGGTGAGGCGGGCAGGAAGTCGCATGTCCCACCATCGTGTTCGGGCCTCATATTTAAAAGGCTCCGGTCCAGGCCTTGGTTATTGAGAAGAAGGAAAGGATGAGTCGGAGAAGGCTGCAAGCCATGGCTCCTGCTTTAGTCCCAGATCCTTGGAGCATCTGCTGGTGGTAGTTCTTTTTCCCCAGGGATGGCCTCAAGAGGCCATCCCAACTGATCACTGTGGCCTGGGTAAGTGAACTTTCTACCTTTCCAACCCAGTTCACTACCTAAGGGCTAACCACATGAGCCCTTGTCAGGCAGGTCCATCCTCCTGGGAGGATAGAGGTTTGCAATTGCAGGTTGGCTTCCATTCACCTGCACACTCCTTGGAGGCATCCTCCTCAACCCTTCTCCCCTCTTCCCTAACTCTGCCCAGAGCCGATAGTAAATGGCTCAGAATTAACAGCAGCTCTATACCCGGCTGGGGTCTCATTGTCATGAGGACCCTCTGGGCCAACCCTGCTGTTGTGTGACCTTCACCAAATTGTGAGGAATAGCAAATGCAAAAACTCTCCACTCAATTGTCACTCCGCTGGAAGTTACAAGCCATTAGTTGTCAACATTCCTCCCGGTAAAATGAATCACTTTACACTTCTCTGCATTAAATTTCATCTGCTACTTGTCTCCCCAACATGTTAAATCCTTTTGGAGTTCCACATTACCACTTTCACAATGCACAATAGTTTGAAGTTCAGCATCATCAGCAAATTTTATAACTGTGTCCAGCAAGCCAATGTCCAGATAATTAATATTCATTAGGAAGAGCAGGAAGTTGTGACAGGATCCCTGGGGAACTCCTCTATAAACCATCATCCAGTCCAAAAAAATAACTGTTCCACCACTATTCTTTGTTTCCAGTCACTCTGCCAATTTCATATCCATGTGCTGCTGTCCCTTTTATCCCACGAGCTCCAACATTGCTCGTAAATGACTGGCCTATACTTGCAGAACTGCCTCCACAACCCTTTCAGGCAGTGAGTTCCAGACACCCACCACCCTCCGGGTGAAAAGGTTTTCCCTCACATCTCCTATAAACCTCCTGCTTCTGACCTTAAATCTGTGCCCCCTGATCATTGATCGCTCCACCAAGGGGAATAGCTTATTCCTGTCTACTCTATCTATGCCCCTCATAATTTTATACATCTCAATTATGTTTCCCCTCAGTCTTCTCTGCTCCAAGGAAAACAACCCAAGTCTACCCAATCTTTCTTCATAATTAAAGCCCAGGCAACATCCTGGTAAATCTCCTCTGCATCCTTTCCAGTGCTATCACATCCCTCCTATAATGAGGATTCCAGAACAGCACACAATACTCTGGCTGTGGCCCAACCAAAGTTTATACAGTTCCAGCATAATCTCCCTGCTCTTAAATTCTATGCCTTGGCTAATAAAAGCAAGTATACCATATGCCTTCTTAACCACTATATCCACCTGCCCTGCTAAATTAAGGGATCAGTGTACATGAACACCAAGGTCCTTCTGATCCTTGGTGCTTCCCAAGGTCCTGCCATTCAACATGTATTCTCTTGCCCAAATGCATGACTTCACAGTTATCCTTATCTGGATTGAATTCCATTTTCCATTGATCAGTCCATCTGACCAGCCCATCTATATCCTCCTGGAATCTACAGCAATCCTCCTCGCTATTTACCACCCCATCAATTTTTGTATAATTTGCAAACTTACTGATCAACCCTCCTACATTCATGTCTGAATCATTTATATAAACCACAAACAGCAAGGGGCCCAACGTTGATTCCTGCAGGACCCCAGTGAACACAGGTTTCCAGTCAGAAAAACACGCTCGGCCATCACCCTCTGCTTCTTGCCACTCAGCCAATTCTGGATCCAATTCGCACAATTTCCTTCGATCCCATGGGCTCTTACTTTGGCCATAAGTTTCTCATGTGGGACCTTATCAAAATCCTCGCTGATGTCCAAGTAGACTACTTCAAATGCATTGTCCTCATCTAGACAGCTGGTCACCTCTTCAAAAAATTCAATCATGTTGGGCAGACATGACGTAATGGTCATTTCCACACCGGCGCATGCGCGTGGTGGCCGTTTCCGCAGTGGCACATGCGCGTGGTGGCCATTTCCACACCGGCGCCGCGCAACATGGATTAGCGACACAGCAGGCCTGTGCGGAAGAAGATAGCCTCCCCCCCAGATCGTGCGTGCCCGCCGATTGGTAGCACCCGGTCGCGGGCCTGGCCGTCGTGGAGGCCCCCCCCCCGGAGTCTGATCCCCCGCCCCCCTACCAGTACGGCCACGGCGGCCGGGTGTCCGAGCTCCAGCCGGATGGTACCATATGTGAATCACGCCGGCGGGAACTCGACCAATCGACCGTGGAGAATGGCCTTGGGGGCCTCTTTCAACGACCCCCGACCGGCGCCGCGTCAACCGCGCGCGCGCGACTGGTGCCGATTCTCCAGTCGGCAGAGAATCGCTGCCTTGTGTCGGAGCGGTATGGCAGGAATTTTCGTCATAAACGGGATTCTTCGACCCATCACGGGCTCGGAGAAGAATCCCAGCCCGTATATCTGGACTTCCGGAAGACATTTCGTAAGGTGCCACATAGAAGGTTAATTCACAAGGTGAGATCACATGGGTTTAGGGGTAACGTATTAGCTTGGATAGAAGACGGGCTGATGGACAGGAAACAGAGGGTCGGGATAAATGGGTCTTTTTCTGGATGGCAAGATGTAAAGGGGTGCCACAGGGTTCAGTCGTTGAGCCCAGCTATTTACAATCTATATTAATGACTTGGATTCAAGGACAGAAGGTTCTATAGCCAAATTCGCAGATGACACAAAAATAGGTGGAACAATAAGTTGCAATAAGGAAATAAGAAACTTACAAATGGATATAGATAGATTAGGAGAGTGGGCCAAAATAAGGCAGATGGGGTTTAACGTGGATAAGTGTGAGGTCATGCATTTTGGTCAAAAAATGAAAAGGCAACTTATTATCTAAATGGGGAGAGACTTCGGGGTGCTCCGATACAGAGGGATCTGGGTGTCCTCATGCATGAGTCACGGAAAACTAATTTGCAGGTACAGCAGGTAATGAGGAAAGCAAATGGAATGCTGGCATTTATAGCAAAAAGAATTGAGTATAAAGGTAAGGAGGTGTTGTTGCATCTATACAAGGCATTGGTGAGACTGCACCTGGAGTATTGTGCACAGTTTTTGTCCCCTTAATTGGAGGCAGTTCAAAGGAGGTTCACTAGAATTGGCCACGCTTAATTGCCCCTCAATTGGAAAAAAAAATTGGGTACTCTAAATTTCATTTAAAAAAAGATCTGTTCAATGGTGGGTGGTTGGCAGGATAACCTTATGACGCCAGATCATGGCCTTCAGTTAAGTACATGCTGATCTGATAATGGGATTGTCATGTGACATGTGATTGTTTGATTTAGTTGATAACATTTCTGTGCCAAAGCTTTTCAGTAGAGCGAGCTCACAACACCTGAGAGCGAGCCTGTCCAGGCGAGGATACACCCAACATGGAAGTCCTGGCACCTTTTGAGGAACAAGTGCTGGCCCTGATGGAGCCTGACACATCCAGGATATGTATAGCAGTGAGATTGGAGGGGTGCATGGTTCTGGTGAGATGTCAAAGGTACTGTCTGGCTGATAACAGGATATGGCTAGTGTTGGTTTAAAGGAGTTAGGAAATATGCAATGTGATTCCGGAGTGGAGTTCACACATTGGAACTACAGCAATCTTCATGATCAGAAGGTTCATATCATCGTGTAAGGTTTATTAGGACAGTACGTTTCCCTCCTGCCTGCGACTGGCTTTGTGGTGGATGAGGCCAGAAAATCTGGGGAGACAAGAAGTCGAATTCCCACCAGAGGGAAAACAGTTTGGAATGTTTCCCTTACCACTTCCATGCTAGATTGATGGAGGGTTGGGTTTCCCCCTGATCTATTTCGGGAACGCCATTTGTATGCCATGAATACTCATTACAAATGCTTCTCTCCGGAATCACAAAGTCCCTCCCCATCTAGCAGGAAATTAGACCAGTTTGAAAATACGTAGCACGCAGCTGTCTGTACTCAATTTGCTCATGACTCCGGGATGATGCAGCATTAGAAGCTGACCTGCAGCAGCGCCACTCCAGGTGCTCATCAATGAATCACCGAACCATGGAAACGTTACGGTGCAGTAAGGGGCCATTCAGTCTATCATGAATGCGCCAGTCAAAAAGAGAAAAAAGAAACTCGCCCCTCAATTTAATCTCACTGTCCAGAACATGGTCCATAGCCTTGCAGTTTACAGCTCTTTACATCCAGATCCAGTTACTTTTTAAATGAGTTGAGCATTTCTGCCTTAACCATCAACTTAGGCAGTGAATTCCAGATGCCCTTCACCATCTGGCTGAACAAGTTTTCCCCTTTAACCCTTTCACCTTAAATCTATGCCCTGTGATAATTGACCCTTCGGCGAGGGAAACATGTCTTTCCTGTCTACCCTATTAGGCCCTTCATATTTTTGTACACCTCAACTGGGTCACCTCTTAGCCTCCTCTGTTCAAAGGAAAACAACCCTAGTCTATCCAATCTCTCCTCATAGCTGCAATTTTCAAACCCTGGCAACATTCTTGTAAATCTCCTCTGCATTCTCTCCAGAGCAATTATGTCCTTCCTGTAATGTGGTGGCCAGAACTGTACAGAATCCAGCTGTGACCTAACCAGCGTTTTATACAGTTCCATCATTACATCTCTGCTTTTGTATTCAATACCTCGCCCAATAAAGGAAATCATTCCATATGATTTCTTTACAACCTTGTCCACTTGTCCTGCCACCGTCAAGGACCTGTGGACATGCACTTCAAGGTCTCTCACTTCCTCAACCCCTCTCAATATCTTTCTGTTTATTGAGTATTCCCTTGCTTTGATTGATTCCCCAAATGCATTACCTCATACTTTTCCATACTGATTTCCATTTGACACTCCTCCTGTCATTGAGCCAACCATTGATATAATTCTGCAGTCGACAGCTACCATCTTCGCTATCAACTACTTAGATATGGAAATTTCCTAATTATGCCAACCAGATTCAAGTCCAGATCATTAATATCTACAACAAACAGCAAGACTGAGTCCTGTGGAACACCATCGGAAATCGTTTCTCATTTGCAAAAACATCCATCGATCTTTGTTTCGTGTTGCTGAGCCAATTTTGAATCAAACCTGCCACCTTCCCCTGTATCTCATGAGATCTCACTTTTCTGACCAGTCGGCCATGTGGGATCTTGTCAAATGCCTTACTGAAATCCATGCATATAACACCCACTGCACAACCCTCTTTGTTACTTCTTCAGAAAATACCATTAAGTTAGTAAGACACGATCATCCCATAACAAAACCATGCAGACTATCCCTGATCAATCCGTGACTTGCGAAGTGACAGTTTATCCTGTATTTAGAATTGTTTCCAATACTTTTCCCACCACCGAAGTCAGGCTGACAGGCCGGTAGTTTTCTGGCCCATCCCTCGCACCTTTTTAAAATAATGGTGCAAGATTCGCAGATCTCCAGTCCTCTGGCACCTCACTTGTATCTAGGGAGTACTGGAAAATGATCCTCACCTGTCATTGCATCTCCAGCATGTGTGAGATAGTCGTTTCCAGAGGCTCATCATCAGACCTAGATTCAGCACGTGCTTGGTGTCCGAGTACGGGAAACCTGAGTTAGAGTGAGCTGAAGGTTGACTTACATTGGTGGACTGGATGGGATCATTCATCGTCCTCCTACACTGGATGGTGTTTCCTGGTTAGGTGCCCAATACGCTACTCCCCCCCCCCCCCCCCCCCTTGCAATCATTTTCTAGGCCAGCGAGGTGAAGTAGGTGGGCTTTCTGGAACCAGCTCTGGGTTAGAGGGCATCCTGATACTAACGGGTTACATTGATGAGAGCCTCCGGAAGTCACGACTATTCCTCGGGGAAGCTTTCTTCTTCGACGCAGCCATGTGGGATGTCTCCTTCACTAAACTGGGCTGGAGAGAGTGAATGTGTGTGTTCGGGTGGTGTTTAAGTATGTCGCCAGGACCTTCAACCCCATGAGGTGAAGGTGAGGCAGACAAATCAGTTGCCGCTCTGTCATATGATTTGGAGAGTTACTCGCCTATGCATAATTGGCTTCCGAACGCGATTTTCCACCATGTTGAACCCCAGCAGTAAACATGTTGTGGAACGTTCCGCAACATGACACTTATTTTCAGAAATGGAAAATCCCGCCCATAGTCTGTGGAGTTCATTCATGCATATCAGGCCATGAAAAGGGTTATGTGAATTGTGTGATAAGGGTGATGCTTCAAGTAACCTGATTCCCAATTACCCCCTTACTAATCTCTGTTATGGGAAAAGCCTCTTCAGGGCAGGCTGCAGCAGATGCCATGCAGTAACCTTCCTCCGCTTCCAAGGAGGAAGACTCGGAGAGTGCAGTGTCACATCATCTCTCTGCACCCAGCACTACTGCAGATACTGGCTCTTCAGCAAGGTTCAGCATCTCTGTTGGGGGTAATGTGCACACTGTTGCGGGCACTTCACAGTTGCACATGCTGCTGCCAGGCTGTGTTAGAGCAGGCCTCAGGCAGTCGGATGAATGCTCGCGGTTATCCGGAGACGGATTCCAAGTCAGCTGATGAACCTCTGGGGTCGTCCGTACGTCGGCAGATGCTGCATGTTCAGCATGAGCTCAGTGAAGATTTGGTGGGTATACCAGAGGATTAACATGCTCCAGGGTGGAATGTGGAGTGCTGTGATCACCAACTCTTCAGACACAAAATCTTCCTCAATGGGCAGACTGGCAACTGACCTGGAGGGGCACAGTGAGTGCATTACAGATGCAATCGCCTGGATGCACTCTGACCTGCACACCATCTCCCTGGCTCTGAGCTTAGTGACACAGACCCCGGGCGACAGGGGAACTGGGAGCTTAGTCGCATACCCAATTGCTGGAACCTCACCGGTTGGAAGAGAGGATCAATGTGTCCTAGTGGTGGCGAGTGAACAGCAGCTGACTCCATCTGGAAGTTCCTCTGGAGGTACTTCTGATGGGGGCAGCATCTCTTCTGTCCATTGACACAGGCCTCAACCATTGCCGCGGCAACTGAAGATTTGCATGCATTTCAGCAAGAATCTCCTGGACTGTCGGGCCACTCAACACCACAGCCATACAGAGGACCCCCAGCAAAGCCATTCAGGGCAAAGTAGGTGGCAGATCAGCCGCCTTTCTCCAGTGTAGCTGCACTCATTAATGTCTTTATAAATATCCACATTAGTCACGAATAGGGGCACATGGCTGACTTTTACTTCAATGATGTTGGCATGCCTTGTGGGTAAACAACATTCCCTTATGCTTATGTTATTATTGTGCGTCTGATGTCTGAAGGTTGAGGTAGGAAATAAAAGGTTAAGGGAGAGCAGGAGGAATCATATAAGTGTGTGGATTGATGGATAAGGTTTGGATGTAAGGGCTTCAGGACTCTTTCATTGCAACTGGGAGATGGAAGGAAGATATTTAACTAAACCAGTTATTGGCCTTGAATGCCTGAGTGGTCTCCTGCACTGAGTCTCACTAAGTTGCAGTAGTTGGATCACTGCGTGTATACCCTTGGGGCATCAGGAGTTCCTTTGTGGTTCAATGAGAGTTTCCAGGTTCCTCCTGACCATTGGAGGCTGGCGTTGTTCTGTCTCCTTCCTGAGAACACAAAGCATCCTGAGCCTCCCTATGATCCCTTATTCCTCTCACACTTCTCCTCACCTTCCTCATGAGAGGATGCGTCTCCAACAGGGGCCACATCTCCATCTGTCTTCAAGAGTTTACTCTCCTCATCTCTGGGTTACGGACAGGAGAATATTCAATGAACGTTCAAAAGCGGGCTTAGAATGAGAGGAGACTCCCTTCTATTTTCTTCTTTTTAAAAATAAATTTAGAGTAGCCAATTATTTTTCTTTTCCGATTAAGGGGCAATTTAGCATGGCCAATCCACCTAACCAGCACATCTTTGGGTTGTGGGGGTGAAACCCACGCAGACATGGGAGAACGTGCAAACTCCACACGGACAGTGACCCAAGGCAGGGGTTCGAACCCGGGTCCTCAGCGCCGCAGTCCCAGTGCTAACCACCACGCCACATGCCGCCCGAGGGGAGTCCTTTTAATGGGAAAATATCCACAATGTACCTCTGCCCACACAAATGAGCAGTCCCTGCAGTTTTGGATCGTGAACTGTAAATTTAAGACTCTCAGCTGCATTCAAAAACCCAAGCAAACTGCTTACCCTTCAAAACAGACTCTCCCTCTGTCGTGAATATCACCTTGAAGACGTATTATTGTCTTTTGACTATTATTCCAGTGAGATAGATAATTAATTGGCTCAATTTGGTTTTAAATTGCCATTTAAATAATGTGGGTAGGTTCCTGACCTTTTGACCCGCCCGCGTATGGCAATATTGTGAACCGACATGATGGCATCACGCCCCATAATAGGCTCTGCAAAACCGGAAACGCACCCGAGCATATTGTTCAACCCTACATTCAGACACCCTGGACTGGGTTCTCCGTCGGTGGGATACTCTGTTTCGGAGGCAGCGCACTCAACGCCGGCGGATTTTCCGACGGCGCGGGGGTGTTCACAATGGGAAACCCCGTTGGCCAGCTGCTGGGACAGAGAATCCCACTGCCGCCGGGGTCGCGCCGCACTAGAAAAAGGGTCCGGTGGGGCGGAGGATCCTTCCCCCTCTAATCCTTGCAAATTTGTTCCTTTACATTTTCCCCAATAGCTGGTCACCCATAGACTGCTCAGCAATGTAATTGCTATTCTTTTTTGTTCCTTAGCTTTAAATACAAGCATAGGAACATATGAAATAGAAGCAGAAGTAGGTTGAGCCTGCGCCGCCATTTGATAAGATCATGGCTGAACTGTTTGTGTTTTGAAGTCCACATCCGCCATCTACCACTGAGAACCTTTGATTCCCTTGCCCAACAAGAGTTGCCTTAAAGCACTAAATGACCCTGCCTCAACTGCCTGCGGAGGCAGAAAGATCCAAAATCACACAGCTCTCTGAGAGAAAAAAATTATCTTCATCTGATGTAAAAGGGTGACCCCTAATTTTAAAACAGTGTCCCTTAGCTCTGGACTCATCCACAAGAGGAAACATCTTTTCCACCTGGACATTTTTGATAAAAAGCCGATTAAAGGGATTATGGGAACAGGTGAATTTGAGACTATGAGGAGATCAGCCATGATCTGATTTCATGGTGGAGCAGGCTTGAAGGGCTGAATTGCCTACTTCTGCTCCTAATTCCCGCCCCCGCCGAATATCCGGTGCCGGAGAATTCGGCAACCGGCGGGGGCGGGATTCACGCCAGCCCCCGGCGATTCTCCGACCCGGCGGGGGTCGGAGAATCTCGCCCCTAGATCTCACTCTGGTGTAGTCTCACTCTGATGTAGTCACCTGTCTCCTCTCATGTCCTTTGCTGATCTTTGACCCTTCTGGAACATTATCACTCTTCTGCACTGCAATGTTCTCCTTTATCAATGCTTTCACCAAACGTCCTTCCCTTCCTTTCCTATCCATGACTAAGGCAATCTATTTCCACCTTTACAACATTATCACTCTCTGCCCTGTAGCAGTTCATCTGCTGCTGAAACCCTTAACCAACTTGACATTTCAATAAGCTCCTCAGATTTTACCCGGATAAAGTTGCACCAAGTCCCTTTCACCTATCACACATCAGTTTATTGCTTCAATCTGATTTGCACAAATGGTTACCTATTGCAGTCATGCAAACAATGGTTGATTATTTACAAACCTGTGAAGAACTAATCATTAGCAAATTTAAATTGACGAGGTAAAAAAGGAGCTTTCTTGATTACTGAAGATTGGTTAATGGGTGTTTACTGTCCTGTGCAGATAATACTTTAGCAGAATAAAAATGTTGCCAGCCAGAATGTTTGATTAATCATGATGAGTAGCAGTGGACAACATCTGAGAGATCAAGGCTATGCAAATAATTGTTAAGTACACAGGAAATTCCTTGCTTACAAAGTATGAAACATTTCAGAGTATTTGCAATGGACCATAATGTTTAATCTGAAGAACTGTTAAATGGCTTCAGTAGTGTTGCCAGAGCTAACAAGCTGATTCCTCCAGTTTCCCTGGTAGCAAATATCCTCAACTGACATGTTTATTATAACCCATAATATCCCAATTATGATCTGGCCACTTTACATTTCAAATTCACTCTTTACACTGTGGATAGGCAAACATTATGCACCTGTGAGTGCTACAGACGTTACCATTCTAGCTATGGACATATTCAGTCTGTTGGCACTTCTATTCTAACCTGCTGCTACACCAAAGAAAGCAGGCATAGTTGCACCACAGTCATATATTGACCACTCTTGTTATGGACAGGAGGAGGATTAATTTAATCAGAACTAATTTCTCTTCACACTAACCCATCCATAAACAGAAAGGTGTTTATGATTTTCTCCATTATAAATGGTGGTGGATTTTCCCCAACTCTTAAATTTGGAGTGTTTTAATGCTCCATGAATAACTCGCACAGAAAATTCAAGATAAAAGGGGTTGGCTTTTTTCACACACACACACACAAAAGGAAAGGGGTTTTGCAATGTCTGTCCTTGCGCTCATACTATAAAAGAGGGGGAAGAGAAAGAAAGGCGTACAGGCCAAGACCACGATAAAAATAAGAGCTATAGTTTTGCACGGACGCAGAATCAAAACTTTAATGGAGTGTTTCTTCAGAGGATGGGTTGTTTGCCTGACAGAAGGTGATCTGTCTTTCCAGAAGTGAACACTTCCATGAGGGGAAAAGATACATCGGATTGAATTAATCTTGAAGGCACAAGTTCCAATGTTCCAGTAGTTTAAGGTGTAGATGAGGTGCAGGCGATTGCATCTGATTTGAGCTTCTTTGACTGCTACCTGTTCAGTGGTAAGATGGTAGACAGTGACAGGCTGCTTGCCTGGAGTTACTGCTCCCTTTGGAGGTCGAACAGTGACTGAAGATAAGATCAAATAGCTTTTAATAAAAGGGACTCAGGCAGTTCAAGTCTTGGTCATGTGACAGCGTGGTTTTGGGCTGATTAACTAGGCGTTCAGTTTAAAACCATTGTGTTGTGAGCAGGGAAGACTGTCTTTGTCCTTGGGAGACACAGCAGCTCCGGTGGCCAGAATTCTTCTTCAGAAATACAAAGAAGTTTTGTGCAACTCCAAGAAGGGGCATTAACATCTGTTTTAAAAATAACAAGACTCTTTTGGTTAGTCTGAAGGTTAGAAATTCCCTTGGTATGAGTCATGGCTCGTCAGGGTAAAGCCTTGTCCAATTTAAAAAGAAAATAGATAATTTTACAGAGTAAACCGGTTGACCTAGGTATGTATTTAATTTTTTCCTTCCCGACTCAACCAGGACACACTGATGATCATAATATTCCTGATGCCCGGCCATTCAGCATCAGAAGTTATGAAACTGAAATCCAGATCTCAAATATGGAAAGCTTAAAGGGAAATATTTCATGGCCGATAGAAATACTTATACGTAAGTTGGAGTTGGCAAATGACGTGCACTTTTCTTGGGCAATGCGTGAAGCTGCCACTAAAAAAAAGTATTTCATGAGATTGGGTATTACTAGATAGCCCACCATTTGTTCTCTGGCCCTAATGTTATTGGTGACACAGTCGTTAGCACTGCTGCTCACATCGCCAGGGTCCTGGGTTCAAATCCAACCTTAGTGACTGTCTGTGTGGAGTCTGTACTTTCTCCCCGTGTCTGCGTGGGTTTCCTCTGGGTGCCCCGGTTTCATCCCACAGTGCAAAGATGTGTAGGTTAGGAGGATTGGCCATGCTAAATTGCTCCTTAGTATTTAAAAAAAAGGTAAGGTGGGGTACGGAATAGGGCGGGGACGTAGGTCTAGGTGGGGTGCTCCTTCAGAGGGTCAGTGCAGACTTGATGGGCCAAATGTCCTCCTTCTGCACTACGGGGATTCCATGATTCTTTTATGATAAAGGGGTGAGTGTACGGGAAGGAGCAGTGAGAGCAACATCGGTACGTGTGAATTCAAGAATTTGAGCACGCTGCCTGGACATCAGGCACAGACAGGCACATAGGGTATCCATTGCAACAACTGTGTGAGGATGTTTGCGAGATCCCGCGCAGGTCCCCGTTTGAGCCTTGGAATGATCCAGACGTTCAGGGTGACCATCACCTTGATGGCCACCAGGAGCGGGTGTCCTCCTTCATACCCCCACAGTGCCACGTCTGCCACCATCTGGCACAAGTGGCACAGGTCTCCCTGGTGAGCTAGAGCGGACGGCGGCAGACGCGGTCCTTGAAGGAGAACCACCGACGGTATACACGTGGCCTGATGTGGCTCCGCCTCTGCACCTCCTATTCGGCCTGACGGTCCACCGGCACTTAGGCCTTACAGGCTGGCCCCTGCTGTTCTTGGGCAGGCTCCTCTTATGCACGCTCTGCGCTGGGCTGGCCTTTGTGCTCTTGCCACCATGCGGCAGCAGCCAAGTAGATCGCCAGCATTGCCGGCTGTAGTTCTAAATTACGACTCTGCGAGTGGAGGAGGGAGAGACAGAAAATGTCAGCAAGATGAGGATTCCCTTAGCCATCCAATGCCGCCAGGTTACATTGTCACCCTGTGCTTCCTGGCTGGGGACGGGATGGATAGGATCAGGGGCGCGGTGAACATGCAGGGCTTGGAGACAACTCACGATCCTCAGGGGTGGACTAGCTGATAGTCTGCAAATTGCATCTAAGCGATGGGTTTAAATGAATCTATGTGGCAATAGGGGTCTCAGCCAGAGCACCCTGATCTGAGGGGGACACCCCGAGTCCACACACGTGCCAACAAGTCATTCCCTGCTACTCCCGGAGGTCCAGGCATTCATCCCCCAGCTAGCCCTAAAAGTTTCAAAAGTTTGCATACCTCATTGCTCCCCTTAATGGCCATGGCGCTTGGGCCTCACTTATAAATTCTTGCACCAAATAATGCCAGCGTGACTCTCGTTTGAGGGGAATGGAGCACAAGGATAGAGGGAGGTGGAGAATCGGGCCTTCCGCCCGATAATCATATTTAAATACATGCAATTCATGAACCTGGATTCTCCGATTTTGAGGCTATGTCCCCATGCCGGCGTGGGAACGGCGGCATTTTACGATGGAAGAAATGGTGTAAAACAGCACCGATCCTCAGTTTGGCTCCAGCTGCTGATACGGCCAGGTGAATTGCCGGGTCTGTGGCCGTGCATGTGCACAGTAGCCGTTCAACATGGCGCTGGCCACTCGCGGACCCGGCCGACGAAATAGTGCCCCACCTTTGGCCGGCTCACGTGCCCTGGACCACCCCCCAACAGTGCCCCCAGCCCCTGGCAAAGTCCCACTGCCTGCGGATCGGTCCTCCTCCGACTGTGGCGGGGCTGGACTGAGTCCGCAGCCGTCATGCCGAGTTCCCAATGGATAAGACCACACTCTACTGATGCCGTTGGGAACACAGCCGGTCGGGGGCGCAGCATCGGGAGGTGGGCCTCAGGCAATGCCCTGAAGCCATCGATATGGCGCGAGGCATATTCCTAGAATATGCCGCTTTGGAGGAGGCGGAGCATCGCAAAAGCAGCGCCGCCCCCGATTCGGTCATGAACGAGGATTCTCCGACCAATCGTCAAACGCGATTTTGGCGTCGACCGGAGAATCCTGCCCACGGTTTTGCTTGGTGGCGCCAGCACAGGGCAGGTATTTCCCCCACTGGTGGAGCAGTGCACGAGCAGTGCACGTGGTTTGACACCTGGCATCAATCCTGTTTTTAGGAGGCGCTCCATTCTCCACCTGATCAGGATTCCTGATCATGGTGTTGGGAATGGAGAATTCACCACTGTAATGCATTATTCTGATGGTATAATTGTCACGATAATACAAGTTTTATGTTTATTTGTACCAAATTTTATAACTATTAAAATGGTGCTCTGCCTGAAAACTTATGGCTGCCTCCCATTATCATTTCTGTACCCATATGTGGCCCCCTAGCCAAAAAATTCAGCCTGATACACAAATCTGATTATAGAACATAGAACATAGAACAATACAGCGCAGTACAGGCCCTTCGGCCCACGATGTTGCACCGAAACAAAAGCCATCTAACCTACACTATACCATTATCATCCATATGTTTATCCAATAAACTTTTAAATGCCCTCAATGTTGGCGAGTTCACTACTGTAGCAGGTAGGGCATTCCACGGCCTCACTACTCTTTGCGTAAAGAACCTACCTCTGACCTCTGTCCTATATCTATTACCCCTCAGTTTAAAGTTATGTCCCCTCGTGCCAGCCATTTCTATCCGCGGGAGAAGGCTCTCACTGTCCACCCTATCCAACCCCCTGATCATTTTGTATGCCTCTATTAAGTCTCCTCTTAACCTTCTTCTCTCCAACGAAAACAACCTCAAGTCCATCAGCCTTTCCTCATAAGATTTTCCTTCCATACCAGGCAACATCCTGGTAAATCTCCTCTGCACCCGCTCCAAAGCCTCCACGTCCTTCCTATAATGCGGTGACCAGAACTGTACGCAATACTCCAAATGCGGCCGTACCAGAGTTCTGTACAGCTGCAACATGACCTCCTGACTCCGGAACTCAATCCCTCTACCAATAAAGGCCAACACTCCATAGGCCTTCTTCACCACCCTATCAACCTGGGTGGCAACTTTCAGGGATCTATGTACATGGACACCTAGATCCCTCTGCTCATCCATACTTCCAAGAACTTTACCATTAGCCAAATATTCCGCATTCCTGTTATTCCTTCCAAAGTGAATCACCTCACACTTCTCTACATTAAACTCCATTTGCCACCTCTCAGCCCAGCTCTGCAGCTTATCTATATCCCTCTGTAACCTGCTACTTCCTTCCACACTATCGACAACACCACCGACTTTAGTATCGTCTGCAAATTTACTCACCCACCCTTCTGCGCCTTCCTCTAGGTCATTGATAAAAATGACAAACAGCAACGGCCCCAGAACAGATCCTTGTGGTACTCCACTTGTGACTGAACTCCATTCTGAACATTTCCCATCAACCACCACCCTCTGTCTTCTTTCAGCTAGCCAATTTCTGATCCACATCTCTAAATCACCCTCAATCCCCAGCCTCCGTATTTTCTGCAATAGCCTACCGTGGGGAACCTTATCAAACGCTTTGCTGAAATCCATATACACCACATCAACTGCTCTACCCTCGTCTACCTGTTCAGTCACCTTCTCAAAGAACTCGATAAGGTTTGTGAGGCATGACCTATCCTTCACAAAGCCATGCTGACTATCCCTGATCATATTATTCCTATCTAGATGATTATAAATCTTGTCTCTTATAATCCCCTCCAAGACTTTACCCACTACAGACGTGAGGCTCACCAGTCTATAGTTGCCGGGGTTGTCTCTGCTCCCCTTTTTGAACAAAGGGACCACATTTGCTGTCCTCCAGTCCTCTGGCACTATTCCTGTAGCCAATGATGACATAAAAATCAAAGCCAATGGTCCAGCAATCTCTTCCCTGGCCTCCCAGAGAATCCTAGGATAAATCCCATCAGGTCCCGGGGACTTATCTATTTGATTATGAAGAGTCCACATTACGCACCTGATGTACTGCTTGCTTTTCTGAAATTTTTTAGACAGAAATTGCAATCCTCTGTGACTTGGAAAAGTTGAGTAAGACACAACAGTAGAGTACTTGATCTCTTCACATGGAATTGGGCAGTTAAAACTGTGTGCACCTGATTTGCAAAGGCCCTCTTTTTCTAAGTAGTCTGGAATATAAAGGAGACAATGTAAACTGTTTATTTTCAATGCGCAGTTGATATTCATAAACGCAAAATCCCTGTTGCTTATCTCAGTTCGTGCAATTTAAAAAGTTTTACTTAACTTTTCCCAAATACAATGTCAGAAGAAATCTCAAATGAATGCTCAATTCACCAAAGCTAAATATTTGAACTTGGTCACATAAACAAATCTACCCCTGAATTTTTCTAAAGATTTATATTGCAAATTTCATTGACACTCCTCTCACTCCACCACTGGCAGAAACCATTGTTGCTAAAAAAAAAATCTCAAATTTAGAAGACGGGTGATGGCAAGAATCCCAGAGTCTCATCTGAATAGCAAAAGACAGCTTCCTAATGGAAATTAATTTTGGGCTTGTATCTTTTGCTGGCCTTTTTAGCACATACCACTTTCCTCCATCAAAGTGGTTCTCTTCTGTAACAAGGATCAATTTTCTTTTCAATGCGAAAAGCAAGTGGACGACATCTGTTTCATTAAAATGGCCAACTGCTGGTTAGCAATTCCAAATTCCTTTCAAGTAACATTTCAAGATTGTACATTACAAGGCATTTTAACTAATGCATTGAATTGCTTGCTTAATAGGATACTCAAAATGATAAAATATTGGGAGGAAAATAGTTTACTTTAAAGCACTCGTTTTTAGTTCTTGCAATGGGGAAGCATAAAGAATTACAATTATTGAAAAAGACCTTGTCAGTTGTTCAACTTTCCTACTGAGTAGTGTAGTACTAATTCAGAGACATCAAGATGGTGTTGCATTCCATGTATCATAATGAATGAGTTAGCTGTCCTGTGTTAGGATGACAGCGGGCTCTCCATCACCAGACTATGTAGAAAGAAAAATATAATTGACCAAGATTTCTTTCACTGTTATCATGAACCCCGCTGTGAGAGCATCCCAAATCCCAGAAGGGAAACTTGGATTGCTGGTTGTAACTATTTATTTTTTCAAGTTGGAAACAAAATGTAAGAAAAGAGATGAAACCTGGTGAGGAAAGGGGTCAGCCTCATTGTAAATTATTCAAATAACAAAACATATATTAAACATTAAAAAACAATAGAAAAGCAACAGTAAAGAACAACATTTACAGTTAACAACAATAATTGTTACCCAGACAATATGCTTAAATTATGCTTAAATTAATGCTTAAACACAGTCTAAATCTATCTACTTTCCTAAACTCTAAGAATAAGTCTGCCAAAACAACTTCCTATAGGTTTTAACACTATGAGCCAAATACAGAAAAGAATTACCACACTGGACCTGTAGCTTTCTTTTGGGAACTTTTATTCTAGTTTAGAGTAGAACGTATGGGGTCTGGCATAGACAGACTTCTTCTGCTTTCTTTTCTGCGCAACAGCTTGGTTTTCTGAGAGGGCTCTGCTTTGCAACTGGATAGGGCTATGATCTACGTCCCTCAACTGCTAATCTCCACTTCGTTTAACAAAGTATTTGTTTCACCCTTCCACTAGGTTAATCTGCCGAATTAAGTCCTCAGTGCAGCTATATCCTTATCAATTTGTTTTTTAACCAATGTAGTAAGGCCAGCATTTGTTGCCCATCTATAATTTCCCTTGAACATTTCAAAAGACAGTTCAGAGTCAACTACATTGATGTGGATCTGGAGTCACATATCGGCCAGACCAGGTAAGGATGGCAGATTTTCTTCCCTAATGGGCATTAGTAAACCAGATGGACTGTTACAACAATCAACAATGAGTTCTGGTTTTTTATTAATTCACTTCAAAGTCCACCAGCTGATTTGGTGGGATTTTAATTTGCATCCCCAGAACATTAACCTAGGTCCCTGGATTAGTAATCCAGTGACATTACAAGTAAGTCACCGCCTTCCCAACAAACATTTGTCTTCACTATGTAGACAACAATCTGGCAGAGTGTTTTGTTTGTTATAGAGTCCACTCACTTTGCGTCCCATTTGAATCATTGAATTTGAACCATAAAATTGGTGCCAATTCCACATTGTATGAGCCGACTGCTCAGTCAGCTGGTGAAGATGTAAATGTACCATCTCGTGGCTGGACATCAGAGCAGGAAAGGATTAACTAAACTATGATGAATCTCATGATAGAATATGCACTCTCAATTCTTCTGTCCAAAGAAATTCTTTGGTTGAGGTACAGGAGGGTTGCTTTTGTACATTTTTAGTTTTTAATTTATTCATTAGGGGATGTGGTCATAACTGGCATGACCAGTGTTTATTGTCTATTCTTAATTACCTTTGAGAAGAAATGATAAGATGGCTCCTTAAACCATTGAGATTTGTATGGTGAAGGTATTCCCACAGAGCTATTAGTTAGGATGTTCCATGATTTAGGCCCAGACAAATATGATATATTGCCAAGTCAGGATACTGTGTGATTTGAAGTCAGAGAGAGTTCTTGGAGCAAGAGGAATGGGGAGTGGGCGTGCTGCACTTAAGACGGTGTGTTGCTGTCCTTTTCATTCCAGAGAGTACAGTTTGGGAGTTGCTGTTGTAGAAGATTTGGTGAGTTGCCGCAGAGCATTTTCTAGGTGCTGCACACTGTAGCCATGTTGTGCCATTGGTGAAGAGAGTGAAGAGAGAGCGAGGTCGTGGATGACATATCGATCAAGTGAACTATTTTGTTCTGGTTGGTGCTGAACTTCTTGCGTGTTGGGGCTGCACTCATCCAGGCAAGTGGAGAATATTCCATCACACTCCTGACTTGCGCCTTGCAGGTGGAGAAGGATGATGCGTGTCGGCAGATGAGTAACTCACCACAAAATACACAGCCTCTGATCTGCCCCTATAACTGTGTAGCTGGTCCAGTTAAGCTTCTGGTCAATGGTAACTCCCAGATGTTGATGGATTTGAATTTGGTGATGGTAAAGCCATTGCATGAGACAAGAGATAATTCGACTTGCTTGTTGATTATTGACTGATACTTGTGTGACAAGAAGCTTACTTGCCACTTTGAGCTCAAGCCTGTATATTCTCCAGATCTTGTTGATTGTTGCCAATGACTCTTTCATTATCTGAAGAGTTGTGAATGGAATTTATACCATTAAATCATCAGCAAACCTCCCAGTTCTGACCTTATGGTTGGGGGATGCAGCTGAGCGCCTGTAGCAATGCCCCAGGGTTGAGATGACTGGCCTTCAACAACCACAGCCACCTTTCTTTGTGCTAGGTATGACTCCAACCAATGGAGCGTTTTCCCCTAATTTTCATTGACTTCAATTTTGCTAGTGCTCCTTGCTGCTATACTTGGTCAAATGCTGCCTTGATGTCAAAAGGAAATTGCAATGAGAAGAGAGAAAAAATTGCAGTGCTACAGGAAAATGATCAGCGGACTAGCCCAGACAAACACAGACACAAACTTGATGGACCAAATGGCCTCCTTCCTTGCTGGAACTTTTCTATGATTCTGCCATTTTGTAATTTTATTTTCCTTTGTACTCGGTATGGCTCCAGTCAGTGCAGAGTTTCCACAGATTCCCATTAACTTAAATTTTACTGGGACGCCATTGCCTTTACTGTATCCAGTGCACTTAGAGCATAAGAAAGGAGTCAACCATATGGCACGTCAAATCTGCTCTGCCATTCAATGCCATCCTAGCTGATCTTGGGCTTCAACTTCACTTTTATTTAGAATTGGCTGAAGGCTGCTTTCTGTCCTGGTGGGTACTTTAGTTCAATGTTTTAGCATGCTACTTCTGCTGTTTCATTTGCATGTAGTCCTTTGTTATAACATCACCAGGTTGACAACTCATTTTTAAGTCCACTTAGTGCTGATCCTGACACGCTCTCTCCAAATTATTCATTGAACATGGGTTGATCCATTAGTTTAATGGCAATGATGGAGTGAGGGATATGCTGAGCCATATGTTTACAGATTGCAGAGGAATACAAACCTGTTGTTGGTAGGAACCCATGGAATGTCATATATATTCAAAGACCCCTCCCACCCGGCTTACTCACTCTTCCAACGGGCAGGAGAAACAAAAGTCTGAGAACATGCACAAACAAATTCAAAAACAGCTTCTTCCCCGCTGTTACCAGACTCCTAAATGACCCTCTTATGGACGGACCCGATTAATACTACACTTCTGTATGCTTCACCAGATGCTGATGTCTATGTATTTACATTGTGTACCTTGTGTTGCCCTATTATGTATTTTCTTTTTATTATGTATTTTCTTTATCTTTTCATGTATTAAATGGTCTGTTTGAGCTGCTTGCAGACGAATACTTTTCACTGTACCTCGGTACACATGACAATAAACAAATCCATCCATCCAGATGTCAAACTTTGAGCTACTGAATCTGTTCTGAAATTAGGCCATTTAGCATGTTGCCAGACAATACGATGGAGGGTGTCCTCAGGAAGAAGAACCTCATCACCACAAGAACTGCGTGGTGGTCACTCCTACCAATACAGCAGATGCTTGATAAGAATTTTTTTTTTTCCTCGTACTAGTTTTCTTAACACCTGCCATGTCTGGCAGTTAAGACCGAAAGGAATCAATAGCTTTGATAAGTAGTGGCACTCTTGGTGATGGGCATTCTCCAAAGTACATTATGTGACCTTGCTACCCTCAGTTCTTCTTTCAAGTGATGTTCAACATGGAGGAGGAATGATGATTCATCAGTGGAGGGAAAGTGGTAGTTGGTAATCAGTAGTAGGTTTACTTGCCCATGTTGAACCCAACACCATGAAATTTTATGGGATATGAAGTCCATGCAGAGGAGTCCCAGGGTCAATCTCTCCTGACTGCATAGTACTGTGCCACAACCTTTGGTGGGTTTGCCCTGCTGGTTAGAAAGGACATACCAAGAGAGGGAAGAGGCTGAGATGTTGGCAGATATACGAGTATGATTATGGATGGCTGATGCCAAACTAATATGTGTCCCAATTTTGGAACGAGCATTTTAGTGGGGGAGGGGGTGGTGACCAACTGATGCCTAGTTAATCTTAGTTTGATTTTTAATGCTTTAAATAATTGATTTGACCATGTTTATTAAAAATAAATCAACTTGTACTGTTTAAGCTTACCTTACCACTTCTGTCAAGGTGATGGTTTCAAGGCACAATACTTACGTAGAATGGGATATGCACAGTTGTAGTACTTCTCGGGTTCACATTCAGGTCCACTTCCTGGAAAAAAAATGCATTCAATAATGTTAAAACTGCTGCATGTAATCACCTCACAGGCCAAGTATTTGTTTGCCAAAGGGTAGATTAGAACTTCAGGATACATTGTGATACGATTATAAATAAATGACATTTATAATATGGCCCAACTGCTATTGTAATTGATTTTATAAAAGTATGTACAATATATTAGTCTTCCTATTAGTAGCAACACAGGGCTTTTATGGTGTACAACCATCCAAAATATGGGGGCACCATTAATACTACATGGCCTTCCTTTGAGCCATTTCTTAAAACCCCAAAATACTTTTTTCTTTGAAATCACAGGTGCAGGTTCAGGAATTTGCAATGGTCTTCTTGATATTTTGTATGTTAAATCCCATATTTAGGAAATGGGTGATGATCACATTTGTTTGCCACATCCTCCTCAGTACTCAAGTAGATGTAAAAATGTATCTTAAAATAAATGGAAGTCATTTGATGCAGCGCCAGCTGTGTGCGGGCATGACAGGTGAATCATGGGAGAGCCCCAAATTGGACTCCGGGCCAGGGCCGAAACCTTGCGCGAGTCACACAGCTTGCAGCACCCGGCGCGACCTGGATTGCTATATTCTAGCAAAGTGGAATAAAAGGTTTTTTTTTTGCGTCATAGCAATCAGAATGGTGGCTGGATTTATTGCTAGAATCAATATAATTTTACAAATTCATTCACGGAATTTGAGCGTCTTTGGCTAGGCCAGCATTTATTGCCATCCCCAATTGTCCTCGAGAAGGTGACGGTGAACTGCTTCCTTAAACCACTATTGCCCATGTGTTCTTTGAACACCCGTAGCGCTGTTTGGAAAAGAGTTATAGGATTTTGACCCAGCAACGCTGAACGAACAGCAAAACTAATTTTGTGTTGTCTTTCACCTTTTATTCATCCACCCTGTTCCCTGTCAGTTAAGAAAATACATACATAACCATATTTTTGCTGATACCCTTCTAATCCCTTCCAATTTCCAAAAGGAATTAAAACACATATCCAATATCCTTGGAGTTCCTAAATTTCCTGTTGCTTGATCTGTATGTAATTGACCAATTAAGAAAACCATTGAAATACAGTCCAAAGATGTGCAGGTTAGGTGGATTGGCCATGCTAAAAAAAATGCCCCTTAGTGTCCAAAAGGTTAGGTGGGGTTACGGGGTTAGGGTGGAGGTGTGAGCTTAGATGGGGTGCTCTTTCTAAGGGCTGAAGCTGACTCGACGGGCTGAATGGCCTCCTTCTGCACTGTAAATTCTACATCGAAAATTCCCAAACTAACCATAGTCAGAAAAGGCAGCAACTGATTTGGATAAGAGAACATTAGGGCTGAAATTCAATTTTCTGTCAAATAGGCTGTGATGCCCTCAGTTATACATCTGCCTGATATTTCTTTCCATTAACTTCATGCTAAAAGAAACAGGATGGAGGGTAGGATGGACAGCAATAATGCCGTGGGGTACGTTTTTGACAGGAGCAAAGCTTATGTGATCTGCAGGATGTAGGGTGCCAACTGGTCACCCGATAGGCTCGGTAGGCAGTGGGTGGAAATCATGCACCTTAGGGTGACCAGCTCACTATGAGCAGCTGCTGTAGTGGACGGCATGACAATTCAGTTGACGGGACAGAAGTATGTAGGTCTGTGGAGGATTGGATGCACAATTTTGGGACTGGGGTAGACTCAGACTCAAAGTGGATCAGTCTTGTGTTGTAGAGCTCATCGGGAAATTCCAGTCCACAAAAATTTAGAAAAACTTATCTTTGGATTCCTGTTTAGCAGGACTGCCAAGTAACTCTGGGTAGAGTGTGTATGGTGCATGCTACACTTAATGATGTTGTAAAATGGTAAAAGGGATTCCACGTATGTCATTGAGGCGCAATTAGTACAACCCTCCCAGTCTCGTAGGGCAAGCTTCAATGCAAGACTAAGAGGATAATAGGAAAAATACACATCACGTCAATGGTCCTTGTCTCTGTCTCCAGATGATATTGAGAGCCAAGCCTGACAGATTCCTAGAGGCAGCTTGATGGTGACTTCCTCGTGTTCCCCCTCAGATAATGGCGACACATAACTCACCTTCTCAGATTGCTGGCTCTTAATTGAATAGTGAACTTTGGGGCAGTCTCTTAATTGCTGCTGTGGTGTATCCCAGTCCCAAAAGTAATATACTGGGTCTCTGGATTACTTGTACATTACCACGATGCCACGCTCACCCTCTTCCCCTGTTAATGGAAGTGTACACCTCCTAGTCTGCCAGCAGTAAGGCTTAAGTCAGGGAGATAAAGAGATTTCAGCAGCCACAACAATGGAAGGATGGAGTAGTATGGAATCACCAGCACATTTAGTGCAGTACCATCCCATTTCCACTGGGTAGCAGACCTTAATGACCCCATCTATGTCTTTCGTATACGAATTGCGCTTCAACAATGGTGTGGTGGAGGCAGATTTAATTATGGCATTAGAAAAGAAATTGGGTCATTATCCAAAAAGAAAAAAAAATGCAGGGTACAAGTAGAAGGCATGGGAGTGACACTAGTCTTACAATCCCAGTTGAAAAATGAAAAAATTAAAATCGCTTATTGTCACAAGTAGGCTTCAAATGAAGTTACTGTGAAAAGCCCCTAGTCGCCACACTCCGGCACCTGTTCGGGGAGGCTGGTACGGGAATTGAACTCGCGCTGCTGGCCTGCCATGGTCTGTTTTAAAAGCCAGTTATTTAGCCCTGTGCTAAACCAGCCCCTTGACAGTTGTAACAGTTGATGTTACAACAGGAAGAGATGATCCCAGAATGGAATCCTGGCTTTAACTTTTACTTTTTTAAGGAAGGTATACGTGGAGGAATAGAGTCATGGGACTGCTAATTAATTCCAACAACAAGAAAAAACATTTACTAAATATGAAAAAATTGGACGATGATACAATATGGTTTTACTTTCTCCTTATCTTAACAAATAAACACAGATTTGAAGAGTAAAAAGTACATCTTAAGCTACAATGGTCCCATCAACACAAAGTTTCTTTTAAGTACACAAGATGACTGTGGCCAAATACACTCTCCACTCTGAACCCTAAGTGAAGGTTTGTGGATGTCTCCTCAGAATCCCCCCCAGATGATTGTCATGTGAAAGTTTCCAAACTCCACTCCCAAGAACACATTTTAAAATTATCTCTCATAAGTATGCTTTCCCTTTGTGGTTTGCATTCTGAAACCCAAACAAGGGGCAAGCCGGGGGGCCGCACAAATCGCGCCACGTCGCTCCGACGTGATTCTCCGCAGAGCAGAGAATTGGGGCCGGCGTGGTTGGTGTGGTACCAGTCGGGGGCCGCACTAAGCGTTCCCCCCTGCGATTCTCCGACCCGGATGGGCCGAGCGGCCGTAAAAAAAAAAAGAGTCCCGCCGGCGCCGTTTTAACCTGCTCGGAGCTGGCTATCCCTCGGCATTAAAGGGTCGGGTGATGGCATGTTGGGGGGGGGGGGGAGGGGTCCGACCCCGGGGGGGCCTCCGATGTGGTCTGGCCCGCGATCGGGACCCACCGATTGGCGGGCCGGCCTCTCTGTGTCCCGGCCTCCTTTATTCCGCACCGGCCCCTGTACTCCTGTGCCATGTTGGGTCGGGGCCGACGCGGACAAGGGAGACCCCGCGCATGCGCAGAAATCGCGCCGGTGGGACTGCGCATGCGCGGGTTTGCGCCGGACCCACTTCGCATGCGCGCATCCCCCGGCGCCCATTGCACGGCTGGGATCAACAGCTGCAGCGGCGTGAACTGCTCCAGCGCCCTACTGGCCCCCTGTAGGGTCCAGAATTGCTGATCCTGCGACGGCGTTTCCGACGGCGTCAACACTTAGCCTCAGGATCAGAGAATCCCGCCCCAGGTTTTCCAAAGTACATTTTTAAATAAAGCTTCTACTCCACTTTCAACAGTGCATCCAGTCCAGGGTTTTACTCTTTAGGATTTCTTTGTTTTGACGACTGTGTAAACTACTTACTCTCAATTTCCAGACTGTATTAAAATGGTATTCAGGCATTTGTTTTAACTTTTAAGGCTGCTGGCCCGCTTTAAATCTTGTTACTGCAATTATCTCTTTAACTCAGAACACTTTGTTTATTCTTCCTGAATTCCTCTGAACAATACCTTGGTCTCTGTTCACTTAGCTCCAGATTTCTTGGGCACATTTCTCTAGTTTCCTTAACTAGCTGGACATTAGATTTCTGGCATCTGTTTTATTAACTAATACTCCATAGTATGTTTTTTCTTCTCACAACGCTAAGAGAGATGTTCCCTCTTTCATCTTTTCAAATCAATTGCTTCTTGCAGAGTTGCGAGTGCTGCCTTCTATCTCCAACTGCAATCAAATTAGCTAACTAAAACTTAACTTCTCTACCTTTCAATGCCCCAATTGTGAAGTAACACCCACATGCTTATTTATTCTTCATGGTGTAGCTCTCTCCAAGCACAATCGAAATACAGTTGGAACTCAACCAAGATACAAACACCTCTGTCCAGCAGGAATCTAATGATGGGGTTTACCCTTCCAGCCACAGAAATATTAAATCAAACCCACTTATAACTATATCTTATTTCTAATGTTTACCAATAAAAATTAGAAGTCTATCATAACTACCTTTGTTTTCCTAACACGAGATGGATTGCTCCTTTGGAGGGCGAATGGCTCAATTGCCTCTTTCCAAGCTGTAATCATTCTGTGATTCTATAAACATTAAGAGATTGGTGGCCTGTCTACTGGCCTACTTTAAATGCCCTTTAAAACAGTTTACCGACCTGGTAGCAGAAAGGGTATGCAACCACAATGCTCTTTTATATGCTTTGATTTGCATTCTTGTAAACAGCCATAAGTTGTATAAGTGTCATGATATTCCAGCTGTATGTTAGGGTTACATTCTCCCCATGGGTACTCCTGGTTTATAGTCTGCAAAAAACACAAAGACTGAAAGTTTTTTCCAATCATCAAGGTGAACATATTCAGTTGCAGCTCCAATATCACAGTGCACAATGGAAAAAACTATTGTGAAAATATGTATTTGATACTTTATATTTTTTTTTATTGATTCAGAGGATGTGCAGTCACAGGCTGGCTGGACTAACATTTATTGCCCGTCCCAAAATGCCCTCGAACTGAGAGATTTGCTGGGCCATTTCAAGAGTCAACCACATTGCTGGGGTCTGGAGTCACAGGTGGGCTAGGTAAAGACGGCTAAAGGACATGAGTGAACCAGATGGGTTTTTACAACAATCAACAACGGTTTCATGGTCATGATTAGACTTTTAATTCAATTTTTAAAAATGAAATTTAAAATTCAGCACCTGCCATGGTGTGATTTAAAGCCAGGTCCCAGAGTATTACCCTGGGTTACTAGTCCAGTGACAATACCACTATGCAATCGCCTCCCCTATATTTGTTATCATATCACAAATAGATTTAAATAATTAAATCCTTCAAATTAAGCAATTGAAAATATTTACACCAATTAAACCAAGAAGAAAAGAAACCAGACTTCAGCAGCAGTGGTTTTCACAGGGGTCCTCAGGCAGAAAGAGGCACCAGATCTTCAGGCAGCACAAAGGAAGAGAAGGAGGACCAGAGATACTCTGAGTTCCATAGATACAGAAATATCTTACCCACCTGGAGATGATGGGGTGCCAGTGCAGGAGACCTATCTCTCCTCTGCCCTTCTCCATGATGATTTGACCCCAAGATCGATATGCCTTACCTGAAGGACTTCAGGCCACCATGGTGCTCAGGTTCTTTGTCTCTGGACTCTTCCAGAGCTCTGCTGCAGACCGCTGCAGGATCGCCCAATCAGCTGCTCACCAGACATCGTGAACTTTACATATGTCGCCATCAGAGCACTGGCAGAGAACTTGGATAGATTTGTGAACAGAAAGGGCTTCCATTCACTAAATGTGCAGCTGGTGTGTGACCATCACGAGATCTTCCTGTATGTCAGTGCTTGTATCCCTGGGAGCTGCAACAACTTAGTCAGAGTGAGCATGTCAAGGCTCTTGTGATTAGATTCTGAGAGAAAAGGGCCACCTATAAAGTGTGGCGTGGCTTCTAACATTACTTATTTCACAGTGATCATGTGATGACGTCAGCCGCGCATCATGATGTCATTGTGCACCCCCGTGATATTTGTTAGATGGGCGAAGGTGCAGATCAGGTGCGTCCCCGCCGGCAATAAGAGATGTAATTAAAGGGATTAAACCCCAAATTTCATGTTGCACCCGTGATTTTAAGCTTGTTGTAGGAGCAACACAGGCAGGTGGGAGGAACTGAATTTAACCTTTTCATTTAAGTGCAAGATAAAAGACCCTTCTACAAACACTGACTTATGAGTTAGCCATTTGTAGGGGTGAGATGGTGTTCTGCAGTGTTAATAGCATTTTTTATGTGTTGGGTACATCAGAATGTGGAGCTCAAATGACATTTCTGGTAGTTGGTACCAGAGCTTTGGTTACCTCTGTCACCCTTTGTTCACGGGAGAGCCTCATTAGCCAAGCTGCTGACGGGTACTGTATACTCGGCAAGGAGCACCTCCTCCTCTCTGGAGGAGAGGGAATAAAAGAGGCCGGGTGGTCGCAGGCATCCCCCTCGGGTAGAGGATCAAGCAGAGTATGTTAAGAGCCAGCAGAGGGGGCAAGGAGACCGCACCTGAAAAATAAATGCCAGTACTCACCTGGCCAAGGTGCAATGCCTGCGGTCCAACTACCTTGACATGACAGAGGTCCATTGCTGCAGGAGGCTTCGGCTTTCAAGGGAAGCCATGACAAGAATCTGCCAGATGATTGGGCCTGAGATAGCCTCCAGTTATGTGGAATTGCCTGTGGCTCTGAAGGTCACAGTGGCACTAAACGTTTATGCCTCCTGATCCTTCCAGGGGACTGTGGGTGATCTCTCGGGAGTCTCTCAGTCAGCTGCACATTGCTGTGTGAAGCCGGTTGCTGCCCACTGTTCAGGCATGTGAGCAGATTCATTCATTTCGGGACAGGGCAGGTCAGCCAGGCTGAGCGGGCGAGATGTTTTGCAGCCATTGCGGGGTTCCCGCACATCCAGGGTGACATTGACAGTACCCATGTGACCATCATGGTGCCAGCTGGCCAGCCGGGAGCCTTTGTGAACAGGGAGGGGTTTCGCTCGATGAACGTTCAGATTATGTATGACCACAGGACCCAGATTCTGCAGGTGTGTGCAGGGTATCCGAGCAGCTCGCATGATGCATACATGCTTCACTGTTCCAGCTTGTCTAGACAAGCGGTTGATTGGCGACACGGGTTACCTGCTGAAAAGGTGACTGATGACGACTTTTGAGTGGTCAAGGAGTGACGCTGAGGAAAGATACAACCACTGCCATGTATCCACGAGGGCAGTGGTGGAGAGGACCATTGGGCTGCTGATCATAGGGTTCAGATGCCTCGACCAATGTGGGAGTGCTTTGCAGTATCTGCTCGAGCAAGGGTCGCTTATGTGGCAGTCCGCTGCGCTCTTCGCTCTCACAAAATAAAATTTGACACCCTGGATATCTCTGAACAGGCAATTATTAGTCTGGGAGTCTGAGAGCTAACGTTCGAGTCCGATGACTCTTTGTCAAAGCTAACAGACAGAGAAAGTGGGAAATATTTAAACTGTGGAGTGAGAATGAAAGATGAGCCATAGCCACAGATACCCAGGGAAACCGGGTGCTAATGACCACAGAAACCAACACAGTTGCCATTTGACACACTGCTCACCTTTGTTCTGCCATTCGCACATTTTAATCTCTATATGTACCACTACCAGCATAATTTTTACTTCTTATTGTGCCCACCCCAGTCCAAAGTCAGCATCTCCACATCATGGCATCTAAATAAATTCTATGATGATTCTATGAGAGCAACCTTTTTAGTCTTAATCACCCCCATTTACATCCCTTTTGTCTTCTGTCCTCAACATCTTTATCCATCTCCACCTATTCTTGGCCCCCTATCCAGTCCTACCGCTTCACGCCCCCCCCGTTACAGTATAAATCTGACCCCATTTCCAGTTCTCTCTAGCTTTGACAAAGAGTCATCCAGACTCGAAACGTTAGCTGCCTTTTCTCTCCACAGATCCTGTCAGACCTGCTGAGGTCGATGATGGAGACTTGCTGTGGTCTGGGCCCGGAGATGTGTTGGGGAGTCCACGAATGTTGCTTTTATTGTGAAAAAAACTTCTCATTCAACAGCACCTCACCTGAGGAATCTCTTGAGACGGTGATGCAGAGCACGATCCTGGAAATGACTAAGGACTGTGGCCGGGTTTCTCCGCCGGTGAGATTCTCCGTTATGTCGCGCCTGGGGGTTTCCCGACAGCGTGGGGCCGCCCCACAGTGGGAACCCCCATTGACCAGCCGGCGTAATGGAGAATCCCGCCGGCCGGTTGGGGCAGAAATGTGGCACGGCGGGGTGGAGAATCCTGCCCTGTATCTTTACAGGGATGGCAGCGAAGTCAACATCCTTCTGAACACAATTGACACATTTAGAGGGTTTATAAACCACAGTCTTCATGGGTTTCGGTGGGAAATTGATTGGATCTCTGCATAGAGTAGTCAACAGTTATTGTAAATAATGCAAATAGAATGCAGATCTTTGCATAAAACACCTTGGTCTGATGTATAAATTATTTGTTTTCTTTGTGACTTGTATGTTCGATACACCACAGTGATCTAACTGATGTGGTGTCCTCCACACTCGAACACTCCGACTCATTCCCATTGTTGCCTCAGAGGAGATGAAGGCAGGTTGCCCATGTGTTCAAGCTGTGAAGATCTTGGTGGTTGGCCTCGCCTTGCAGGGATCAGTTGTGACCCTTCCTGTGACTGCACTAGTTGCACCCTTGCAGGGGCAGCCATCGATGATGGGTCCTAGATCAGAGATGCGTCCCCTGACACAGGGCCTTGAAGAAGCCAAGGATAGTGACATTCATTCGCTCATAGTGCAGGGAATCCAGATCTTCCTCTGTATTTATATCAGCCCTTGGTGTGGCTTCCTGCTGGCATGAAGGGGTTTGCTGCTGGGATGCATCAGGCATGCTCTCAAGCCATTGCTGAACACTTGTGAGATTGTCCTGTTCAGGGCTCTTAACTCTGCTGACTCCAACTACTGAACTGCATGTGGCTCTCCATGAGGTTTGCCACATTCTCACTCATGGGTAGTGCTCGTGCTTGAGAGTCCAAGACATGGTCGAACTCAGCACCACCATGAACTAGTCCTTTCACAGGGCTTGAGTTCTCAAGGAACCCTGTCAATTGCTGCTGCAGGATCAAATACTGAGCCTTAAAATAAGACTCTTGAGGCTCTGTCTCAATGCCCCGAGATGCAGCACTCCTCCTACCAAAGGAACGCTGCACAAGTGCCCCTAATCCTGCTACCTCCTCCTACATAATAGTTCTATGCTTCTCACCCTGTGCTCTCAATTCTAATTCCGTGCATGTATCACCCATGCGCAAGTCTCTGGGCTGGTGACTGGTAAGTTCATCCGGTATGATGGTACTCCCTTGCACATAGTATTGGAAGCGATGTTCTTATCCTGGAGCTGGGACCACACCACTCGGGTCTGTGAAATGATCAAAAGAGACTTCTGAGATGAATCCATGGAGAGCCTTTTAAATCCTCAATGACTGTTTTCCACATTGTTTGGCCTGCTGCCAGTCTGAATTTCTCTGGCATCATTCAGTGACATGCTTCCATTCTCCAAACCCTCATCGACACTCCAAAAAGTGCTATTGCCCAGGATACTCACCAAGGCAACCATCACCATAGCCCTGTGCACCTGGAAAGGGTCATTTTCCATCATCCACCATCCACATATTTGCTTGATGGCATCTTGGCTATCACAGGTCAAATGTCTCACAACATTGGGGTCCTAAACCCTGGTTTGGATAATCTCTGAGGCATTTAAAACATTTATTTGTGGGCTATGGATGCCGCTGGCAGGGAATGTCTCTTTTTGGACAAGAGGGAAAGTATAATGAAGTGGCTCTGTGCTGCATGGAGATGGGAGTCCACTTGGTTGTGGGGTGTTGGTTACAGATTGGTATGTCTTAAATAAGTCTCTGTGGTCTCCCATAGGTTAACTACAAGTCTTTAGTAACTGATAGAACTATTTACACATGTACAGTAAAGGGTATAAGCTAAGAGCTACCTCCATGCTTAGATAAACACATGTCTCTGCTCAACACTACACTGGCCCTGAGATCTTGGCCATTTGCCTTTTTACAGTACTGTGTGGGCAGCACTGTACTCGGTCCCACATTAACCCTATAAGAGTCACACCTTATACTACGCTCTTCACCTAGTCTGTAACAGCATTCCTCTTTAGCATCCTTAAACATTAATAATAGTTGCTGTATCAGTGACTTGGGCACATACTCCACCAAGGTTGAGGTGTAATATGTGACCTATGTTCACTATGTACTTGGCCCGTTGCATACAGTGAGCCAAAGGGGCAGACCCATTAAAGAAGTCCCGCTCACCTTGCTGAACCGCAGGTCACTAAAGTGTTTATGGCATTTGATCCAACTTCAGCATTGTCTGCCCACAGCTCACCACCTCGGAAATCTGCTGCCATACCCTCTTTGTGGTGGTGGGGGGGAAGGTTATGGCCTGCTGGGAAGAGGACATCCCCCTGGTATACACCTCATTTACCATGGGGTCCAGATTATGATCCGAGAACCTTAGCACAGAGGTGTCCCTGGTCTCCTGGCCACAAGCACGGTCTGTGCATGCACGTGTGCTTGCGTGTGTATATGGGAGTGTGTGTGTTGTCCATATGTGTGTGCATACATGACTGTGCATTCATGTGTTTGAATGTGTACACTAATCAATTATTCTTATGATTAATACCAACATATGCAACAAAACTAGAACCTTGTTTATTCAATTTTGGTCATTCATCAAATAAAATGCAAAGCATTTTGAGTTGATATTTTTAGTCTGTATGGGAATTTCTTTTACTTACCTTCAATTGCCGTATTGCAGCGCGAGCATGCATTCCTACACCTGTGGACAAGCCCATTGTCTCAACTTGTGGTGGTTCCTTAGGTGAGTGGATAACAAAGGAAATTCCAGCATCAACAAAGCCAAGAGCAGGATTATCTGTCATTTCCAGCTACAAATGGATAAAAAAATATAAACAGCATTTGGTTACCAATAATAGCAAACAATGTAACTTTGCAAAAATAACTTTTCCGAATATTTCCTAATGAAAATGAAATTTAAAAACAAACCACTGTGAACCCCAGTGTTTGAGAAAGAGGGAGAGTGAGAAAACAGGAGCGACTGGAGAGAGGAATAATCACAGGTTAAAGATAATCTTTAACCTGTGATTATCCTTCTCTCCAGTCGCTCCGTCTGGACCTGTAAAGACTTAATTACCTGCAAAGATTCGCATTCAAAATAACATCTTGCATCATTGACTGTGTCTATATATATGCTTGTCGATCCCACCTCTTCACTCACCTGATGAAGGAGCTGCGCTCCGACAGTTAGTGATTGAAAACAAACCTGTTGGACTTTAACCTGGTGTTATAAGACCTCTTACTGTACCTAAGGATGTACTTGCCATAGAGAGAGTTCAACAAAAGTTCACTAGATGAATACCTGGAATGGAGGGAGTGTTCTATGAGGAAAGATTAAATAGACTGGGCCTTTATTCTCTGGAATTTAGAAGGATGAAAGGTGATCTCATTCAAACATGTGCAATTATTAGAGGACTCAACAGAGTTGATGCAGGATCGATGTTTTCACCATCTCCTCCGGCAGCGAGTTCCAGGCACCCACTACCCTCTGTGTAAAAACACATCCCTTGCTTATCTCCTCTAAACTTTGCCCCTCGCACCGTAAACCTATGTCTCCTAGTAATTGATTATTCCACCCTGGAGAAAAGCGTCTGACTATCCACTCTGTCCATTCCCCTCAGGCAGCACGGTAGCATGGTGGTTAGCACAATTGCTTCCCAGCTCCAGGGCCCCAGGTTCGATTCCCGGCTTGGGTCACTGTCTGTGCGGAGTCTGCACGTTCTCCCCGTGTGTGCGTGGGTTTTCTCCGGGTGCTCCGGTTTCCTCCCACAGTCCAAAGATGTGCAGGTTAGGTGGATTGGCCATGCTAAATTGCCCTTAGTGTCCAAAATTGCCCTTCGTGTTGGGTGGGGTTACTGGGTTGTGGGGATAGGGTGGAGGTGTTGACCTTGGGTAGCGTGCTCTTTCAAAAAGCCGGTGCAGACCCGATGGGCCGAATGGCCTCCTTCTGCACTGTAAATTCTACGATTCATAATTTTGTAGACTTCTATCAGATCGCACCCCCCCAGCCTCCATCGTTCCAGTAGATTCATCTTAGAATTGTAGAATTTACAATGCAGAAGGAGGGAAATTTTTCTGGAAGACCGTGTCCCCATGTCACCATTCTCGCTGATGGCGGAAGAGGGTGCAAACACGCCCTCATTCTATCACAATGAACTCGTCTCAATGACTTAAATCGTATCTGACTAATTATATATTTCAAATGTTGAACTTTCCCACAATTATCCAAACCAAACAGCTTATTCTATTGCTTAGTATCAGTAAAGTTAGACCTGTTTAATGTCAAGCATCACGCTTAGTCCTCTTCCAGAAATGTTTGCCCTCTTTTCAGCGATGTCATCATAGTTGAAAGTGTAACAACTGCCATATTCAGTAAAAACATGTTGAAAATCCTAGAAGGCAAATGCAAAGGTTAGCCAAAAGTAAAACTAACAAAAATATAATAGACAGCAAGCACTGTCAGATCACACCAATAGTTGGAGGAAAATTCACTTGTAACGGCTGTCGTAGATGCTGAAAAGGTTTCTTTCAGCTTTGAGACCAATTTATGATTTCAACTTATTTTGTATATTTTCTACATATTGTACTCAATGACAACAAACATCTGTGACTATTGATTCATTGGTTGGATAACAGACTGTTTAACCAGCTAATTGATTATTTAACGTGATAGTGAAAAGATCTTGCACCGTAATGGGATTCTCATAATAAACTGTAATTGCACTGTACATAGGAACATAGGAATTGTTAGACAAAAAGGGCCGAAGTCCATCGTATGCATCATCTACCATCCTGTTTGTATTATGAGGCAACTTATCATTGCAATCAGTATCTTTAAGTTAGTCCACTACAGACATGAGGATAGGAAAACTCCTGAGTGCTGAAAATATTCGGGAACCATAAAAAGCGAACAAACTGAAATTGCTTTCCATGGACATTACCAGACCCGCAGAGTATTTTAATTATGTTTTGTTTTTAGTTCTAAGTCATCTGTTTCTTACAAGCATGTTGCAGGTGTCAATTTAATATTTCAAGTAACTCATATATTGGGTGGAATTTCCCATATTTTTTCGAAGTGTCAGGCATAGGCTGAAAACTGTCATGCAGTTCTTCAGCTGAATAGATCAGTTTGACTGCAGATCTTTAGCCTCTCTGAGTAAATAAAAGTGAGCATTGTGGTATTATCATACATGAAGGTAATGTAAGGGTTAATGAAATGGATCCAGACAGCCATCGGAGGGAGCTAATCCTAGCAGTATATAAGGGATGACGCTGAGCCTTGTAGGACAGAAGGTTGGAGTAGGTGGTAGGAGCAGGAGCTGGTTAGGGGTACTGAAGACAGTGAGAGAGCAAGAGAGTAGTTAACCTGTTCGTGGGTTAGATGTTAGATGAGTATAGTTTATGTGTGTTTAATCAACTGTTTGTTTCTTAGGGATGTGTTGAATCCAATTGTACTGTAAGTTTTCAAGATTTGTTGTTCTCCGATCAACACTACACATCGAAGTCATCTGGTTAGAGCAAGGCAGAGAACAACATTGGCGTGGTTTGTGCCGTCACTCTGGCAGGATGGGGGCTTATAGAGCCGACAAGGACGGCTCCACATATTTCACTTTCTTCAACATAGTCTGCAGAGATCAAGGCGCCATCTTTAAAGAGTGCCCTGACCAGCACACAAACTGAATGGCCCCCAGACAATCCCCCCCACCCCCCCATGTAAATGTTAGGACCTCCCTCACAATCATCATGGGCTATTCCCCCCCTCACCAGAAGCGTGAGGGCTCTCCCCCACCCCAATCCCCACAGCATCAATATTTGGGACCCCCACCACCCCTTTGTAAGCATCGGGTGACCCTCTCTCACCCACCTCTCTAGCAGGCATCAGGGCCACCACGCCACCTGTCCCCAACGACTGCAGCCCAGGGTACTTTCTATCCTCACGTCAGCCCACTCCAAAGTGACAAAGTTAATTGATGAGGGAAGGGCTATAGATGTCATATACATGGACTTCAGTAAGGCATTTGATAAAGTTTCCCATAAGACCATAAGACCATAAGACATAGGAGCGGAAGTAAGGCCATTCGGCCCATCGAGTCCACTCCGCCATTCAATCATGGCTGATTTCAACTCCATTTACCCGCTCTCTCTCCATAGCCCTTAATTCCTCGAGAAATCAAGAATTTATCAACTTCTGTCTTAAAGACACTCAACGTCCCGGCCTCCACCGCCCTTTGTGGCAATGAATTCCACAGACCCACCTGAAGACCCATCTGGCTGAAGAAATTTCTCCTCATCTCTGTTCTAAAGTGACTCCCTTTTATTCTAAGGCTGTGCCCCCGGGTCCTAGTCTCCCCTGCTAATGGAAACAACTTCCCTACATCCACCCTATCTAAGCCATTCATTATCTTGTAAGTTTCTATTAGATCTCCCCTCAACCTCCTAAACTCCAATGAATATAATCCCAGGATCCTCAGACGTTCATCGTATGTTAGGCCTAACATTCCTGGGATCATCCGTGTGAATCTCCGCTGGACCCGCTCCAGTGCCAGTATGTCCTTCCTGAGGTGTGGGGCCCAAAATTGCTCACAGTATTCTAAATGGGGCCTAACTAATGCTTTATAAAGCTTCAGAAGTACATCCCTGCTTTTATATTCCAAGCCTCTTGAGATAAATGACAACATTGCATTTGCTTTCTTAATTACGGACTCAACCTGCAAGTTTACCTTTAAAGAATCCTGGACTAGGACGCCCAAGTCCCTTTGCACTTCAGCATTATGAATTTTGTCACCGTTTAGAAAATAGTCCATGCCTCTATTCTTTTTTCCAAAGTGCAAGACCTCGCACTTGCCCACGTTGAATTTCATCAGCCATTTCTTGGACCACTCTCCTAAACTGTCTAAATCTTTCTGCAGCCTCCCCACCTCCTCCATACTACCTGCCCCTCCACCTATCTTTGTATCATCGGCAAACTTAGCCAGAATGCCCCCAGTCCCGTCATCGAGATCGTTAATATATAAAGAGAACAGCTGTGGCCCCAACACTGAATCCTGCGGGACACCACTCGTCACCGGTTGCCATTCCGAAAAAGAACCTTTTATCCCAACTCTCTGCCTTCTGCCTGACAGCCAATCGTCAATCCATGTTAGTACCTTGCCTCGAATACCATGGGCCCTTATTTTACTCAGCAGTCTCCCGTGAGGCACCTTATCAAAGGCCTTTTGGAAGTCAAGATAGATAACATCCATTGGCTCTCCTTGGTCCATGGCAGGTGGATGGAAAAAATTAAGTCGTATGGGGTTCAGGGTGTACTAGCTAGATGGATAAAGAACTGGCTGGGCAACAGGAGACAGAGAGTAGTGGTGGAAGGGAGTGTCTCAAAATGGAGAAAGGTGACTAGTGGTGTTCCACAGGGATCCGTGCTCGGACCACTGTTGTTTGTGATACACATAAATGATCTGGACGAAGGTATAGGTGGTCTGATTAGCAAGTTTGTAGATACTAAGATTGGTGGAGTTGCAGATAGCGAGGAGGACTGTCAGAGAATACAGCAAAATATAGATAGATTGGAGAGTTGGGCAGAGAAATGGCAGATGGAGTTCAATCCAGGCAAATGCGAGGTGATGCATTTTGGAAGATCTAATTCAAGAACGGACTATACGGTCAATGGAAGAGTCCTGGGGAAAAATAATGTACAGAGAGATCTGGGAGTTCAGGTCCGTTGTACCCAGAAGGTGGCAACGCATGCCGATAGAGTGGTCAAGAAGGCATACAGCACGCTTGTCTTCATCGGACGGGGTATTGAGTACAAGAGTCGGCAGGTCATGTTACAGTTGTATAGGACTTTGGTTAGGCCACATTTGGAATACTGCATGCAGTTCTGGTCGCCACATTACCAGAAGGATGTGGATGCTTTAGAGAGGGTGCAGAGGAGGTTCACCAGGATGTTGCCTGGTATGGAGAGTGCTAGCTATGAAGAAAGGTTGAGTAGATTAGGATTGTTTTCGTTGGAAAGACGGAGGTTGAGGGGGGACCTCATTGAGGTCTACAAAATTATGAGAGGTATGGACAGGGTGGATAGCAACAAGCTTTTTCCAAGAGCAGGGGTGTCAATTACAAGGGGTCATGATTTCAAGGTGAGAGGGGGAAAGTTTAAGGGAGATGTGCGTGGAAAGTTTTTTACGCAGTGGGTGGTGGGTGCCTGGAACACTTTGCCAGCGGAGGTGGTAGAGGCGGGCACGATAGCATCATTTAAGATGCATCTAGACAGATATATGAACGGGCAGGGAACAGAGGGAAGTAGATCCTTGGAAAATAGAAGACAGGTTTAGAGAAAGGACCTGGGTCGGCGCAGGCTGGGAGGGCTGAAGGGCTTGTTCCTGTGCTGTAATTTTCTTTGTTCTTTGTTCTTAACACACGTAAGAGGAGCCCCTCCAATTGTACTGGCCAGAGGACCCAACCACAATACTGCCCCTGACACAGGTCGACACTCAAGGGGCAATGCCAGTACACTTCCCGGCATGTGTCTTTCCCCCGGGGACTATACCTAACTTTGTGCACCAGAGAGATCCCCTTGACTGAATCTCAATTTTGAAATTCTGTTGTAACGTCGGCGAGGTGTGAATATTCAGTGAGAGCAGATCATGTGGTGGGGGCGCTGACTACTCATATTAAAATGCATGTAAAACCATTAAAACTAGGTTCTCGCCATTTGTGGCTGTGAACCTCGTGATGTCATCAGCGAGAGGTGCGGAAAATTGAGATTCTCTCTGGCAAAATCTGCCATTTCTGATGCCTGTTCGGCAGTTTTAACCCAGTTTTAACTCTTACATGAGTTCTCTCTACTGCAGTAAGTGAATCTTTAAATTCCTCCAGAATAACTGTTTCACGAAGAGCGTCATACGTTCGATCTATTTTTAATGCTCTCATCCATCTATCAGAATTATTTTGTTTGATTCTTCCAAGTTCTACTAACATTTGACCTGATTCTTTCCTTAGATTTATAAACTTCTGTCTGTAGACTTCTGGCATTGGTTCATGTGCACTTAATATGGTTTTTCTTAACTCATCATAATCCCTAGATACCTCCTCTGAGAGTGACGCAAACACTTCACTAGCACTTCACCGGGGCCCCGCAAGGCTGCGTACTTAGCCCCCTACTCTACTCCCTGTACACACACGACTGCGTGGCAAAACTTGGTTCCAACTCCATCTACAAGTTTGCTGCCGATACGACCATAGTGGGCCGGATCTCGAATAACGACGAGTCCGAATACAGGAGGGAGATAGAGAATCTAGTGGAGTGGTGTAGCGACAACAATCTCTCCCTCAATGCCAGCAAAACTAAAGAGCTGGTAATTGACTTCAGGAAGCAAAGTACTGTACACACCCCTGTCGGCATCAATGGGGCCGAGGTGGAGATGGTTAGCAGTTTCAAATTCCTAGGGGTGCACATCTCCAAAAATCTGTCCTGGTCCACCCACGTCGACGCTACCACCAAGAAAGCACAACAGCGCCTATACTTCCTCAGGAAACTAAGGAAATTCAGCATGTCCACATTAACCCTTACCAACTTTTACAGATGCACCATAGAAAGCATCCTATCGGGCTGTATCACAGCCTGGTATGGCAACAGCTCGACCCAGGACCGCAAGAAACTTCAGAGAGTCGTGAACACCGCCCAGTCCATCACACGAACCTGCCTCCCATCCATTGACTCCATCTACACCTCCCACTGCCTGGGGAAAGCGGGCAGCATAATCAAAGATCCCTCCCACCCGGCTTACTCACTCTTCCAACTTCTTCCATCGGGCAGGAGATACAGAAGTCTGAGAACACGCACGAACAGACTCAAAAACAGTTTCTTCCCCACTGTCACCAGACTCCTAAATAACCCTCTTATGGACTGACCTCATTAACACTACACCCTGTCTGCTTCATCCGATGCCAGTGCTTATGTAGTTACATTGTATATGTTGTGTTGCCCTATTATGTATTTTCTTTTATTCCCTTTTCTTCTCATGTACTTAATGATCTGTTGAGCTGCTCGCAGAAAAATATTTTTCACTGTACCTCGGTACACGTGACAATAAACAAATTCAATCCAATCCAATCCAAACAATACCCACTTGGTATTTGACCAATTCAATTGTATAGCTACTTTCTCAAATGAGATTTTAATAAAGGCTTCCACATCTTCCTCATCAAACCTTGGCAGTGCTTAAATATATTTAAACACATCTCCACTAGGCTTTTGACTAGGAGATGTTACTCTTTCCTCGAGGTTTTCCTTAACTTCTTTATTTAACTGCAACCTATAAGTTAATAATCTCTTTACAGTTCCATTTTCCGAAGTCCAAATTCTCTCTCATTTTCTTTTTCTTCCACCATTGCCACACTCACTGTATCTTTTCCTATTAATTGCAATTCAAGTTGTCTCATTTCGTTATCATGTTGCAACTGTTTCATTTGTAACTGCATTTTAGTTAATTCCAATGATTCAGACTGTGGGCATGATTTAATGGCCTCGTCGAGCCCAACTTGGTGTCAGGATGAGGCCTTGAATCACATGAGAGACCACTCGTGAAAAATGCGATGCTCGAAATGCCTCGCGATATTTAACAGAGTCTCATGAGATGTCATGATCTGGATATTGCCCTCAGTGGGCGTAATTTAGATTAGCTTATTTAAATGAGCCAACCAATAGGCTCATTTAAATATGCATTCACAGGATTCTCCTGGTGCCCAGGGGCTAGCAACTGTGCCTGGGAGACCTCGCCAAGGCACCTATTAGTATTGGTTTCCATAAACGTGGATCAGTCTTAATGGAACCTGGGGGAGGTCTCCCAGGCTATCAGCGATCCCTGGGTGATCGGGGATAAGGCAGGGGTGGTACCCTAGCACTCCCTCTGGCACCATGCACTTTGGCGCTGCCAGCCTAGCACCCTGGCAGCACCATCCGGTGTTGCCTTTTCTTTTATTCTGTCTTTTCTGTGGCTCTGTTCCAATTATGGCAATCAGTGAGTTTGCCTTTCTTTCTATGTTATCTATGTCTTAATGCTTAGAGTCGCCAGGTATCGAATGATACCACCACAAGTTTCAACCGGCTATCGATCAAAGAGCCAAACACCAGTTAGTTAGTTCAAGGTCAAGGGTACTTTATTTACACACAATTCGTCATGCAACATAAACACTACTAGTTAACTACTGCTCAGCTAGGCTCATCCGTCTCGTAGCGAGCGTTGAACTTGGACCGCTTCTGGTGTTGCTGCAATTGGCGATGGCCGTGACCGGGGTACCAAAGCCAAGAGGGCGCCAAGAGAGAGCGAACATATGGCGAACTCTTCTTCTTATACTCGGTGTTTTTTCAAGCTCTGTTGGGCGGTCCTTCGATTTGGGCCTTACTAATTGGGTGATCCCTGATCACTCCGTTCGATTCCTTAGCCAATACGTGGGCGGGGATCTGGATGGCTGGGCGTGTCCAATAAGTGGGCGGGGATCTGGATAGCTGGGCGTGTCCAATAAGTGGGCAGGGATCTGATGGCTGGGTGCGTCCAATAAGTGGGCGGGGATCTGGATGGCTGGGTGTGTCCCAAGCGGTCACTGACCCCGCTGTTTGCGTTTCCCTTGAACAGGGAGTGGCACCGAAATGTCTGGGACTGTCTCGGTTGCTTGAGTACCAGTCCTTTGTTTTGGGGAAGGTGGGCCATCAAATGCTAATCGGCCCCATTAAAACGCTAATTGGACGGAGTTTCGATACCGTCTGGATTTCTTGCTTACGAATCGGCATTTCAGGCTCTGAGCCTGCCTGAGTCTTGGCTTGTCCATTTTACCCGCCAGGATTTGCGGGTTTCTCTGTACCTAGCTGGAAGTGGCCATCCCAGATGGCTACAGCGGCCACCCTGGCAGTGCCAGGGTGGCGGTGTCTTGGTGCCCGGGTGCTAGGTTGTCACTGTCAGCAATCAGGCTCGGGGGGCCTTACCAGGCAGAGGGAGGAATTCCCAGGGCCTCCCCATGGTTGGGAGGAAGAGAGAGGTGGAGAATGGAGGGGCTGAAAGCAGGGACGAAAGATCGGTGCAGTCAGATAAAATGGCACCCTGATCTGCAAGGAGCCGTTTCTGCTGGGCTCCCCAGCAGTAAATGACTAAGCGCAGCCTCGGTGAGAAACTCCGAGGTCCAAAAAAACGGCAAAGTGCTGTCGAATTGCGGGATGTTTCTCGGCTCTGCAGCCATCAAGAAACACCCTGTGAAATGTGCCTAAAACCAGACACAGATTCTTTATGGTTAAACCGCGCCCTCTGCAAATATAAATGCTGAGCTATCGCTTAAATTATCTCCACCTTCCTCACCCCTTCAGGTAAAGTCAACTGCAGTTTGACCGCCAAATCCAAAAACTTTAACCACCCTTCGTAAACCAACCAGAGTGACCTCTTCAACACCCAGGAAACTCTTAGGCACTGAAATAGCCATTTTACCACTCATTCCCTATTTAAACTCAGAAGAATATCAATACCTGAAAGAAAGCTCCAGTTCCTCACACACGTTGCGCTGGATTCTCCGCTGTTGGGATTCTCCGTTGCGCCGGCAGCGCACCTACATCCAGGGATTTCCCGATGGCGTGGGGCTGCCCACAATGGGGAATCCCATTGGCCGGCTGGTGGGACGGAGAATCCCGCTGCCGGTGGGGCGCGGTGCACCAGTAAACTGGTGCGGCGGGACGGAGAATCCGGCCCGTTGTCTTTGAGTTCAATCATCCCTCGCCAAAAAAAAAATAGGAATTATACTTTTAAATCCAGTAAAGCACCCCTAATGTTTTTGGGATACGAGACCAGACCCCAACATTTGTTAGGATACCGAACGAGAGCACCAACCAATTTTCTTTTCATTTATAAAACCGTGAGGAAAGGATACTTCACCCCAGGAGTGGTGACTCTGACCAATCACTATCTTTTATGTTAAAACAAACTTTAATTTAAATACAGAATTAATCATATTAACATCAATGAAGTAACTTTACAATTATCAGCTAAACAATTCTTAAACAAAAGGAAAAACTTGAACTTAATATCTATACCTGTTACTAACTCCAACTAAGCAACCCAATAGAGTGCAGAGGTCACTTATACATAAAGGGTTGGATTCTCTACCCCGCCTGCCACAAGAATGCCACAGGCGAGCCACGTATTGGCTCCATTGACCTTAAGGGGCGGGATTCTCCGGTTGCTGGGCAGACGTGGCTGGAGAATCCCGCCCAAAGTTAACAACCAGATTGCTTGCGAAGGTGTGCAGAGACTTTTGGAGAGAGAGACCCTTTCAGGACCAGATCCAATACATCTCTGTCTTATCCCAGCAGCATTTGGCAAAACTGCTGTTCAACTCAAAATAATCCTACATTAAACTGAAAAACTACACACACACCTGGTTCCTCCCATTAATTACATCATCTATATCCTACTAGGTTCTATGACCTGTTTAGCTAGGACTAGATATGATCTCTTATAAATTATCTACACTCCAGGTAATCTTCAGCAATTAAAATATTATTACATTCGCTCTTTTCTGTAACCAAGTAAGTGATTGGAAATAATGATTACCTCACCTTTTATGTCTCAAAATTACATCTTTAGCAGACACACAGTCTGGATACCATAGCCTAGGTTCTTTAATAATATTATTGCAACAAATATATACCTTAACTCAGGCTTTTAAAATCATTACTGCAACAGATATAAAATACAATATATTGACCAATTTCTTACATTCATCACAGACGGTAATGGTGGCTTTCTCTGCCATACAGTGAGGAACTTTCAAAAAAGAACCTTGAAGTCACATGCCCCATGATGTATCACTGGTGGGGCAGCTCCTGATTCTCCTGCCCTGCCAGTAACTCAAACACACGGTGATCTGGGGTGCCATTTTTAAAGATCAGCCCAGAATACAGCGAGCAAACCAAATCATCCAGGTACAACCTCCTGGAACTCCCCTTGACAATCTCATGGCACTACCCTGGCACAAATCCGGCATAAAGCTGGCACTACCTGGGCACTACCCTCTCCCTCTGAGCACTGCACTCAACTGTGCTCCCCAGGGAGTACTGTTTGCCAGGTGCATGCTTTCTGGGACTAGTTATGCTTCCCGCCATTCTGGCAGCACGCCGTTGTGGATGGATTTTTGATATGATGGAATGATTCCTTGCAATGGGGTTCTGTCGGTCAGTATAGCTTCTCTGAGCTCTATTGGAGAAGTCTATCTCAAGCATGTGTGCAATGAAGCCTCGGGTCTTCCTGTTACGTTTACTTTCCTGGAAAGGATAGTCACGCAGCATTAGAGGCGACAGTCAACTGAGTGCTTGCTGGCCCTCGATAATGTCTATCACACTCAGAATGCCATCTTACAGGGGATTGAAGTAAAACCTATGTTAGCTATTCAGCACCTCACTGAAGTGCAGTAAAGTGCTCTCCAGCCCTTAGTTAGCAGGGAAGTCTGAGGAGACCATGAGAGGGAAGATGAAGAAAGGAGATATGAGAATGGAGACTCGGCTCAAAGTGCTTCTGGCCCCTTGTCCCCTTGCAATCAAAGCCTACATACTACCTCCTGTCTTGATGACAAAGTCTGTCTGAGAACAGGTTCAGACTGGACAGTCATTGGCAGGGCTCTGATGGGCCTCAATACTCAGAGCACCTGTACAGTCAGAGCAAGTACATGAGCCGCTTGCATCTACCTTTATTGCGAAGTATATAACATAGGAATTGTCGAGAAAGGAAGAGTAAGGAATTGTAATTACGCATGGGTATACAATATAATGTTACATTTCTAATTTTCTACCTAATTTTTCAATCCATTAAAATGTTTTGCCGGCTCCATTTTCCCCATTTATTCCTGTTGTCTGCCAAGTAGCCACCTGCCTTGTGAAGAATGACATTAAGTTAAAAATAATCAACGGATGCCTGCCAAAGGTTGGACTTTTTTGTGGGACTGCTCTGTGTGGGGAGGTTGGGGGTGGGGTTTGGAGGTAGTGTGGGGGCGAGGGTGGGGAGGTGAGGAGTGAATTATGAATTTGGTAGCCACATAGTTGCAGTGCTTCAGTCTAAGTGAACGGTGCCTGCATTAGACATTCTAATCATTACAGGCAGCTATGTGTGCGACTGTTGGTCCCTTCCCCACCTATGATACTCCTCCTCCTTGAAAGAGGAGGTAGAGCACTCAACATGTTCATCTGCCTGCAGTTCCAGTCCTTACTGCCACAGAATGTTGTGGAAGGTGCAGCAGAACCACTGTCATTCTGGTTACCCAAGCTCATGCATACTGAAGGCACCCCCAAATTTGTTGAGGCATCTAAAGCACATTTTCAGCACCCCAGTAGCTCACGCTTTGATAGTTGGATAGAGGATAGTTGACCATGATGGTTTCTACTGTACCTTTCCTGAGCATCATTTTCTGAGCACTTCATGAGTGCCATCAGTCTTTTCTTCAGTGGGCAGCCCTTGACACCAAGGATTCATTGACTAACTGCTTCAAGATGTCAGGGATGCTTGACTGATGACGGCTGAAAGCAGCTCGTTGAGAATCTTGTGCAAACATGCTTATTAATATTTTTGTGTTGAACTGAATAATTGTGGAGTTGAAGATCTTCCATAGAATTTACAGTACAGAAGGAGGCAATTCGGCCCATCAGATCTGCACCGGCCCCTGGAAAGAGCACCCTACTTAAGCCCACGCTTCCACCCTATCCCCGTAACCCCACCTAAATTTTTGGACACAAAGGGGCAATTTAGCATGGCCAATCTACCTAGCCTGCACATTGTTTCAAAGCTGAGTGCCCAGTATTCTGGCTGACGTAATCATTAGAAGGGCACATATGTTGCAATCCTGACAAAATGGCATCAGTCACAGTGAGATACACTTACGGGAAGCAGATAATGGATGCTGCAATTATTAACTAAATTATAGAAAATAGGAGCTAGGATAGGTCATTTGGTCCCTCAAGCAGACTCCTCGATGCAACTAGATTATGGCTGATCTACCACAAAATCATTTTCATGAACTATCACTATGTTGCTTGATCTATAATATCTAGAATTCTATTGATATCTGCCTTAAATATACTCAGTAACTGAGCCTCTACACCCTTGTGGGATAGAGAATGTGTTCCCTAGTTCTCCCAACCAGAGAAATATTGGTGAGCCCTGCAAGAAGTTTGAACCTTTGTTCAAGACCTGAGTTTCAGATTGAAGTTCACTTTCAAACTTAATGTAAAATTCCATCATATTATGGTCACTCTTTCCCTGGAGGTTCCTTTCCAACAATTACCCAGTCTATATGTAGATTGAAGTCCTGCATAATATATGCATCTCATTACATACATCTCTAACTTCCTCATTTTTATCAGGCCCTGCATTACCACTACTGGGCTGGATTCTCCGATTTTGAGGCTATGTCCCCACGCCGGCATAGGAATGGTGACGTTTTACAACAGAAAAAATGGCATAAAACGGTCACCGATCCTCCGTTAGGCTGGAAGCTAGCGGCAAGGCAGCGTAGAGCACTCGGCTCTAGCTGCCGATACAGCCCGGAGAATTGCCAGGTCCGTAGCCGCGCATTCGCACGGCGGTGGCCTGCAGTGCAACATGACTAGGGTGTGGAATGGACTGCCTGCTGTGATAGTGGAGTCGGACACTTTAGGAACTTTCAAGAGGTTATTGGATAGGCACATGGAGCACACCAGAATGACAGGGAGTGGGATAGCTTTATCTTGGTTTCGGACAAAGCTCGGCACAACATCGAGGGCCGAAGGGCCTGTTCTGTGCTGTACTGTTCTATGTTCTATGGCGCCGGCCGCTCGCGGATCCGGCCTGTGAAGTAGTGCCCCCCCTTTGGCCGGCTCGCGTGCTCCGGACCACCCCTCAACAGTGCCCACAGCCCCTGGCAAAGTCCCCCCGGCCCGCGGATCGGCCCTCCCCCGACTGTGGAGGCGCTGGTCTGAGTCCACAGCCGCCACGCCGAGTTCCCAATTGCTGAGACCATGAGAGACCCACGCTGTCGGGAACTTGGCCGGGTGGGGGCGGAGCATCGGGGCAGGCCTCAGGCAACGTCCTGAGGCAATCGATACGTTGTGCGGCGTACTCAGAGAGTACACCTCTATGGAGGGGGTGGGGCACCCGGAGGAAATCCCTCCATTTTAATGGCTTCCCATACCATCGGTGTCATGATCAGTTCACTTATCCACCCTGAAGCCCTTGCTTTCTTCCATATAGGCCACAATAATTTTGAAGCTGTTGGACAATTGTAAGGGCTGAGGTTTCTCTACTTATTGATCCTCTTACCTACCTTACAAATGGTCCCACTCTGCTATGCCTGACCATGGAACAAATCAGATGACCCTATCCCAAGGAGTGTGACTGCCTCCTGAAAGAAAGCGTACAGGTAATTTTCCCCCTCCCTGTCACAGTGTCTGCAGCTCAGCCTCCACTCAATTACTCTGAGCCAAAGTTCCTCCAGCTGCAGACATTTACTGCAGATCATAGAATCATAGAGTTTACAGTGCAGAAGGAGGCCATTCAGCCCATCAAGTCTGCACTGGCCCTTGGAAAGAGCACCCTACCTATGCCCACACCTCCACCCTATCCCCGTAACCCAATAACCCCACCAAACCTTTTCAAAATAAGGGCAATTTATCATGGCCAATCCACCTAACCTGCACATCTTTGGACTGTGGGAGGAAACCGGAGCACCCGGAGGAAACCCACGCAGACACAGGGAGCAGATGTCTTTGCTTTGGGTCCATCAAGCTGCCACAATCTACAATCAGCTCACATCACCTGCCCTTTCATCTTTATTGAATTTGATTAATTAATTATTTGGTAAGGCCACATTTGGAGTACTGTGTACAGTTCTGGTCGCCTCATTTTAGGAAGGATGTGGAAGCTTTGGAAAAGGTGCAAAGAAGATTTACCAGGATGTTACCTGGAATGGAGAGTAGGTCTTACGAGAAAAGGTTGAGGGTGCTAGGCCTTTTCTCATTAGAACGGAGAAGGATGAGGGGCGACTTGATAGAGGTTTATAAGATGATCAGGGGAATAGATAGAGTAGACAGTCAGAGACTTTTTCCCCGGGTGGAACAAACCATTACAAGGGGACATAAATTTAAGGTGAAAGGTGGAAGATATAGGAGGGATATCAGAGGTAGGTTCTTTACCCAGAGAGTAGTGGGGGCATGGAATGCACTGCCTGTGGAAGTAGTTGAGTAGGAAACATTAGGGACCTTCAAGCAGCTATTGGATAGGTACATGGATTACGGTAAAATGATATAGTGTAGATTTATTTGTTCTTAAGGGCAGCACGGTAGCATTGTGGATAGCACAATTGCTTCACAGCTCCAGGGTCCCGGGTTCGATTCCGGCTTGGGTCGCTTTCTGTGCGGAGTCTGCGCGTCCTCCCCGTGTCTGCGTGGGTTTCCTCTGGGTGCTCCGGTTTCCTCCCACAGTCCAAAGATATGTAGGGTAGGTGGATTGGCCATGATAAATTGCCCTTAGTGTCCAAAATTGCGCTTGGTGTTGGGTGGAGGTGTTGAGTTTGGGTAGGGTGCTCTTTCCAAGAGCCGGTGCAGACTCAGGGGGCCGAATGGCCTCCTTCTGCACTGTAAATTCAATGATAATCTATGATTAATCTAGGACAAAGGTTCGGCACAACATCGTGGGCCGAAGGGCCTGTTCTGTGCTGTATTTTCTATGTTCTATGTTCTAAACCAGCCAACATATTAGGTTTTACGATCATAGAATTCATAGAATTTACCATTCGGCCCATCGAGTCTGCACCGGCTCTTGGAAAGAGCACCCTACCCAAGCCCACACCTCCACCCTATCTCCATAACCCCATAACCCAGTAACCCCACCCAACACTAAGGGCAATTTTGGACACTGAGGGCAATTTAGCATGGCCAATCCACCTAACCTGCACATCTTTGGACTGTGGGAGGAAACCGGAGCACCCGGAGGAAACCCACGCACACACGGGGAGAACGTGCAGACTCCACACAGACAGTGACCCAAGCCGGGAATCGAACCTGGGACCCTGGAGCTGTGAAGCAATTGTGCTAACCACCATGCTACCGTACTATTATCAGTAAAACTTATTAAAACCTCACATATACAAAAATTATCAGAACTTTGAAAGATAGGTGAAAAAATACACATCAGCCAATGAACTATTTGTTTTTCTGTGATATAACACATAGGCATTTCTCACAATGCAGTCAGTCTGATCTGGAGCCACAGATTGGACAGACTGGAGAGAACCTCCAGATGGTTCTGTCTGTTTCTGGGTCCTCATCACTCCTGCCCCCTTTAGGTGCTGTTATCTGCCTGCAGGTCCTCCCCTCTCCCACTCATTTAGACGCTGCTACCTGTCTTCGGGTGCTCCTCCCTTCCACTCCTTTAGATGCTGCTGTCTGTCTCTGTGTCCTCGTCTCTCCTGCCCCCTTTGGGCACTGCTATCTGCCTGCAGGTCCTCCTCTCTCCCACTCCTTTAGATCAGAGAATTTACAATGCAGAAGGAGGCCATTCGGCCCATCGAGTCTGCAATGGCTCTTGGAAAGAGCACCCTACCCAAGCCCACACCCCCACCCTATCCCCATAACCCACACTGGGGCTGGTTTAGCACACTGGGCTAAATCGCTGGCTTTTAAAGCAGACCAAGGCAGGCCAGCAGCACAGTTCGATATCTGTACCAGCCTCCCGAACAGGCACCGGAATGTGGCGACTAGGGGCTTTTCACAGTAACTTCATTGAAGCCTACTTGTGACAATAAGCGATTTTCATTTCATTTCATATTCATTCAGTAACCCCACCCAACACTGAGGGCAATTTTGGACACTATGGGCAATTTATCATGGCCAATCCACCTAACCCGCACATCTTTGGACTGTGGGAGGAAACCGGAGCACCCGGAGGAAACCCACGCACACACGGGGAGGACGTGCAGACTCCGCACAGACAGTGACCCAAGCCAGGAATCGAACCTGGGACCCTAGAGCTGTGAAGCAATTGTGCTATCCACAATGCTACCGGGCTGCCCCATTTTTAGATGCTGCGGTCAGTCTCTGAGGTCCTCCTCTCTACCACTCTTTTAGATTAGATATCTGCCCGCAGTTCCTCCAGTCTCCCACTCTTTTAGGTGCTACTGTCAGTCTCTGGTCCTCCTCTATCCCACTCTTTTAGACGCTGGTACCGGTCTCTGGGCCCTCCTTTCGCTTTTAGGTACTCCTGTCTGTTTTCAGGTTCTTTTCTTTCTGCACTTTTAGGTGTTCCAATCTGTCTCCTGGTCCTCCTCTCTCCCACTCTTTTCAATGCTGCTGCCTGTCTCCGGTCCTCCTCTCTCACTCTTTTTGATGATGCTGCCTGTCTCCCGGTCCTCCTCTCTCCCACTCTTTTAGATGCTGCTGCCTGACTCCGGTCCTCCGCTCTCCCACTCTTTTCAATGATGCTGCCTGTCTCCGGTCCTCCTCTCTCCCACTCTTTTCAATGATGCTGCCTGTCTCCCGGTCCTCCTCTCTCCCACTCTTTTAAATGCTGCTGCCTGTCTCCGGTCCTCCTCTCTCTCACTCTTTTAGATGCTGCTGCCTGTCTCCGGTCCTCCTCTCCCCCACTCTTTTAGATGCTGCTGCCTGACTCCGGTCCTCCGCTCTCCCATTCTTTTAAATGCTGCTGCCTGTCTCCGGTCCTGCTCTCTCCCACTCTTTTCAATGATGCTGCCTGTCTCCCGGTCCTCCTCTCTCCCACTCTTTTAAATGCTGCTGCCTGTCTCCCGGTCCTCCTCTCTCCCACTCTTTTAAATGCTGCTGCCTGTCTCCCGGTCCTCCTCTCTCCCACTCTTTTAAATGCTGCTGCCTGTCTCCGGTCCTCCTCTCGCCCACTCTTTTAGATGCTGCTGTCTGTTTCCGCTCCTCGTCTCTCCCACTCTTTTTGATGATGCTGTCTGTCTCCCGGTCCTCCTCTCTCCCACTCTTTTAGATGTTGCTGCCCGTCTCCCGGTCCTCCTCTTTCCCACTCTTTTAGATGCTTCTGCCTGTCTCCCGGTCCTCCTCTTTCCCACTCTTTTAAATGCTGCTGCCTGTCTCCCGACCTCCTCTCTCCCACTCTTTTAGATGCTGCTGTCTGTTTCCGCTCCTCGTCTCTCCCACTCCTTTTGATGATGCTGTCTGTCTCCCGGTCCTCCTCTCTCCCACTCTTTTTGATGATGCTGTCTGTCTCCCGGTCCTCCGCTCTCCCACTCTTTTAGATGCTGCTGCCTGTCTCCCGGTGGTGGAGTCCCCCAGGGTTCCAAGCCCGGTCTTATAGGGGCCATCTCCTTACATGATGATAAGGGTACAGTAATACAACAACCGTTCATCACATTCACCCCCTGTTTAAAAAAACGAAGACCGGCGGGAGTGAAGTGGAATCATAAGTCCATTCGTTTCAGTGGCCTGATCGTGCTCCTCGACCTCCTCAGCTCGGGCGGTGGTGCGACGGACACGGACGTCTTAGTTTTAAAAAAAAATTTTTTATTAAAGGTTTTCATAAAATATTAATAACAAAATGAGAAAGAAAAAAGAACCCAACAGGGTTAAGTACAAAACACAATCTAAAAAAGCAACCCCCCAAACCCCTCCCCCCGTACCTAAATAATAAATTAACATTAACGCCCCGACTTAAGTCAACAGGTGTATACACCCCCTCAGACCCTTCCAGTGTAAATAACATAAACAAAAATAAAGTAAACCCCCCCCCCCGGAGCTGCTGCTGCCATTGACCAATGTCTAGCGTTCTGCCAGAAAGTCTAAGAACGGTTGCCACCGCCTAAAGAACCCTTGTACCGACCCTCTCAAGGCGAATTTCACCCTCTCTAATTTAATGAACCCTGCCATATCGCTGATCCAGGATTCCACGCTTGGGGGCCTCGTATCTTTCCACTGAAGGAGAATCCTTCGCCGGGCTACCAGGGACGCAAAGGCCAGAATTCCGGCCTCTTTCGCCTCCTGCACTCCCGGCTCCTCTGCCACCCCAAATATTGTGAGCCCCCAGCCCGGTTTGACCCTGGATCCTACCACCCTCGACACTGTCCTCGCTACGCCCTTCCAAAATTCCTCCAGCGCTGGGCATGCCCAGAACATATGGGTGTGATTTGCTGGGCTCCCTGAGAACCTAACACACCTGTCCTCACCCCCAAAGAACCTGCTCATCCTTGTCCCGGTCATGTGTGCCCTGTGCAGCACCTTAAACTGTATGAGGCTGAGCCTCGCGCATGAAGAGGAAGAGTTCACCCTCCCTAGGGCATCTGCCCACGTCCCCTCTTCGATCTCCTCTCCCAACCCCTCCTCCCACTTACCTTTCAACTCCACCACCGAGGCCTCCTCCTCCTCCTGCATCACCTGGTAAGTTTCCGAGATCTTCCCCACTCCCACCCACCCCCCGAGAGCACCCTGTCCTGTACTGTGTGTGGCAGTAGCCGTGGGAATTCCACCACCTGCCGTCTGGCAAACGCCCTTACCTGTAAGTACCTGAAGGTGTTCCCCGGGGGGAGCCCGTACTTCTCCTCCAGCTCACCCAAGCTCGCGAACTTCCCGTCCACAAACAGGTCCCCCAACTTTCGTATGCCTGCCCTGTGCCACCCCGAAAACTCTCCACCTGTTCTTCCTGGGGCGAACCGGTGGTTCCCCCATAATGGGGTCCACGCCGAGGCCCTAACTTCCCCCCTATGCCGCCTCCACTGCCCCCAAATTTTGAGGGCCGCCACCACCACTGGGCTCGTGGTATACCTCCTTGGAGGGAGTGGCAGCGGTGCCGTTGCCAGCGCCCCCAGACTCGTACCCACACAGGACACCGTCTCCAGCCTCTTCCATGCAGCCCCCTCCCTCTCCATCACCCACTTGCGCACCATTGTCGCATTGGCGGCCCAGTACTACCCACAGAGGTTGGGCAGCGCCAGCCCCCCCCGATCTCTACTCCGCTCCAGGAACACCCTTCTCACCCTCGTGCCCACACAAACCCCATTATACTCCTGTTAACCCGCCTGAAAAAAGCCTTCGGGATAAACACGGGGAGGCACTGGAACAGGAACAAAAGCCTTGGGAGCACCGTCATTTTGATTGACTGCACCCTACCCGCCAGGGGCAGCGGCAACGCGTCCCACCTCTTGAACTCCTCGTCCATTTGCTCCACCAGCCTTGTAAAGTTAAGCCTATGCAGGCCCCCCAGCTCCTGGCCACCTGGACCCCCAAATATCTGAAACTCCTCTCCGCCCTTTTTAGTGGGAGCTTGCCAATCCCCCTCTCCTGATCCCCTAGCTGAACTACGAACAGCTCGCTCTTCCCCATATTGAGCTTGTACCCCGAAAAGACCCCGAATTCCCTAAGGATCCTCATTACCTCTGGCATTCCTCCCACCGGGTCCGCCACATACAGCAGCAGGTCGTCCGCATAAAGCGACACCCTGTGCTCCTCCCCACCCCGCACCAACCCTCCAGTTCCTCAACTCTCTCAGTGCCATAGCCAGGGGTTCAATCGCCAGTGCGAAGAGCAGGGGGGACAGGGGACACCCCTGTCTCGTCCCTCGGTGCAACCGAAAGTACTCGGACCTCCTCCTATTTGTGGCCACACTCGCCATCGGGACCTCGTACAACAGCCTAACCCACCTGACAAACCCCTCCCCAAACCCGAACCTCTTCAGCACCTCCCACAGGTACCCCCACTCTACCCTATCGAAGGCTTTCTCAGCGTCCATCGCCACCACTATTCAAAAGCCTCCGCACATTCGCGTTCAACTGTCTCCCCTTCACAAACCCCGACTGGTCTTCAAGGATGATCTGCGGCACACAATCCTCAATCCTCGTGGCTAAGGCCTTCGCCAGCACCTTGGCATCTACATTTAGCAATGTAGATGCCAAGGTTTACATTTAGCAAGGAAATCGGTCTGTAAGACCCACATTGCAGGGGATCCTTGTCCCGCTTCAGGATCAAGGAGATCAGTGCCCGGGACATCGTCGGGGGTAAAGCCCCCCCCTCCCTTGCCTCATTAAAGGTCCTAACTAACAGCGGGCCCAACAGGTCCATATATTTTTTATAGAACTCGACCGGGAAACCGTCCAGCCCCGGTGCCTTCCCCGCCTGCATGCTTCCTATCCCTTTGATCAGCTCCTCCAGCCCAATCGGGGCCCCCAGTCCCGCCACCAGTCCCTCTTCCACCTTTGGAAACCTCAATTGGTCCAGGAAACGGCCCATCCCTCCCTCCTCCCGTGGGGGCTCGGATCGGTACAATTCCCCGTAGAAGTCCCTGAAGACCCCATTGATGCCAACCCCACTCCACACCACGCTCCGTCCCGTGTCCTTAACTCCCCCGATCTCCCTAGCTGCGTCCCGCTTCCGAAGCTGATGCGCCAGCATCCGGCTTGCCTTTTCCCCATACTTGTAGACCGCCCCCTGGGCCTTCCTCCACTGCACCTCCGCCTTCCTGGTGGTCACCAGGTCGAATTCGGCCTGGAGGCTGCGCCTCTTCCTCAACAATCCTTCCTCAGGTTCTTCCGCATACCTCCTGTCTACCCTCACCATCTCCCCCACCAGCCTCTCCCTCTCCCCCCGCTCCTTGTGGGCCCTGATGGAGATCAGCTCTCCCCTCACCACCGCCTTCAGTGCCTCCCATACCATCCCCACGCAGACCTCCCCGTTGTCGTTGGTCTCCAAGTACCTCTCTATACTTCCTCGGACCCGCTCGCGCACCTCCTCGTCCGCCAACAGCCCCACCTCCAAGCGCCACAGCGGGCGCTGGTCCCTCTCCTCCCCCATCTCCAAGTCCACCCAATGCGGGGCGTGGTCCGAAATGGCTATTGCCGAATACTCGGTATCCTCTACTCTCGCTATCAGCGCCCTACTCAAAATGAAAAAGTCGATTCGAGAATAAGCCTTATGGACATGTGAGAAGAATGAAAATTCCCTAGCCCCCGGCCTTGCAAATCTCCAAGGGTTCACCCCTCCCATTTGGTCCATAAATCCCCTCAACACTCTAGCCGCCGCCGGCTTCCTACCCATCCTAGACCTGGAACGATCCAGTGCAGGATCCAACACCGTGTTAAAGTCTCCCCCCATTATCAGGCCCCCCACTTCCAAGTCTGGGATCCGACCCAACATACGCCGCATAAAACCCGCATCGTCCCAGTTCGGAGCATACACATTGACCAGTACCACCCTCTCTCCCTGCAACTTACCACTTACCATTATATACCTACCCCCATTATCTGCCACAATGCTCAACGCCTCGAATAACACCTTCTTTCCCACCAAGATCGCCACCCCTCGGTTTTTGGCATCTAGCCCCGAGTGAAACACCTGACCTACCCACCCTTTCCTCAGTCTTACCTGGTCTGCCACCTTCAGGTATGTCTCCTGGAGCATAACCCCATCCGCCTTGAGCCCCTTCAGGTGCGCAAACACGCGGGCCTGCTTAACCGGCCCATTCAGTCCCCTTACATTCCAGGTTATCAGCCGGATCAGGGGGCTACCCGCCCCCCTCCCCCGCCGACTAGCCATGACCCCCTCCTCGGCCAGCCATGCGCCCGCACCCCACACCCGGCCCGTTCCCCACAGCGGCATACCCCCATCTTGACCCACCCCACTCGCTCCAGCTCCTCCTTGATCTTAGCAGCAGCAACTCGATTCTCCGCCCCCCCCCCCGGGCTAGGACCCATCCTAGCTGGTTTACTCCCCCCATTGCACTTCCGCAAGTCAGCTGATTCCTGCTGACCCCGGACACTCCCGCCTCCCCTTCGACTCCTCCCATTGTGTGGCACACCCTCCTCTCCCGCTCCCCATTCACAGGCTCTCCCCCTCTCCCGCTCCCCATTCACAGGCTCTCCCCCTCTGTTCTAAGCGCGGGAAACAATCCTCGCTTCCCCGCCCCGGTCCCGCCCCCCCCAGTCTTCGGCGCGGGAAAAGAATCCCGCGCTCTCCACCTACCAGGCCCCGCCACCAACCAAAACAGTGCCCAAACCGCCCCATCCACCCTCCCCAACCCGAAAGAGAAAAACACAGAGAAAAAGAAACCCAAAACAATGCAAAGGCTCCCCCCGCCCCGTACCAAAAATAGGCATAACATATCCACCACAGTCCCCAATCGCCCATCCCGACCCCCAGTCTGTGTCCAGCTTCTCGGCCTGAACAAAGGCCCACGCCTCCTCCGGAGACTCAAAATAATGGTGCCGGTCCTTGTAGGTAACCCAGTCGCGCCGGCTGCAACATGCCAAACTTCACCCCCTTCCTGTGCAGCACCGCTTTCGCTCGATTGTACCCGGCCCTCTTCTTCGCCACCTCCGCACTCCAGTCCTGGTATATCCGAACCTCCGCGTTCTCCCACCTGCTGCTCCTCTCCTTCTTGGCCCACCTGAGCACAAACTCCCGGTCGAAAAACCGATGGAACCGCACCAGCACCGCCCGGGGAGGCTCGTTAGCCTTGGGCCTCCTCGCCAACACTCTATGGGCCCCTTCCAGCTCCAGGGGCCCCTGGAAGGACCCCGCTCCCATCAGCGAGTTTAACATGGTGACCACATAGGCCACCACATCCGGCCCCTCCGGGAGGACCAGAATCCGCAGATTCTTCCGCCTCGACCGATTCTCCATCTCCTCGAACCGCTCCTGCCATTTCTTGTGCAGCGCCTCATGTGCCTCCACCTTTAACGCCAGGGATAAGATCTCGTCCTCATTGTCAGAGATCTTTTGTTGAGCCTCTCGGATCGCCACCCCCTGGGCCGTCTGTGTCTCCAGCAGCTTATCAATAGAAGCCTTCATCGGCTCTAGCAGGTCCTTTTTAATCTCTCTGAGGCAGCGCTGGATACCCTCCTGTTGCTCCTCCGCCCACTGCCTCCATGCTGCCTGGTCTCCGCCCGCCGCCATTTTGTCCTTCTTCCCTCCCTTCTTCTGGTCCACCACCACCTTTTTTGTCACCCCGCTCCTAGTTAAAGCCATATACTGACGGGGAACTATTATTAACTCCTTCCCACACCGGGAATCGTCGAAAAAGTGCCCTTGGGGGCCCTGAAAAGAGCCCAAAAGTCTCGAGAGGGAATCCTTTTGGCAGTGTTCGCTTCACCAATCTGCCCCAAAATGTCCGTGGAAACTCCTGATAAAGGTCTAAGTGTCCGTTCCAGATGGGAGCTGCCGAATGCGTGACCTACTCCTCCATGACCGCCACCGGAAGCCTTGTCCCCGCTTCTTCAGTGGCCCTGGTGAGATCTTTTCACAGTCGTTCCCTCTGCTGTTAGAATTCACTTTTGATAAAGGTCCTCAGGTCAGTTTGCAGCTTTAAGCTTGCCCTTCCCCCGCTTGCATGCTGGAAGGGGCCCTGTTTATCCTGTTGCAGCCAAATCTTCCACTGCTTCTGCCGGGCCTGGCAGCCAAAAGACACAACACTCCTGGGGGACACCGTCAGGGGAATGCTGTAATCTTCTTCCCACACCCGGAAATGTCAAACAAATGCCGTGGGGGCCCTGCAAAAGAGCCCAAAAGTCCGTTCCAAGTGGGAGCTACCGAATATGCGACCTAGCTCTGCAAAGCCGCACCCGGACTGAGGGTAGTGGTGCCGGCGACAGCGGGGGGGTATAGAGGGGTGGGGGGGGGGGGGGGAGTAGTGAGTCCCGGATCCCGCAGGGGAGCCATGAGGGAGTCTGTAGTGGGGGAACCAGCGGGTGCCAGATCCCGGAGGGAAACCGTATCTTGCCTGCCGTCGGGGTACTCGACGAAGGCGTATCGGGGGTTCGCATGTAGTAATCGGACACTCTCGACCAGGGGGTCTGTTTTATGGCTCCTCGCGTGCCTCTGGAGAAGAACAGGTCCCGGAGCGTCAGCCAAGGTGGAAGCGAGACCCCGGAGGTGGACTTCCTGGGGAAGACAAACAAGCGGTTGTGAGGGGTCTCATTCGGGGCCGTGCAGAGGAGCGACCTAATGGAGTGGAGGGCATTGGGTAGGACCTCCTGCCAGCGGGTAGTTGGGAGACTTCTTGACCGTAGGGCCAGAAGGACAGCCTTCCAAACTGTCGCGTTCTCCGTCTCCACCTGCCCGTTTCCCCGCGGGTTATAACTGGTCGTTCTGCTCGAGGCGATGCCTTTGCTGAGCAGATACTGACGCAGTTCATCGCTCACGAAGTGGTCGCTGTGGATATAAGCGGGGAAACCAAACAGGGTGAAGATACTGTGCAGTGCCTTTATCACGGTGGCCGAGGTCATGTCGGGACAGGAGACGGTGAATGGGAAGCGGCTGGTGGACGGGAGGGGGCCCTTGAAGTCCACACTTAGTCGCTCAAAGGGCCCCGAGGCCTTCACGAGACGAGCCTAGTCTGGCCAGTAGAAGTGCCGCTTGCACTCCGCGCAGATCTGGCAAGCCCTGGTCATGGCCTTGACCTCCTCGGTTGAGTAAGGTAGGTTGCGGAACTTGATAAAGTGGACGAGCCGGGTAACCCCCGAGTGACAAAGGTGATTGTGGATGGCTTGCAGGCGGTCCTCCTGCGCGTTGGCGCACGTGCCGCGGGACAGGGCATCGGGGGGGGGGCTCGTTGAGCTCCCCTGGACTATACTTGATATCGTACGTGTAGGGGGAGAATTCGATCCTCCACCTCAAAATGTTATCGTTTTTTAATTTGCCCCGTTGTGCGTTTTCGAACATAAAGGCTACCGAACATTGGTCGGTGACGAGGGTGAACCTCCTACTGGCGAGGTAGTGCCTCCAGTGCCACACAGCCTTCACAATGGCTTGTGCCTCCTTCTCAACTGCAGAGTGTCGAATCTCGGAAGCGGTGAGGGTCCCGGAGAAGAACGCTACTGGTCTGCCTGCCTGGTTGAGGGTAGCAGCCAGGGCGATGTCTGACGCATCGCTCTCTACCTGGAAAGGGATAGTCTCGTCCACCGCGTGCATACCGGCCTTGATGATGTCGGCATTGATGTGGCTGAAGGCCGATCGGGCCTCAGCCAACAGGGGAAATGTCGTGGTCTTTATGAGTGGGCAGGCTTTGTCTGCATATTTGGGGACCCACTGGGCGTAATAGGAGAAAAGCCCCAAGCACCGTTTGAGGGCCTTGAGGCTGCTCGGCAGGGGAAGTTCCTTAAGGGGGTCATGCGGTCGGGGTCGGGGCCTAGGACCCCGTTTTCCACAACATAGCCGAGGATGGCTAGCCGGGTTATGTGGAAAACGCATTTTTCCTTGTTATAGGTCAGGTTTAGGGCTCGGGTGGTCTGGGGGAACTTTGAGGTTCGCGTCATGGTCCTGCTGATCATGGCCGCAGATGGTGACGTTGTCCAAGTACGGGTATGTAGCCCACAAGCCGTATTGGTCCTCCATTTGGTCCATCGCCCTCTGGAAGATGGAGACCCCATTTGTGACGCCAAAGGGGACCATGAGGAAGTGGAAGAGCCGGCCGGCTGCTTCGAAGGCAGTATAGGGGCGGACATTCGGTCGGATAGGGAGCTGGTGGTAGGCGGATTTGAGATCGACTGTGGAAAATACCCGGTATTGGGCGATCCGATTTACCATTTCTGCTATGCATTGAGCCGCGTGAAGCGGTTTATGGTCTGGCTATAATCCACGACCATCTGTTTCTTTTCCCCGGACCGGACTACCACCACTTGTGCTCTCCAGGGGCTGCTGCTAGCCTCGATGACCCCCTCTCCCAGTAAACGCTGGACCTCTGACTTGATAAAAGTCATGTCTTGGGCACTGTACCGCCGACTCCTGGTGGCGACGGGCTTACAGTCGGGAGTGAGGTTCGCGAATAGAGAGGGGTGCGATTTTCAGTGTCGCAAGGCTGCATACCGTAAGGGGGGCAAGGGTCCGCCGAACTTCAGTGTCAGGCTTAGGTGGCTGCACATCCAGTCCAAGCAGCAGGGGGGGGCAGAGGTGAGGGAGGATATAAAATTTGAAACGGGTGTATTCGGTGCCCTGGATCGAGATACAATACCCCTTGATTTGGACGAAATGGGACACGGATGAGGGGGCTTTGGTTTGGGACACGGGATGGGTGCGCAAGGAGCAGCGCCTTACCGTTTCTGGATGAATAAAGCTCTCCGTGCTCCCGGAGTCGAAAAGGCATGGAGTGTTGCGCCCGTTGACCTGGACCTGCATCCTAGAGTTCTGCAGGTGTTTTGGCCGCATTTGGTCGAGGGTGATCGCTCCCAGTTGCGGGTAGCCCGAGTGGGATTCATAAAATGGCCACCGACGCCGGTCGCACGTGTCGGGTCGAGAAGATGGCCACCCCCATGATTCGCACGAGGCAGATGACCAGTCAGAAGGGGGCGTGTCAGGTCGATGGCGTTGCGAGGCCTGCGGGCCTGTGAACCTGATTTTCAGGCGTGCTGTTCTTTGTGTTTCTGGCCCTTGGGCCTGGCCAGGCAGACCCTTGCAAAATGCCTCTTCTTCCCGAAGTCGCTGCAGATGGCGGAGCGGGCTGGGCAGCGTGGGCATGGGTGCTGGCCCTGCCCACAGAAATAGCACGGTGTGCCTCCGGTCTGGGCAGGTCGCTGCGCGGCGCAGGCCCGTAACGTGGCAGAGTCTGGGGAAGTCCGAAGGGGGCTCGCAGGGTCCGTTGGGTACATGCCTAAATTCCAGCGAGGTGGCGAGCGTTAGGGTGTCCTGGAGGTCTTTTGCCCCATTTTTGAGTAGTCCCTGCCAGATGTAGGTCGATCGGATGCCAGACATGAAAGCGTCTCTGATGTGTAGGTTCATATGGATTTCCCCGTCACATCCTGATGGTCACAGTTCCTGCCGAGCGCAGTGAGTTTTTCTATGAATTCGTCTAGCGTTTCCCCTGAGCGCTGCCGGCAGGTAGAGAGCAGATGCTGGGCATTAACCTCGTTGATGGGTTTGACAAACCGCTCACGTTGTATCTCGACCGCCTCTTCGTGGGTAGTCGCCTTTTCGAGTGTGGCGGAGATTCTGTGACTCTCCCGGGCGTGGAGTAGGCGCAGCTTGTGTGGCCCAGGATGGAAGTCTATGAGGAGTCCAGGTAGGCCTCGAAGCACCGGAGCCAGTATTAAAAAATTTCCTTTGCCTCCGGTGTCCGTGCTTCCAGATTCAGCTTCTCTGGTTTTAGGCCTGCGTCCACCCTGATGTAATTTAGCTTATTAAATTGTTGTACCCGCTATAACGACGCTTGAGAGTAAAACAGTAAAGAAGGCTTTAATAAGCTAAGAGCTAGCCTGGTGCCGAGACGGGTGCTTACTGGGTGCCGCCTGCAAGGCGGCCCCTTATATATGACTCCCAGGTGGGCGCAGCCGGAGGCGGAGTCCCCCAGGGTTCCAAGCCCGGTCTTAAAGGGGACATCACCTTACATGATGATAAGGGTGCAGTAATACAATAACCGTTCATCACAGTTCCACAATGACCAGGAAATCCATGCATATATACAATTAAATTTTGAAATCCTAGATAAACCAGATGATAATGCCATTGCCAACCTGCCTTCACCATGGACATTTTTCACACAAACTGACATTAAAGGCACAAGTCAGTGGGTTGTGTTATTTCCTGACCTGCTGGAAATGTCAGTCCTTTTAAAACCTGCCAAACTTGTCTGGTTCAAAATCTGCCCACCGAATCTAAATCAGGAAGTATCAATTGGATTTGCTCATCCCTGGAAAGCAAAATGAAGGAAAGAAAAGGAGGACAGGATTAAGAAGGAGAAAGAAAAGAAACAGAAAGAAAATGGAAATAAAATAGATTTTTAAAAAAATTTCCTAAACAAAACAGATTCTGACAAATGAGACACCACACAAATAAAAGTACATTTTCAGGAACAAATACGCTATTTTGCAGTAATTGTGAATTTTTACATCATTAGAAACACAAGTAATTTTAATGGTAACCATTGGGTAAGTACACCCACTTAAATGGATTTAATTGCTGACCTTATTGGCAAGATGCTGTTCGAGGGCAGCCTGTGGAGGAGTCCACTAACTTCCCCAGCGTAGGCCAACTTCGCTGTCGGTGACCGCTTTGTCTTCGGTCACCTCTGTGATCTCCGGGACCCGTTTCTTATGGTGTGGGGGGGCGGGGGGGGGGGGGGGGGGGGGGGGGGGATGAGGCTCTGATGTTTGGCACACTGCCGCCCATCTGAGCTCGTTCTCACCTGCTGTGGGTTAACTTCTCCTGCGGGGACAAAGAGAGGGCATTGTGAGCCGTATGTTTCATGCATCACGGGAGGCTCTATGGTGGGCAACAGGCGTGGGCACCTCTGCTGGGCATGGACAAGTTGAGCTGGTGGGCGTCAGGGTATGCTGCAGCACAGGTGGGTATTGTGCTGGGGGATGCATGGTGCCAGGCGCTTATTCATTGTGGGGTGGGGAGGGTGGGGGTTGGAGGTCTGGGGCTGGCAGGAGGGACCGGTGCCAACGTCTCAATGTCAACTCACCCATTGCGATGTGGTGGAGGTCGTTGAGCTTCATACGGCATTTGTGGAGGAGACTAGAAATAGGGACCATACATGCAAGACAGTCACTAATCTGAATTCTCCCTCAGTGCACCTGAACAGGCGCCGTAGTGTGTCAACTAGGGGCTTTTCACAGTAACTTCATTGCAGTGTTAATGTAAGCCTACTTGTGACAATAAAGATTATTATTTAAATTCAAAGAAGACTCTGGGAGAAACTGCGTTATCCAGTGATTAGGGTCTGGAGTGTAAACACTACCATGGACTAATTCTGGTTGAATGGCTTATTTCGGTGCTGTGTATTCTATATAATCCCAGCTAATCTTCTAAGCACTGCCTTTAATTTTAAGAATGTATCTCCTTGCACTGACTCTTCCACCAGACAAAGCAGTTATTCTAATGTATCCTTTAATAATGTTAAACATCTCAGCTATGTCACTTCACAACCTTCCAAACTCAAGTTGATGAAACCTATCCTTCGAAGTGAACTCATCAAGTGTTGCTTTAACTTTGGTGAATCTGTTCTGCACTCACTCCAAGGTAAATAAATCCTTCTTGATGTGTGGTATCCAGAACAACCAACTCGACCAATGGGGTGTGATGAAGACTGTATGCCAACTGATGCGGCACGATGGCACAGTGGTTAGCTCTGCGCCTCACAGCTCCAGGGACCCAGGTTCGATTCCGACCTCGGGTAGCTGTCTGTGTGGAGTTTTCACATTCTCCCCGCGTCTGCGTGGGTTTCCTCCGGGTGCTCTGGTTTCCTCCCATAGTCCAAAGATGTGCAGGTTAGGTGGATTGGCCATGCTAAATTAGGGTGGGATTGCAGGGAAGGGCATGGAATTGAGCCTGGCTAGGGTGGCCTTTCGAAGGTCAGTGCAGACTCAATTGGCCGAATGGCCTCCATCTGCACTGTAGGGATTCTATGATATTTCTCTTTATACCCCAGTACCCTTGAGATAAAAAACCAACAGTCTATTTGTTTTCTTGATTATATTTTCTACCTATGCTCAAATCCCTTTGCTTCTGCACAATTCCTATCTCTCAATGAAAAAATATTCACTGCAAAATTCCATTACATAGTGCCAAAATGGAGTTCACACTTCTGCACATTACACTTCTGGTACAGATTGTGACACACATCATTTTGGCTAGGTCATTGGTGCAGGTACAATGAGCATGTACGAGGAGTATTCAGATATGAGTCAATGTGTAACACTGATGTGACACCAGCGATGCCGATTTTATCGTTTCAGCAGGCTCTATTAAAATGAATCGCCAATTAATTTCAGTTTTATTGCCAATTTATGTCTCGTGGTTACTGTTGAGTTGGGAGAAGTTTCTATGGATTTGAACTGTTATCTAAAAGTTGCTGATGTCTCCAGGGAGAGATGCGGCACATAATGGAAGTCTTGGTTGAATCTTCAAGGCTGTCATAGAGATTCAGATAGTGAACGATAGTACGGGAGCTAATCTTTACTCAGCCATACATTTATTGAGAGTAAAATATTTTAAGCATACAGCGAACCACCCTGCACTTTCAATACATATTACTTTGCACCTACTCAAATGAAGCTTCGATCAATGCCCTTTACCTGTATATAATGAAACATAATTTAAAAAAAAAAAATTTTTTTTAAAAATTCTCCTCCATTTTCACATTTTCTCCCACATTTACACCCATCAACAATAAACAATAATCAGCAAGATATGTCAGTCCCCATAATAACAACGATCCCATCTACCCACCAACCCCCAAACCTCAACCCGCATGTTTACATAAACAAATGACAAAAATAAATCAGGGATTACCCGTAGTCACCCTTAATCCCACCCCCCCCCCCCACCCCCCACCCCAGGCCTCCAGCTCCTCCCGTCCACTGCCTCTTGTAAAACTCCTCTCCCTACCCTTGGTTCCTTCCCCCCCAACTTTCCACCCCGGCTAGACCACTCAGACCCTGTTCTGACAGGCTCCGATGGCCGCAGCCCCCCCCCCACCTCACTACCGTTCACTGGCCGGCACACACCGGCCAGCGTGGAGGCCCCCGCCCGGGTCCCTTTCCCACTTGCCCGGCCCCAGGAAAGCCCAAAGATCCCCTTTTAGCACACAAACCCCGCCTATCCACCTACACCCCAAAGAACTCTCATTTCGAGTGAAAGTCCCGTCCCTTCCCTCGTCCAAATATATACCACCTTGGCTCCTTTAATCTCTACACCCACGCGCAGTGATACAAAAAAGAAGAAAATACAGCCATGAGGTTACATCGGCACATGGCCATTCCTCAGTTTGTCAGTTCTGCCACAGTCCTTCTGCTTTCGCAAACTCCTCCGCTGCTTCCGCCGTTCCAAAATAAAAGTCCCTGAGCTTGTAAGTCACCCTCAGCTTCGCTGGATATACAATGCCGCACCGCACCTTGCTAATGTACAGTGCCCGCTTCACCCGGTTGAAGGCAGCCCGCCTCCTTGCCAGCTCCACCGTAAAGTCCTGGTATACACATATACCAGCTCCAGCCCACTGCACCACCCGCTTCTGCTTGGCCCAGCTCAGGACCTTCTCCTTCACCCTGTACTTACGGAAGCACAGAGTCACTGCCCTTGGCGGCTCACTCGCCTTTGGTACAGGCCTCCACGACCTATGAGCCCGATCCAGTTCATATCGGGAGGGGTCCTCCCCCTCCCCCAGTAGTTTTGCCAGCATCGCGGCAAAATACTCAGTCGGCTTCGGTCCTTTCCTCGCAGATCCTTGTTAGTACCCATCACCTTCCGCATCTCTTTCCCCATCGAGGCAAGTTGATCACCGTGCTGCAATAACGTCTCCTCCACTTCCTTCAGCGCCTCCCCTTGCTCTCGCACCTCTGCCACTGCGCTCGCCACCTCCGTCCTCACCGGGGAAACCGCCTCCTCCACCAGCACACTCAAAGCCTCCCTCATCTCCTTCCTCACCATCTCCATGCATTTCGCAATCTGCGCCAACTGCTTTTCAAATTCCGCAGCCATCACCTTGGTTATTTCTTCAGCCGTAAGCAGTGCGGCCTTCCCTGGTGCTCCAGCCTCCATTTTTCCTGGTGACCCCGCGGTGACCTTTCCACTCCCCGATGGACCTCCAGCTGGTTTTGTTTCGGCCGTTTTTCTGCTCACCCTCGACATTTTTCTTTGTTCTTTTTTTCCTCCTGTGTCTTCTCAGTGCCTCCTCCGTGCCTTCTCCCTGCTTCTGCCGCCTCCGCGGACCCTGGGACCGGGCTTAAAGCCCCGAAATTGCCGTTCCCGAGCGGGGGCTCTCCATTGTGCGGCCGCCTCCCGCCCGCCGTCACCGGAAGTCATAATTAAACATAATTGATATATATTTAAAATATTATCTTTCTTTAAACATAAAGTTAATATACACAAAATGTTCAGAACAAACAAAAACAACTTCCAAAGTGTGTACAAAACATTACATTTCAAGCTGCCTCTCCTCTGGGACCCCTTTACAATTTATTTGTACAAACATTTCAAAATAATCAATCAGACTGTTGATGACTTGCACCACACATTTCATTTTAGAGATTTCCTTTCTCTCCAGCATTTGTTTAAAGCCGGCAAGGTCAATCTGAATGTTATGAGCCAGGGTTTAGAGAACACCAAAGTATATCAATGGAGTTCACCTGACCCACAACTTTTAAGGATTTTGGTTATGGGGAGCACAAGGGCCCACTTTGCAGGTGTGATGCAACAGAGATCTAAAGTATTTTAAAAACAAAACAATGTTTATTCTATGAATCCAGTTAACATTTTATAAACCTAGTAAACATCTTATCAAGGATCAACACTGATAACCCCCCATAAAGATACAGGACTCGATAGGTAACCCTTAGGAACTTTCCGAACAACATCCATAAGCCAAAACACTTTTTAACAAAGACAGTAGGTTTGAATTTTCAACAGAGAACAGTTGTCACTTTTAAATTATCAAGTGATCTAAACACCTTGTTTAACATAGAGAGAGACACCAGTATACATCTGCTTGGTTTGAATGCAGCTCTCCAACTGAAAGCAAAACTAAAACACAGAGCCAAAAACAGCTTCCAGGTCAAAACAAAAGTAAAAAGCAGAATCACATTGCAGCTCCACCCACACAATGACATCACTCCAGGCATTTGATAAAACACACTTTTCTTAAAGGGACTCTCACATGACATAAACCTTCCCCTCCCCCTGGCACATTTGTGTACATTATCCCACAATGAACATTCGAGCATTTAACATTCACCGGGTATAATATTTTCAGCATCCCCTTATATAGAAACTCACCACACTCTTCAACTTGAATCCCATATCCATTGTTTCTAGAGAATTAGGAGAGCGAGCCCATAAAGCAGCAGGAGGTTGGAGAGAGAGAGCTTATAAAACAGCGGGAGTTCAGCGAGTGAGAGTCCAAAAAGCACCAAGAGGTCAGAGGGAGAGAACTAGGAATTTAAGTTAATTTAAGAGCCAGTGTTTCAGCAGATAAAGTACTTTTAACAACTTTTTTATATTCTTATGTTTCCTGAAAGGCAACATTAATTTCGCAACTTCACCATAAGATGTTAAAGATGGGAAATAAATAGGGCAGCACGGTGGCACAGTGGTTAGCCCTGCTGCCCCACGGCGCCGAGGTCCCAGGTTGGATTCCGGCTTGGGGTCACTGCTCGTGTGGAGATTGCACATTCTCCCTGTGTTTGCGTGGGTTTCGCCCCCACAACCCAAAAGATGTGCAGGCTAGGTGGATTGGCTGCGCTAAATTGCCCCTTAATTGGAAAAAATTAATTGGGTACTTTAAACTTATTTTTTTTAATTTTTAGAAGATGGGAAAGAAATGATGACCTTCTCAGTAAAATCCACATTCCACAAAAGAATTAAAAACCCAGAAGCCTAAACCCCAATCTTAAATTCTACCCTAAACTTAATAACATATAAAGATTTCCACAGAGCAACCCACAGGAAATCATCAACAGGCATCATGCAGATGCTGGAAGGTTTCTCTTTCTAATACTAATAAAACATTGTGTGTTTTCAGCTGAACATAACATATTTTCAGTACAACAAATCTCATCAAACATATCACACCACTGGAAATATCTTTCTGGCAATTTGTTTAGTTTCCTTAGTTTTCCTTCTGCATCTGCTGACACTTTGGGTGGTTTCAGAAACATTTCTCTCTGAAGATCACCCTGCACAACTGTAGCTTTTGTAACCTAATCTCCCATGAATACGTGACCAAAAGACCGATAAAAGATTTTCACAATTGCTTTTCCAGCTGTGAGGGGCCCAATCAAACATATTTATGGACCGTAAAGCAGCGAGAGTTTGGAGAGAAAGACCCCATAAAGCAGCGGGAGTTTGGAGAGAAAGACCCCATAAAGCAGCGGGAGTTTGGAGAGAGAAAGACCCCATAAAGCAGCGGGAGTTTGGAGAGAGAAAGAGAGCCCATGAAGCAACGGGAGTTCAGAGAGAAAGAGACAGAGAGAAAGCCCATAAAGCAGCGGGACGTCAGAGAGAGCTCTTAAAGCAGTAGGAGTTTGAAGAAAGAGAACCTGTAAAGCAGTGGAGAGAGAGAGAGCGAGAGAGCGCTGGGAAGTTACTGATAAACTCTAAAAGTGAGTCCCATGAGTAGACCGGTTGGTAACTGTAGGCCTTTCTGCACTCAGCCCAGAAGAGATGATTGGTCAATGGCAGATGAGTCTATCAGAGAAAACACATTGGGCTGGATTCTTCATCCCAGGACAACAAAAGCACGTTTCCAGATGGGATGGAAAATTGGGCATCGGAGAAAAGGCGATGTTCTGACCCCGCACCAGCGGAAGGATGTAAATGAATGCAAATTAATGACTCATTTGCATCCATTTAGTGGGCCCTGCACCCTATTCTCTCGCCCTCTGTGATTCCCCGGTGCCCTGGGCCAGAAATCTCATGGGCGCAGCTCACCCCTGGTATTTAACAGCATTGCCCTGACGTGGTGGACCTCATGGTTGGCCAAAGGGGTACCTCCTTAGGGGAGTTGCCCCCAAAGTCCATCAGAGGGCCGACCCTCCCTCTCCACCACAATGCATTACCTGCCCATCCCATCCTGTACCAGAGCCTCCCCTGCCCCCAACGGGACACCTTTAATAGGGAAACCCCCCCAGTAACTCCATGAATAGGGAGACCCACCAGGAACCCCCTAGCTGAAGGAACCCCCACAGAGACCCCCCTAACTAAAGGAACCCCCCCAACTAAAGTGACCTCCAAAGGGATCCCCAGACTAAATGGGCCCCCACAAGGATCCCCTAACTGAAGGAACCCCCACAGGGACCCCCTAACTTGACAGACCCCAATCAGGAACCCCTAACTAGAATGACCACCTACAGAGACCCACTACCTAAAGGGACCCCCCCAAAGGGACCCCCTGACTGGAGGGACCCACCCACAGACCTACCTCCTCCACAGACACCCCTGCTAGATAAGAGACCCGTGTCTCAAAGCGATAGATCAGTGCAGACAGGGGCAGTGAACAACAAATTACAGCTTCAACACTTACCTGGAGGCTCCACATGTCCATTCCTCGAAGGAGAACAGCTGTGATCTGTGTTTCAACCCCTCAGACCCATTAGCTGCAAGCCATTCATTTGTTTCTAGTAATGGACTGTAATTGACAGCTTCCACAAACCAGCTGCAGCCTTGGTTTATTCACCTCCCCTCATGGATGAGTGGGGATGCGGTGGCGTAGTGGTATTGTCACTGGACTAGTAAACCAGAAACCCAGGGTAATGCTCTGGGGACCCAGGTTCGAATCCCACCACTGCAGATGGTGAAATTTGAATTCAATAAAAGTCTGGAATTAAATGTCTAATGATGACCATGAAACCATTGCTCATTGTCGTAAAAACCCATCTGTTTCATTAATGTCTTTCAGAGAAGGAAATCTGCCATCCTTACCTGGTCTGGCCTACAGGTGACTCCAGACCCACAGCAATGTGGTTGACTCTTATCTGCCCCCTCAAGGGCAATTAGGGATGATCAATAAATGTTGGCCCAACCAGCGAGACCCACAAATGAATTTTAAAAACTCAAAGTGGCGAAACCCCAATGTTTACAAACATCAACCACATCAAAGAGAGGCCAGTGCACTCCAATCACTAAGTTCATCCCCATCACTCAAGCTTGTGACCACAGAAGGCCATTTGGCCAATCATGCCAGTGCAGGCTCCTTCTAAGAGCTTCCAAGTAAACCCATTTCCTTGTGGGTTTAAAACTGGAGACGTCTGTCTGGATGGAGACAGGTCGGTGTCAGAATTCAAGTCTTAGTTTCACAGAGAATGCTATATAATTCCAAAACATAAGCATAAAGTAGGAGATAACAATGGCTGCTCAACCTCTGGATGTTAAAGGTGCCTGGCAAGTTAAGAGTTTAACATCTGGTAGGGAAGCACGGTAGCACAGTGGATAGCACTGATGTCTCACGGCGCCGAGGTCCCAGGTTCGATCCCGGCTCTGGGTCACTGTCCATGTGGAGTTTGCACATTCTCCCCGTGTTTGCGTGGGTTTTGCTCCCACAACCCAAAGATGTGCAGGGTAGGTGGATTGACCATGCTAAATTGCCCTTTAATTGGAAAAATGAATTGGGTATTCTAAATTTATTTTAAAAAAGAGTTTAACATCTGGAATTTCTGGGTAGGTACTCTTGATTTCCTGCCGTAACTTTGGTCAAAGATCAGCAGAAACTCTCGAGAAATGTCATCAATTGCTATTTACGTGGCTTCTTCAAGGTCTCTGCCAACCATCCATTGAATTGACATGAGGCGATAAGAAGAACCCTGTGGAAATTTATCCCGAAGAAGTTGAACTCCAAGATAAAACAAATAAATTTAATTTACCTTTGCATAGCAGGGCTCCCCAAAGAAGTCGCATTTTAAGAGAGTGGAGTTATCAAGTTGGTAACCATATTTTTTGGTGAAATTCTTGATGCTGAAAGTTGGATTTCCGTGAAGAAAGTCTCGGATTTCTTGAGAAGTGCTGCTGTTTCCGTCACTTTGACCAATTCTTAGAACAACACACACAAGAGACCACAACAGGTATATGATGTTCAAGTTGGCTACTGCTTGGGCTTGGTATCTATAGGGGACAATACAAAATAACTTTTTCATGGTGGTGTGAACGCCAATATATGAAGGTCACCTTTGAGAGTACAGCTGGCATTGTGAAAATATAGAATCAAATGATAAAACTGAAATGAAAAGTGCTTGGAGTGTGAGAACCTTACAGATACAGTAACCTTGCATTCCTTCAGTCAATACATAGAATTGCATTTCTTAATTATTCCCCAATTAACCAAGAAAATGATCAATCACCATTTCAAGGCCTGTGACATTTTAAGGGATTACTTTGACCATTTGTCTTCTTTATGAAAGAAATGCAGATTATAGGAATAGGCTATTTAACCCCTAAAGCCTGTTCTACTATTCAATGAGGTCATGGCTGATGTGTGTCCTTAGTCCATATATCATAGAGTCATAGAGGTCTACAGCCCAGGAAAGGCCCTTCGGCCCATGGTGTCTGCACTGGTCAAAAACAAGCACATAACTATTCCAATCCCATTTTCCAGCACTTGGCCCATAGTCTTGTTTGACTTGGCACCGTAAGTGCACATCTAAATACTTCTTAAATGTTATGAGGGTATCTGCCTCCCCCATACCCTTTGATCTATTTTGCCCCAAAAGCTGTATCTAACTCCTGCTTGAAAACATACAACAATGTTTTGGCCTCAACAATGTTCTGTGGTAGCGAATTCCACAGACTCACCACCCTCTGGGTAAAAAGATTTCTCCCCAACCCAGTCCTGAATCGTCTACCCCGTCTCCTCAGACCGTGGCCCCTGGTTCTGAACTCCCCCACCATCAGGGACATCCTTTCTGCATCTACCCTGTCTAGCCCTGTGAGAATTTTATAGAATTCTATGAGATCCTCCCTCATTCTTCTGAACTCCAGCGAATATTTTTCGGAGCTAAGTCACAATTCCCAATTGCAACATTCAATCCGTTTCTGCTTCTGGAGCGGGATTCTCCAACCCCCCGCCGGGTCGGACAATCGCTGGGAGGCGGCGTGAATCCCGCCCCCGCCGGCCACCAAATTCTTCAGCACCGAATATTCGGCGGGGGCGGGAATCGGGCCACACCAATCGGTGGGCCCCCCCACGGCGATTCTCCGGCCCACGATGGGTCGAAGTCCCGCCGCTGTCATGCCAGTCCCGCCGGGGTGAATCAAACCACCTCCCTTACCGGCGGGACCAGGTGGCGGGGCGGGCTCCGGGGTCCTGGGGGGGGGGGGGGGGCGCGGGGCGATCTGGCCCCGGGTGGTGTCCCCACGGTGGCCTGGCCCGCGATCGGGGCCCACCGATCCGCAGGTGGGCCTGTGCCGTGGGGGCACTCTTTTTCTTCCGCTTCGGCCATAGCCTCCGCGATGGCCAGCGCGGAAGTGACCCTCCCCCCCGTGCATGCGCGGATCTCCGCCGGCCAGCGAAGTCCCTTCGGCCCCGGCTGGTGTGGCGCCAAAGGCCTTTTCCGTCGGCCGGCGGCGGCCAACTGCTCCGGTGCGGGCCTAGCCCCTCAAGGTGAGGGCTTGGCCCCTAAAGGTGTGGAGAAATCTGCACCTTTGGGGCGGCCCGACGCCGGAGTGGTTCCCGCCACTCCATCCCGCCGGGACCCCCCGCCCCGCCGGGTAGGGGAGAATCACGGCCCTGAATTCTATTCATAATGTCTCTTACTGCCTTTTATCATATCTTCTCTTATCATTGAAGTGATTTCATCCTCAATCACAAAGATTACAGCTCATCCTCTACCATTTTACTTGTCCTTTCTGTAGATCCCTAACCTGGCATATCACCAGTTCTCACCAGTTTGCAGCCAGTAATGGTTACCATGTATATATTTCAAGCTGAATCCGTGCCTAGAAATCATTCTGTTTGTTCCTTATACTCCTGTGTTTGCAATTTGAATGCTTATTTGATTCACAAAACCTAACCTGTGCTTCTGTTCTAATGTTTTACTCACACATCCCTTATTTCTCTCATTTTGTTTCATGTCTTTGCATCATTTAGTTCTCTTTATTTGTAATATGTAGTGCACAATGTCTGGCTGTTACTCTACTTTATTCCTTTACTTTTATTTCTTAACTATGTTTCTACCCGGATTGATTGATTGAGTTTTGTTTAAAAGTGTTTCAAACAAGATAAATGCATCCAGATTACTTAAAAAGTACCCCCTGGATGCAGGGTTTGAAGATGTGCATTACAGCTTGGAATATCATAGCTCAGTCTATTTCAAAGTGGTATAATGAAGGTTTATTGCCTCACGCATTAGTTGCAAAGGCTGTGTATGTTAAGCAATTTGTCATCTCATCTTAGGCAGCCAATTAACATTCACACTCACTATGATGAGGACAAATTGTGTAGGCACACCCAAAGTGATCTAACTATAGGGGTAATTCAAGGGAAATCCCAGAAAAATAGTATACTGTTTACATGGCATACAAAAGTCTCTGTATGACTTAGCTTTACAGGAGCTTTATGATATCAGCATAGAGGTTAAGTCAGATATTGTACATGTCTAGGTATAGTTTAGGCCTATACTCTCTAGAGTTTAGAAGAATGAGGAAAGATCAAATGAGGACTACAAGATAATAAAAGGTATGGATAAAGTAGACATGGAGTGGATGCTTCCTCTTGTGGGGCATTCTGGGACGAGAAGTCATAGTTTGTGGATAAAAGGTAGCAAATTTAAAACTGAGATGAGGAGAAACTACTTCTCCCAACGGGTTGTGAATCTCTGGAATTCACTACCCCAGAGTGCGGTGGATGCTGGGACAGTGAATAAAGTTAAGGAAGAGTTAGACATATTTTTAATTGGTAATGCGTTGAAGGGTTATGGAGAACGGGCAGGACGGTGGCGTTAAGGCTAGGATGAGGTCAGCCATGATCGGATGGCAGAGCAGACTCAATGGGCCAAAAGCCTATATCTTATGAATTTATGAACTTATATCTACACCTGGAAGTAGACAATCTTTGTTTGTACTGTTCCATGCCTCCACACAATTGATTGAATGCTTCATGTAATCTTACTCTCCTTCAGAGTTGATGTAAATTGTCTCATGTTTAGCCTTATGGGGCATCACATGTTGTCATAGCTAATTTTTGTTTGTCAACCAGATCTTTTTGTGTGTTCCACATGTCTTCATATGAACGTTTTAAAAGTCATTGAGAAACATGCAGGAGTAAATTAAAATATAGCATGCCATACCTATTTAAGTTGCAGAAAGTAACAGCAGGAAATTCAATTTGCTCAACATACTTAATAGTGACAGATGTAGATGTTGGCCAGCTGAAGTAACGAATGAAGCACTGGGTGATCTGAGAACAAACCCCGATTACACATCCAAGGACGACAACCATCCAGAAAACCCTGCGAGTTCTAGGTTTGCTTTGCAGTGCATTTTGCAATCCATGGAAAGACGTTGATGCTGCAAACTCATGGTCAAAGTGTCGTATGTTCTCCATGGACAGCAACATTTTTCCGAATAAAAAAGACCAAATCTTTTTTAATGTGCCTAAAAAAAATTTCAAACAAGAGATAACAGTCATTGATTTTTTTCAACTTTGAACGTTTTGTTGCTAAGAGTGAAGGGAAAGTTTTCAAATCTAAACCAATTGTTCAATTTGCATTGAGCTTACCTTTGGCTGCACAAATGCTGCAATTGCCTTTAATAATATAGGTGCAAACATTTGGAAATATATTTTTAGTCAGGTTTCTCATCTCCGACGTCAAACCTGACCCAGACTGAGGGGATAAAAGCTTGTTGACTACCTGGTTCCCGATAAAATTAGCTTGGTTTGTCTCAAACTTATTATTATGTCAGCTTTCCAGCGCCCATCATATTTTGTTTTTGTTATTCTGTGATGCCAATGTAAAGGGAGCATTTCATTTCACAACTGGCTGTGTTATATTTGATGCTGAATGAAAAAAAATCTTCCATTCCTTCGCATTGACATCCCTCACTTTGGTTAGACAAAGGTTACCATGTAGAAGTATTACTGTATGTACATGTCATCCAGCCATTTTACAAATGTTGTGATAAATTTGCATACTTTGTTTTCTTCTCAATGTTACAAAGTGATCCTTTTCCCTAAAATCAATCCTACCTATATATGTGCAAAAATATCGCCAAAATTAGAATATACTTAGCCATTTATTAATGACAGCAAATTCTATTAGAGCCTAATCCATTGGAGTGCCTTCTGATTATTGTTTCGCAGGTGCTATCAAGATTCTCAATTTGACCCCTGTCACAAGTTATGAGAAAGTTATTTAAAGATTAATCACTAAGTGATAATTCTAATATCATAGTTTTGCTACCTGTTATTAACTGTCATTATGCACAAAATGTAGACAAAACAAAAGAACTAGGCTCCAAAACTGGGTTGAGGAGCACCCATATTTTGGCTCCAGTTTGGGTTCAGTGTGCTGGACTCCCTTTTGATAAGAATACAAGTGAGTGTGCAGGAGTGAAATTAGTGTGATGGGAGTAAGGAAAATTGTTCCATAAAATGGCAATTGATGCCCAATCTAAAATTAAAAAGCATGCCTCCATGATGATGTCATTGAATGTTATAAAACCCCATCTAGTTCACTCATGTCCTTACCTGGCCTAGCCTACATGTAACCCCAGAAACACAACAATGTGTTTTACCTGCCCTCTGATTTATATCAAAACAGCTACGAAATCTAAAAGGAATGAGTCCAGAAGGCTATAATGTTCCTAATCGGAAGATTAAATGTTATTCCTCCAGTTTACATTGGGCATCACGGGAGTATTGCAGCAGGTAAAGAACTGACATGTGGACATGGGAGGTTCTGGGGCCATGCTTGCGAACTGAGTGAAGGTGTTCTGCAAAGCAGTCACCCAGTCAACGTTTAACCGCCTCAATGTAGGGGAGAATGCATTGGGAGCAGTGAATACAGTAGACTAAATTGAAGGAGATGCAGGTGAAACACTGCTTAATCTGAAAGGAGTGTTTGGCGCCTTGAACAGTGAGGATGCAGGTGGTAAAGGGGCAGGTGTTGCATCCTCTGCGATTGCATGGGAAGGTGCCATGGGAAGGGGATGGAGGAGTTGGAGGCGATGAAGGAGTGGACCAGGGTGTCATGGGGTAGAATTCTGACAGGGAGGTGAGGGGAAGATGTATTTAGTGGTGGCAACATACTGGAGTTAGCGGAAATGGTGGAGGATGACCCTTTGAATGTGGAAGCTCGTGGGTTCTGGGTGGAGGAGAAGGGGTGAGGGCAGAGGTAGGGGGGATGGGCCAGACACATTTGAGGGTCCTGTCAACCACAGGAGGGGGAAGCCATGGTTGAGGAAAAAGGCAGATATGTCAGAAGCTCTGCTTACGAAGGTGGTATTAACGGAAGAGATGCGGCGGAGGCAGAGAAATTGGGAGGATGGGATGGAGCCTTACAGGAAGCAGGATGTGAGGAGACATGGTCAAAGTTGCTGTAGGAGTCGATGTTTTTTTAATGAATATTAATGGTCAGTCTACCGCCAAGAATGGAAACAGGTCAAGGAAGGAAAGGGAAGTGTCAGAAATGGACTATGTGAAGGTGAGAGGGGTGGAAATTGGAAGCAAGTTCGATACATTTTTCCAGTTCAAGATGAGAGCATGAAGTGGCATATGGTCATTGATATAATGGAGAAAGAGTTGTGGGAGAAGGCCTGAGTAGGACTAAAACAAGGAATACTCCGCATACCCCGCAAAAAAGATAGGCATAACTGGGGCCCATGCGGGTACCCCTAGCCACACCTTTTATTTGCAAGTAATGAGATATGTTAAAGGAGAAATTGTTGAGTGAGAGAACAAGTTCAGCTAGGTGGAGGAGAGTAGTGGTAAACAGAGGGTCTCTTCTCAAGGAAGAAGTGGAGAATCCTGAAATCGTCCAGGTGGGGAATGGAGGTGTAGAAGAGATGGAGGATGGAGGTGTAGAGGAATTGGACATCCATTGTGAAGAGGCGGCAGTTAGGGCCGGGAAACTGGAAATTGTTGATGTGACATCGGGCATCGGAGGAATCATGAATGTAGGTGGGAAGGGACTAGAAAAGGAGAGTGATAATGGAGTCAAGATAGGAAGAAATGCGTTCAGTGGGGCAGGAATAGGCTGATACGATGATAGCCCCGTTTGTGGATTTTGGGAAGGAGGTAGAAGCGGGCTTTGGAGGGCTGGGTAATGAGGTTTGAAGCTGGAGAAGTAAGGCTGTGAAAGGGCCAGCAGATAAGGGAAAGGGGACACAATGGAAGGCTGAATGGCAAGGAGTTTCAGCAGGATGAGGAACAATGGAAGGCAGAGGGGAAACTGAGAGGTGGGAAGCAGGAGTCCAACAAGAGTGCATGAAATGCCAACAGACAAAGGCGTTAAAGGGCTATCATAATGTTTGCTGATTCTGGAGTAGGTTGGGGAGGGAAGGAGGATTGTATTGTGGCACTTTAGGGATGGTTTGCAGAAGTTGGAGGTGATGTGATTTGGAAGGGTCACTTTTGTCCTTAATCCTCATTGGAACTATCTGACGGTTTCCATTTTTGTTCAAGGGTTTGCAGTAGGAGTCACAGAGTGCAGAGATTCCTCCTGTGAAATGGAAAGGAGTCGCAGGTGACAGGCAGTCTTGGGGTTATGTGGACCTTGTCATGATATTCAAACACACACATCATGATAGACACACCAACAGACAAATCAGAACACACAACACCACAACCAATCACATACAAAGACAGGGACAGTATAAAAGGACAAACACGACACCTGGTGGACAGTAGATCTGGGGGACAAGGACAACGACAAGACCTGTTTTAACATCACAGACAGGGAGTCCCCACGTGCAGAGTATCAAGACAAAACTGTAGATAGTAAGTTTGAATAAAACAGCGTTGTACCAAATACAACTGTGTTGGCTCATCTGTGTGTCAGAACGCCCAACACCACACACCTCACAGTCTGATTTCAGACATAGGCAACAGTGCAGAAGAGCAGCGGTCATGCAGCAGGAATAGTCATTGGGAACATGGTGTACTCTCAGCTACATAGAGGGGCAAGGGCTGTGCGGTAGACAGGAAAACAAAACACAGCTTAGTGTGCAGGGCTGTCTTACACTTGATGTCCCTGGTCTTGGCAGGCTTCAACCGATGTTATACACCAGATACATCGATGACATTTTTTTCCTTTGGACCCACGGCGAAGAATCACTGAAACGACTACACAATGATATTAATAAGTTCCATCCAACCATCAGACTCACCATGGACTACTCTCCAAAATCAGTTGCATTCTTGGACACACTCGTCTCCATCAAGGACGGTCACCTCAGCACTTCGCTTTACCGCAATCCCACGGATAACCTCATGATGCTCCACTTCTCCAGCTTCCACCCTAAACACATTAAAGAAGCCATCCCCTATGGACAAGCGCTCCGTATACACAGGATCTGCTCAGACGAAGAGGAGCGTAACAGACATCTACAGACGTTGAAAGATGCCCTCGTACGAACGGGATATGGCACTCGACTCATCGATCGACAGTTCCAACGCGCCACAGCGAAAAACCGGACCGACCTCCTCAGAAGACAAACATGGGACACAACCGACAGAATACCCTTCGTCGTCCAGTACTTACCCGGAGCGGAGAAACTACGTCATCTTCTTCACAGCCTTCAACATGTCATTGATGATGATGAACATCTTGCCAAGGTCATCCCCACACCCCCACTACTTGCCTTCAAACAACCGCGCAACCTCAAACGAACCATTGTTTGCAGCAAACTACCCAGTCTTCAGAACAGTGACCACGACACCACACAACCCTGTCATGGTAATCTCTGCAAGACGTGCCAGATCATCGACATGGATACCACTATTACACGTGAGAACACCGCCCACCAGGTACGCGGTACATACTCGTGCGACTTGGCCAACGTTGTCTACCTCATACGCTGCAGGAAAGGATGTCCCGAAGTGTGGTACATTGGCGAGACCATGCAGACGCTGCGACAACGAATGAACGGACATCGCGCAACAATCACCAGGCAGGAATGTTCCCTTCCAGTCGGGGAACACTTCAGCAGTCAAGGGCATTCAGCCTCTGATCTCCGGGTAAGCGTTCTCCAAGGCGGCCTTCAGGACCCGCGACAACGCAGAATCGCCGAGCAGAAACTTAAAGCCAAGTTCCGCACACATGAGTGCGGCCTCAACCGGGACCTGGGATTCATGTCACATTACATTCATCCCCCACCATCTGGCCTGCGAAATCCTACCAACTGTCCTGGCTTGAGACAATTCACACCTCTTTAACCTGGGGTTACCCCATCTCTGGATCTGTAAAGATTTAATCACCCGCTAATGCTCGCATTCCTAGCATTGTTTGGCATCTTTGAATTTGTCTATATATGTGTTTCTGGAACAGACCTCTTCATTCACCTATCATTATTATAGATTACTTTTCCAACTACCCGGAAGTCATACCTCTACATGATCTGACATCGTCCGCAGTCATTGGGGCCTGCAAGGAAACATTTGCTCGCCATGGCATTCCAATGACTGTCATGTCGGACAATGGACCCTGTTTCGCCAGCCGTGAATGGTCGTCCTTTGCCGCAGCATATGGTTTCACTCATGTGACGTCCAGCCCTCTACATCCACAGTCGAATGGGAAGGCAGAGAAGGGCGTTCACATTGCCAAGCGGCTCCTCTGCAAGGCGGCTGCTGCCGGATTGGACTTTAACCTCGCCTTGCTGGCCTATCGATCGGCCCCGCTAGCCACGGGTCTCTCGCCAGCACAGCTCCTGATGGGTCGCTCCCTCAGGACAACGGTGCCATCCATCCTGGCACCAACAACGGACCATGATACGGTTCTTCGTAAGATGCAAATGCAGCGTGATCGCCAGAAGAGTCTGTACGACACACGGGCGACGGACCGTCCCCCCCTGTCCTCCGGAGACAAAGTACGCATCCATCTATCGCATGGTGGCTGGTCAGCACCGGCCGAAGTTCTCCGACGTGTGGCTCCCCGCTCGTTCCTGATACGCATGCCGGATGGTTCAGTGCGTCGCCGCAATCGGCGCGCCCTTCGCCGACTTCCACGCTCGCAGCCACACTGTACACACACGCCGGATCCTCAACAGGCTACCGAGGATGACTTCGTGGAGCTGCCGCAGATCACGCCCTCTCCATCGCCACCCATGGCCACGCTTGCACATCAGCCGGTGGTTCTTGACCCACCCTTGAGGCGGTCAACCCGAATTCGTCGCACAACCATTAGACTGGACTTATAACACTGTTCATACGTTTAAAAAGTTAAACACTACTGTATTATAACCTGTTGTTGTTTATCGTTCCAGATATCGTTTGACCGGACCACTATTCAAAAGTTTTTTTCGCATTCATGTTTTGTTATGGTACAACCTCGTTAGCGTGACGCACCCGACATCGCCCCATGTAAATAGTTATGTCATATGCACATGCTGTACACAACACACACACACACTCTTAGATGCACTCACGACACGATTATATTTATAACCACGTAGGCACATATCTTTGTAAAAAGGGGGGGGATGTCATGATATTCAAACACACACATCATGATAGACACACCAACAGACAAATCAGAACATACAACACCACAACCAATCACAGACAAAGACAGGGACAGTATAAAAGGACAAACACGACACCTGGTGGACAGTAGATCTGGGGGACAAGGACAACGACAAGACCTGTTTTAACATCACAGACAGGGAGTCCCCACGTGCAGAGTATCAAGACAAAACTGTAGATAGTAAGTTTGAATAAAACAGCGTTGTACCAAATACAACTGTGTTGGCTCATCTGTGTGTCAGAACGCCCAACACCACACACCTCACAGTCTGAATTCAGACATAGGCAACAGTGCAGAAGAGCAGCGGTCATGCAGCAGGAATAGTTATTGGGAACATGGTGTACTCTCAGCTACATAGAGGGGCAAGGGCTGTGCGGTCGACAGGAAAACAAAACACAGCTTAGTGTGCAGGGCTGTCTTACACTTGATGTCCCTGGTCTTGGCAGGCTCTGTACTGGGCTGAACAGGGAATGATGATAGTGACTGAGGGTATCTGCAGCCTGTAGATAGGGAAAAAATAATATGGGGTGGGGTGGGGGGGGATATGTGAAGCACTCATGATGTGGGGGTGGGGTCACCTCTGTCAGTAACATTGCACACAGTCTCTAGATGGGACATGGGCACTTCACATGTGATGGGCTCCAGGGAAAGGGCAGGAATGTACACCCCAACAATGACGGGATCCAGTGTTGTTGGAGGAGGCTGGAGAATAACAGGAGATAGTTCTAGCTTTGCACTGTGAGTCTCGAGGTAAATCAGAGGCACACAGTTAGTGAGGGAGGGAGTGTCAAACTCGATCTTGAAGTAAAGATGCAGCAGCACCATGTTGAGGTCCAAGGAGTAAAGGTCTGCAGCAAAACAAAAGTAAGATCGGTTCTGTCTGGGAGGGGTATGAGAGAGTGTGGTAAGACCATTATACTGGGCTGTCGGGCTCCTTCTTGGGATGCAGTGTCACTTGTTGCTGCCACCACAGTGGACAGGATCTAGCTCCTAGGTCAGTTACAAAGGACAGAGAGCTCATTGGCCAGGAAGCAACTGAAAGCCAATCATTTCCTTCTACTCTATTAAAGGGATAGACAGAACTCACGAGCCTCACACCAAAGTTTCAATATCAACGAATATAAGTTAGGAATGCAGCCTTGGTGAAGGCAGGCAATAGTGAAGGACAGTAAGACGTCTTACAACACCAGGTTAAAGACCAACAGGTCCAATAGTGAAGGAGGCAGAGCTGCATCATATCTGCCATCCCTTCAATGAAGGTTCACGGGGTCACAATAAATACCCTTCATCACTGACCAAATGACTTCTACTCATTGATCATTAGCAACTGAAAGGTCATTGTCATACCACGTCACAGACTGGAGCACAGAGCTATCTTGGTTTAATCATCTCATTTACACCTTAACATCTCACAGCGCACCCATATGTCGTATTTCTGGAATGGCATCCTGATCACCTCTATGTATGTGTTAGCATCTCAGGGGTAAGGTTGCATCAGGTACAATGCAAGTAAGGCCTAAGCTGTAGAGCCTCACACCTCACATGGGTCTCTCAATCAGTGTCCCTTTCATCACCTTTTAATCTTCTTGCCTTCAATGTTTCATTTGAGAGAGAAGGCACAAGGACAAATGGATCCAGGGCTCAATGCTACATTTCTAGAGTCCTCATTCACTGGAGGGGGCATAGGGTGGAATGGCATTGCTGAGCACAACTCAAGCAGGAGGCACAGCCTGGGGAACATGGGCAAGGTGAGCCTGAGTGTGAACAGATGGGTGAGGAGGAGAGATCCAGACAGCGGAGGTGCTTCACCAGACTGCGGGGTCGTTGTCAAAATGTTTGCTACTTACAAATGAGTGAGAGGCAGTGCCGGGCACACTAGTGCTTGTTACTGAGACCTCGTACATCACATATGCCCCATTCTTTGTGAACACCTGACACCATGTGGAGGTGGAGGCGTCCCCTTGTCAATGGTCTTTCCAGTGATCACAGTAAGAGGTCTCACAGCGCTAGATAAAAGTCCAATAGGTTTGTTTGGAATCACTAGCTTTCAGAGGGCAGCTCCTTCATCGGGTGAGTGATCAGGCTTTCCAAGATTTCCAGTGATCAACAGGGGATATGTATGGCATCTCTCAGTCCACAACACATTGCTGCATAAAGGAGGTCCCCAGTGCCCTGTGCAGAAAGGCCCATAATTATGTTTGGTGTTCTGGATGAAGAAGCCAGGCTGAAAATGTAATTGGCATTGCAGCCATATCAGGCTTCCCAGGCATACAGGGTAAATCTACAGCACCCATCTACAGCACCCATGTGACTACAAGGACTCCATAGCAGTCACATGTAATATTTATAAACAGCAAAGGGCTACCATACTACCAATGTGCAACTAGTGTGTGACCATCAGAAGCACATCCTGCATCTGTGTGCATGACATCCTGGGAGCTGTCATGTCTCTTGTATCCTGAGTCACTTCCAGGTGCCTGGGATTTTTGAGGGGCCAGAATGTCTTCATGGATGTTTGCTGAGTGGATAAGACGGCTGCACAAACTCCATCGGGTGATGCATCACAAGCAAGTTACAACTTTAGCTTGGGATTACAATGAATCAACAGCTCTGACTTCTGTAAAGCTTCTTTTACTTAATTGTATGCATTTTCACATGCCTGTTTAATACATAGCAACGTGTGTAGACTTCAATCGCATTGCAAAATTCGGCACAAATTTACTATAATAATTGATCAATCCTAAAAACGACCTTAATTGTGTCATATTTTGAGGACATGGTGCTTCTACAATTGCTAACATTTTCTTTGGTTCTTTGCGAAAACGGTCTTTGTCAATGATTTGACCAAAGTCAATGGATGACTTGAAAAAGACACACTTATCCTTCTTAACTCTCAGGTTGTGCCTCTGTACGCGTTTCAGCTTAGATTTCAAATTCTCCAAGTATTCCTGTTCACTCAAACCTGTCATGAGAATGTCAATAAAATACAATTGCACTTCATTCAGCACACTTAGAATTTTGTCCATGGACATTTAAAAAAGAGATGGTTAAGATATTATTCCAAAGGGAAGTCTTCTGTAACAAAACAGACCTTGTGTGTTATGATGGTGAGCTGTGACTGTGATTCAGTAGCCACATTCATGTGCAGAGATGCCTGTGAAAGATCAATTTTACTGAATTTCTGTCCACATGAAAGTCCAGCAGATCTGTTTTTAATCAGCTACAGTGGATAATGATCTATGCACAAAATTGGATTAATATGTTGCTAACTTTTGCCTTAGTTTAATTGCTCTGTTTTATCACCTTTGCACTTCAGTCGCCAGGTATCTTTCTGATACCGCCACGTGGTTCAAGTCCGAGTAATGATCAATAATCCAATACACCGCTTAGTAAGAGTTAAATCAAAGCACATTTATTATATATAGTAATCAATACTCATGCATAAATTCTATGTCTAAGCTACTTCCTACAACTAACAGGCCAATACTTAACTTGGAAATGGCCCACCAGGTCAGGGAAACGAATGGCCTTTTGTTCGGGTTCTGAGCCTGCGGGATTCGAAGCTGGTACAGATTGATAGCTAGGAGCGCCTATCTCGTTGTGAGCGTTGAAGTAAGACTTACGGGATGTTTCGCGATGGCTGGACTGGTCACTGTCAAGGGTTGGTCTGCGTTACTGAGTGACCCGGTCAGAAGAAGAAGCAGAAGGGTGCAGGAGGATGCAGAAGGGGTAGCAGAAGGGTCGATTTGAACTTGGACTCTATTCTTATAGTCCCCAGGGTCTTCCCGCCTTTCGGGGCGGACCCTGTACCTGGTTCCAAATGATTGGACTTTGTCCCAATCACTTGGTTCGATTTTCTCCAATGCTGGAGCGATTCCTTGATCGATGGGCGGTCTTGAGATGATCGTTCACCTCCCTTTGTGTAGGCTTCTGCTGGCGCCGACGAGTCTGGGTTGGCTTTGTGTGTCTAAAATGTTGCACATTGTTCCCGGGGATTGCTCATTAGTATGCAGATGGCTGGTGTTTTGTTGTGCTGATGGTTACTGGTATCGATCTTGTCTGGCCTTCCCAGAGGTGAATACACAGTCTACCTGTAGCTGCTTGTTTTAGTCCTGTTGGCTGATTTTCCCATCAGCCTTTGCCGTTAACCATTTTAAATCGGGGTTAGCCATTCTAAATCGGGAGTTAGCCATTTTAACTGGCTACAAATAGTAGTGTTAAAACACCAGAAATTCTCATTGAGCTATCCCGCTTTAATACAGGAACAATTGATGTCACCCAATCACTTGTAGCAACAGGTTTAATGACTCCTGTCCTTACTAATCTCTCTAGTTTTTCTTCAGCTTTAGGCTTGAAGGTGTATGGTACGGTTCTAGCTTTGAGAAATTTGGCTCTGCTGCCTGGCTTAATTGTTATATGTAGCTCAACTCCAGACATAGAGTCTAGCAAATATTCAAACATCTCATATTTCTTCAGAAGTTGTTCAAGTTGCACTTTTAATCCACTAATTGATTGATTGTTTCCGAGTCAAGCCTAATCTTAGCCAACCATGCTCTGCCAAATGGAGCAGCAAAGTTTTCATGGGTAACGTGAAGAGGCAACTTCGCCATCTGTCCATTTGCTTCTACTTTAACCATAATGCACCCTTTTAATGGTATGACCTCTTCAGTGTCAGTCCTTAGGATTAAATTTGACGGTTTAAGTGACAGATGCCTCAGCTTTTGATGATAAATTCGCTCAGGTATTAGCAATGCTGCTGCGTTCATATCCACCTCCATTTTCGTGATCTTTAAGTCTTGGATATGCCCAAAATCGTTGTTTATTTCTCTGCATTGACAAGACACCTAGCTTTAGCCCTTGCTTTACCTCAGTTTTGTTGCCTTTTGAGTGATCATGAACATCATCCATTAATTGGCAGACATGACTAGATTGTTTACTTATATTATTCCTCTTGCACCTTCTTGGTGTAGAAGACGTTTTCTGAGCCCAACACGCTTTGGCAATGTGGCACTTCTTGCCACAGATCTTGCATGTATTTGATTTACTCCAACATTCCCCACTGAGTGTCCAACTTGACTACAATGGTGACATGTTTGCACCTTTGCAGCCATGTTACTTGAGGTATCCATTTTGTGGATCTTCGCTCCAGCCCCTATCTGCGAAGCTTATCTTGTAACAAGCTCTGTAGATGTGGCAACTTACACAGCAGCTTCCAGAGTTAAATCCCTTAAAATAAGCAGCTTTCTCTGAATTACTTCACTGCGTAACCCATAAATCAGCCTGCCTCGAAGAGTATCATCAAGTATTATACCAAATTCACAATATAGAACATAGAACATTACAGCACAGTACAGGCCCTTCGGCCCTCGATATTGCGCCGACCTGGGAAACCACTCTAAAGCCCATCTACACTATTCCCTTATCGTCCATATGTCTATCCAATGACCATTTGAATGCCCTTAGTGTTGGAGAGTCCACTACTGTTGCAGGCAGGGCATTCCACACCCTTACTACTCTCTGAGTAAAGAACCTACCTCTGACGTCTGTCTTATATCTATCTCCCCTCAATTTAAAGCTATGTCCCCTCGTGCTAGACATCACCATCCGAGGATAAAGGCTCTCACTGTCCACCCTATCCAATCCTCTGATCATCTTGTATGCCTCAATTAAGTCACCTCTTAACCTTCTTCTCTCTAACGAAAACAGCCTCAAGTCCCTCAGCCTTTCCTCATAAGATCTTCCCTCCATACCAGGCAACATTCTGGTAAATCTCCTCTGCACCCTTTCCAATGCTTCCACATCCTTCCTTTAATGCGGCGACCTATATCTCGGTGGAACCTTTCTTCAGGGGTTGGTTTAGCACAGTGGGCTTGTAAAACAGAACAAGGCCAGCAGCGCACGTTCAATACCCATACCAGCCTCCCTGAACAGGCGCCGGAATGTGGCGACTAGGGGCTTTTCACAGTAATTTCATTTGAAGCCTACTTGTGACAATAAGCGATTTTCATTTCATTTTAATTTTTTCATTTTCATATCCGACTAATCTTCTTAAAAACGCTATAAACTGTAAAATCACCTTCTTCCTGACCATGGCAGTGGAATTGAAATCTTTCTGCAATCATTAACAGTTTAGGAGAGAAATGTCCCTCTAAGGTTTTCATTAATTCACTAAAGGACTTGTCTCCTGGTTTTGCTGTGTGAACAAGATTCTGTAACAACATAAACATTTTACGGCCAACTGGGCTGAGAAATGTTGCAACCTTTAGGTTCTCAGGTGTTTGATTAGCTATTAAAAACAATTGGAATATTTCTCCATATCAATTCCATGTTTCATAATCCTCATCAGATGAGGTCATGGCACTAATTTCTCCTGACATTTTTGGGTCGGGTCTCCTAGGGTCTACATTTCCTCCCTTCCGACTGCGTTGGAAAGTGTGGTACAAGCAATCCCTAGAACAAGCAACTAGGAAATCTTTCCCTTTTATGCCTGAGTATTTCAACTTTTCTCCCGAGTATTGGCCCGTGTGGAGTTGGCAGGCTTCAAAATCCCGTTCCCCGCAGCCCGTGGAGCTTCACCATGTGCGCGGTCCCTGCAGCCCAGGCCCCACTCATTTCATACCAGCAATCCTTCTTCGACTGTCGGTCTTCTTACTCACAGTTGCTGTCGAAAGCTTAATTTTTTTCTCATGTCATCTGTGTGAGTGTGGGTTCAGTCCCAAGAATTTTCCATTGCCCTTGATGCCGTCCCACAGTTAGTTCACGAAAACCTTCTTCCCACCAATTTTTCTGCCTCGATCCTCGTTTCCAATTTTCTCTCCTGTTCTATTCCTTTGTTGCCGCAAAGACAAAAGGTATGGAGGTGCCCACAGCCTGGATTCTTGTCAAACACGATGTGGGGCGGGTTCTCCCGTACCCGGCGGGGCGGGGGGTCCCGGCGTCGGGCCGCCCCAAAGGTGTGGAATCCTCTGCACCTTTAGGGGCTAGACCCGCCCCGGAGTGGATGGCGCCCCGCCGGCTGGCGTGGAAGGCCTTTGGCGCCACACCAGCCAGGGCCGAAGGGGCTCCGCCAGCGGCGCGGGTCCGCGCATGCGCGGGAGTGTCGGCGGCTGCTGATGTCATCCCCGCGCATGCGCGGGGGCTCACCTACGCGTCGGCCATGGCGGAGGCTGACATGGCCGGTGCATAGGAAAAGAGTGCCCCCACGGCACAGGCCCGCCCACGGATCGGTGGGCCCTGATCGCGGGTCTGGACACCGTGGGGGCACCGCTCGGGGCCAGATCGCCCTGCAACCCCCCCCCCAAGGACCCCGGAGCCCGCCCGCGGTAAGGGACCGAGTCCAATTTACGCCGGCGAGACCGGCATAGAACCAGCGGGACTTCGGCCCATCGCGGGCCGGAGAATTGCCGGGGGTGGGGTCCGCTGACCGGCGCGGCACGATTCCCGTCCCCACCGAATCTCTGGTGCCGGAGAATTCGGCGTCCGGTGTGGGCAGGATTCACGCCCCCCCCTCCCCCGGCGATTCTCCGACCCGGCGGGGGGTGGGGGTCGGAGAATCCCGCCCGGGAAGTTTATTAAGGGTGTGCTCATATAATCAAGATGTTGATTTGCTCAAAGGTCCCGCAAATACACTTCTGACGTCACTATACATCACGTGACACAGAACCAACAAGAATGTATTCCCACATACATTACAGTTTCCCATTGTTGTTCTACATGTCTGTTTGTCAATATGGTTGCCATTTTAGTTTCCCAAGTTCTATTATAGGTGCCTCAAAAATCAGCTTTTCCACAAATTATTAGCTTTAGTTTTTGTTATACTTATGGCCTTCTCCATTGTTATATTATATTATGACCAATATTAAGCAGAGGCTCCAATAAGTTTACTTCTCTTGTCTGCTCTGGTAATTCCCCATTACACTAACCAAGATGGAATCATCTGTCATGATATTCAAACACACACATCATGATGGACACACCAACAGACAAATCAGAGCACACAACACCACAACCAATCACACAAGGACACCAACCACATAAAAGCACGAGCACAACACCTAGTGGACAGTAGGTCTGGGGACAAAGACACGGACAAGACCTGTTACAAGATCACAAACAGGGAATCCCCACGTGCAGAGTATCAAGGCAAAACTGTACATAGAAAGTTTAAATAAAATAGCGTTGTACCATATACAACCGTGTTGGCTCATCTGTGTGTCAGAACGCCCAACACCACATGGTACAGGAGTGGATCGATACCCGCCAACTAACCTGCCATTCTGGACATGGACCGCACCGACAAACCGCAGCCGTTGCAAGTTGCGGGGAACCTAGGTACCAATTGGAAGCTCTTCAGGCAGCGATTTGACCTGTACATCCGAGCCAACGAAAAACAGAGTGCCTCGGATGAAACGAAGATTGCAATGCTCCTCTTCTATGCAGGTCAGCACGCCCTCGACGTCTTCAACTCACTGGTGTTCGAAGAAGGCGAAAACCAATCCAAATATGACACGGTCATCCTCAAACTGGACCAGCACTTTAAGGTTGAAGTGAATGAAAGTTTTGAAAGATACCTCTTTCAGCAACGCCTGCAAGGTAAGGAGGAACTTTTTCAACCCTTTTTGACGCACCTCCGAATTCCAGCGCAGTCCTGCGGTTACGGCAGCACCACAGAGTCCATGATCAGGGACCAGATTGTTTTTGGCGTTGCCTCTAGTGGCCTACGCCAGCAGCTTCTTAAAATAAAAAGCCTCACCTTAGCGTCTGCTGTGGAAGCCTGTGTCCGCCACGAGAATGCAACCTGCCGTTTTGCCCGATTTCAGGCGTCTGAGTTGGCACGGAGGGGGTCCCCAGCCGTCGAATCGGCAAGCCAGGCCGCCCACGACGCCGAACGCATCCAGGCCGTCGATTACTTCCCGACCCACGGCCCGGACGACAGCGGCCGCTTCCCGCGCTTTTCGCGGTCTCCCGCGCTGGTGCGCGCCAAAAATAACGGCCACATCGAGGGACGCACTGCGCAGGCGCGCCCACCGCAAGATCGCACTGCGCATGCGCAGTGGCGCAACGAACGCCGTGACGTCATGACGTGCGGCAATTGTGGAGCTGTACACTTAAAAGGGCAATGTCCTGCTAAAAACCGACAGTGCCTCAGATGTGGCAAGATGGGCCACTATGCTGCCCACTGTCGTTCGGCTCCACCCATGGATCCTGCACATCCCCGACAATCTCGCAGACAAGTCAGGACCATCCAGCCCACGCATCAAGACTTCCAGCTAAGTGATGCAGATGACCAGGATGCCTTCCGCGTTTCCGTCATCGATGTCAACAAGGTCAATGCCATCAATCCAGCCGATGAGTGGTGTGCCACCCTGACGGTCAACCGATCGCGCGTCACCTTCCGTCTGGACACCGGCGCATCCGCCAACCTGATTGCATATTCTGCATTCCAGGCCATGAAGGTCAAACCACCCATCACGCCATCCCGGCTCAAGGTGGTTGATTATAACGGGAACGTCATCCCGTCCATAGGATCTTGCCAGCTACAGATAACTCACAAGATGCACACGGCCACACTCCCCTTCGAAGTTGTCGGCTCATCAAAAGACTCGTTACTGGGCGCACAGGCGTGTAAGGTCCTTCACCTGGTACAGCGCATTATGTCTCTCTCTCCAGATGAGATATCCGACTTCCCGGATGCTGAGTTCCACGCAAATCTCCATTCCCTCCTTGCTCACAACCAGGAGGTTTTTGAAGGCATGGGGACATTGCCATACACGTACAAGATTTGACTCAAACCGGACGCCATCCCTGTCGTTCACGCACCTCGCAGGGTTCCTATGCCACTCAAAAACCGCCTCAAGTTGCAGCTGCAGGATCTTCAGGACCAAGGGGTCCTATCTAGGGTCACGGAGCCCACGCCATGGGTCAGCTCCATGGTCTGTGTAAAGAAGCCCTCTGGCGAGCTCCGCATATGTATAGATCCTAAAGATCTGAATAACAACATCATGCGGGAACACTATCCCATCCCGAAACGAGAGGACCTCACCAGCGAGATGGCGCAAGCCAAAATATTTACCAAATTGGATGCGTCCAAAGGATTTTGGCAGATCCAATTGGACCCGGCCAGCCGAAGGCTATGCACGTTCAACACCCCTTTTGGCAGATTCTGCTACAACCGGATGCCATTCGGCATCATTTCAGCAGCTGAAGTTTTCCACCGCATTATGGAGCAGATGATGGAAGGCATCGAAGGGGTACGTGTATATGTGGACGATATCATCATTTGGTCCACCACTCCGCAGGAACACATGCATCGTCTACGACGTGTCTTCACCCGCATACGACAAAATGGCCTGCGTCTCAACCGCGCCAAGTGTGCCTTCGGCCAGATGGAGCTGAAATTCCTCGGGGACCACATCTCACGATCAGGGGTCCGTCCCGATGCAGACAAAGTTAGCGCCATCACAGCCATGCCACGGGTGGCTGACAAGAAGGCTGTCCTAAGATTCCTGGGCATGGTCAGCTTCCTTGGGAAGTTCATTCCCAACCTGGCTTCTCATACAACGAATATGCGCCATCTCGTAAAAAAATCAACAGAATTCCACTGGCAGCAATCGCATCAGCTGGAATGGGAGGAGCTCAAGCACAAACTGGTCACGGCACCAGTGCTGGCGTTCTTTGACACGACTCGCCCTACAAAGATCTCAACAGACGCCAGCCAATCTGGTATTGGAGCGGTACTCCTGCAAAAAGACAGCACGTCGTCATGGGCCCCGGTTGCATATGCCTCACGAGCCATGACCCCTACCGAACAGCGCTACGCGCAAATAGAAAAAGAATGCCTGGGCTTGTTAACTGGACTGGACAAGTTCCACGACTATGTGTACGGCCTGCCACGATTTACGGTTGAAACTGACCACCGCCCCCCTGGTCAACTTCATTAACAAAGACCTGAACGACATGACCCCTCACCTTCAGCGCATCTTACTTAAACTCAGGAGGTATGATTTCGATCTGATCTACACTCCGGGGAAGGATCTCATCGTGGCGGACACGCTCTCCCGAGCAGTGAGCACACCACCAGATGCGGAGGGGTTCGTGCGTCAAATTGAGGCACACGTGGCTTTGACAGCAGCAAATCTGCCAGCTGATGATCCAAGTCTGGCCCACATACGCGCAGAGACGGCGACTGACACCCTTCTGCAGCGAGTGATGCGCCACATGACGGAAGGGTGGCTCAAAGGGCAGTGCCCCCAGTTTTATAATGTGCGAGATGACCTTACCAACATAGACGGGGTCCTTATGAAATTAGACAGGATCGTTATTCCGCACAGCATGCGCCAGATGATTCTTAATCAACTACACGAAGGCCACTTGGGCGTCGAAAAATGCAGACGAAGGGCCCGAGAGGCGGTATATTGGCCGGGTATTAATGAAGACATAGCCAACATGGTGCTCAATTGCACAACCTGTCAGAGGTTTCAGCCGGCGCAACCTCCGGAGACGCTTCTACCACACGAGATGGTGACGTCCCCCTGGGCGAAGGTGGGTGTTGACCTATTTCACGCGCTCGGCAGAGATCACATCGTTATTATAGACTACTTCTCAAACTACCCGGAAGTCATGCCTCTCCATGATCTGACATCGTCCGCAGTCATTGTGGCCTGCAAGGAAACATTTGCTCGCTATGGCATTCCAAGGACTGTCATGCCAGACAATGGACCCTGCTTCGCCAGCCGTGAATGGTCGTCCTTTGCCGCAGCATATGGTTTCACTCATGTGACATCCAGCCCTCTACATCCACAGTCGAACGGGAAGGCTGAAAAGGGCGTCCACATTGCCAAGCGGCTCCTGTGCAAGGCGGCTGCTGCCGGATCGGACTTTAACCTCGCCTTGCTGGCCTATCGATTGGCCCCGCTATCCACGGGTCTCTCGCCAGCGCAGCTACTAATGGGTCGCTCCCTCAGGACGACGGTACCGTCCATCCTGGCACCAACAACAGACCATGAGACGGTTCTTCGGAACATGCAAATGCAGCGTGATCGCCAGAAAAGTCAGTACGACTCACGAGCGACGGACCTGCCCCCCCTGTCCTCCGGAGACAAAGTACGCGTCCATCAACCGTATGGTGGCTGGTCAGCACCGGCCGAAGTCCTCCGACATGTGGCTCCCCGCTCGTTCCTGGTTCGCATGCCGGATGGTTCAGTGCGTCGCCGCAATCGGCGTGCCCTTCGCCGACTTCCATGCTCGCAGCCACACAGTACGCACACGCCAGATCCTCAACAGGCTTCCGAGGATGACTTTGTGGAGCTGCCGTAGATCACGCCCTCTCCATCGCCACCCATGGCCATGCTTGCACATCAGCCGGTGGTTCTTGACCCACCCTTGAGGCGGTCAACCCGAACTCGTCGCAAGCCCATTTGACTGGACTTATAACACCGTTCATATGTCTAACAAGTTACACAATTTTATATGATAACCTGTTGTTGTTTATCGTTCCAGATATCGTCTGACTGGACCACTGTTCAAGTTTTTTTTCTCGTTCGCATTCATGTTCTGTTATGGTACAACCTTGTTCATGTGACGCACCCGACATCGCCCCATGTAAATAGTTACGTCATATGCACATGCTGTACACAACACACACACACTCTTAGATGCACTCACGACGCGATCATATTTATTACCACGTAGGCACATATCTTTGTAAAAAGGGGGGATGTCATGATATTCAAACACACACATCATGATGGACACACCAACAGACAAATCAGAGCACACAACACCACAACCAATCACAAACAAGGACACCAACCACATAAAAGCACGAGCACGACACCTAGTGGACAGTAGGTCTGGGGACAAAGACACGGACTAGACCTGTTACAAGATCACAAACAGGGAATCCCCACGTGCAGAGTATCAAGACAAAACTGTACATAGAAAGTTTAAATAAAATAGCGTTGTACCATATACAACCGTGTTGGCTCATCTGTGTGTCAGAACGCCCAACACCACATCATCCTCTTGCATATTGAGCTGGAAAGTACATTTGAGGGAACGCGATCCCCTTATGCCCTTCAGCTAACTTATCTGCCCAATTAATATCAGTTGAAGTGCTCGATGATTATTAGTCTATATTTTAATTAATTCCCTAATTCTCAATCCACTATTTCTTGTCCAGACCCTTCTCACTATTAGATGGCTTGTAAAGTGTACCTAGTCCTGTGATGGATCTTTTAGTTTTTAATCATGCGGTTTTCAGTTTGTGTTGCTGACAGCACAGCAACTCCAAACCCCTGATTCCCCTCTCTTTTCCTACTAGGGGCTTTTCACAGTAACTTCATTGAAGTCTATTTGTGACAATAAGTGATTATTATTATTATTATTACTTTATTAGACCATGCAATTTCTGGTCCAGATTCTTCTTTGGTCATGTTTCAGTAATCCCTATTATATCTGATTCTTCCAAGTACATGATTGCCTGCAGATCGGTGTTTTATTACAGAAATTGTACATTGCTGTACAGGCATTAATAGAATTATTTCCAGTCTGTGTAACCATCTTTTTTGAAGGTTTCCATTTTTTCGTCCCAGACTGATACAAGTTTCCCATGAAAGGAGCCCCTTTTTCCCACACCAGCCTTTTAGCCACATATTTTTTCTGATCTGTCGACTTCTATGCCAACTTGCACATTTGGATTGGATTTGGATTTGGTTTATTGTCACGTGTACCGTGGGACAGTGAAAAGTATTGTTCTGCGTACAGTCCAGACAGATCGTTCCACACATGAATAAACATAAGACATACGACAGAATTAAGTTTTAAAAGGTTAGTACGGTTATAAGAGATGTAGGAAGAGGATCTGTGGGAGAGAGCTCACAGAGAGTCGCTACGCTCCAGCGCCATCTTGAGACATTCCAGAGGTCTTGCTTTTTAGAGCCTAACGACGGATACTCTTTGAGAGGACATCCTCTCTATTCCTATCTATGTAGTTCAAACAAGGATAACAAAAACTGGTTTTCCACTTTTTCTCCAGCTGATATATACCTTCCCCTGCCACTGGGTGGACAACACACACTTCAGGATTTATGTTCGTGGCTGCAGAGGATTCTATCATCCTCTTAATTATAGCGTCTTGTATTACAACGATCTTTCTGTTTTAGAACAAGAACAAAGAACAAAGAAATGTACAGCACAAGAACAGGCCCTTCGGCCCTCCAAGCCCGTGCCGACCATGCTGCCCGACTAAACTACAATCTTCTACACTTCCTGGGTCCGTATCCCTCTATTCCCATCCTATTCATGATGCCCCTTAAATGTCACTATCGTCCCTGCTTCCACCACCTCCTCCGGTAGTGAGTTCCAGGCACCCACTACCCTCTGCGTAAAAAACTTGCCTCGTACATCTACTCTAAACCTTGCCCCGCTCACCTTAAACCTATGCCCCCTAGTAATTGACCCCTCTATCCTGGGAAAAAGCCTCTGACTATCCACTCTGTCTATGCCCCTCATAATTTTGTATACCTCTATCAGGTCTCCCCTCAACCTCCTTCGTTCCAGTGAGAACAAACCGAGTTTATTCAACCGTTCCTCATAGCTAATGCCCTCCATACCAGGCAACATTCTGGTAAATCTCTTCTGCACCCTCTCTAAAGCCTCCACATCCTTCTGGTAGTGTGGCGACCAGAATTGAACACTATACTCCAAGTGTGGCCTAACTAAGGTTCTGTACAGCTGCAACATGACTTGCCAATTCTTATACTCAATGCCCCGGCCAATGAAGGCAAGCATGCCGTATGCCTTCTTGACTACCTTCTCCACCTGTGTTGCCCCTTTCAATGACCTGTGGACCTGTACTCCTAGATCTCTTTGACTTTCAATACTCTTGAGGGTTCTACCATTCACCGTATATTCCCTACCTGCATTAGACCTCCCAAAATGCATTACCTCTTCCCCCTAGCCCCTGGCAGCCTTCTAAACCATGGTAGCGTGGTCTACATTGTGCCTTTACTCCCTGTATGTAGTGAGTAGATTGTACCAGTTGGACAGGACCAGTGTCTGCGGGACCTGCTTCTTAACCTCCTAAATCCCCAACATCTAGTGTCACATAAGTCACATTCTCCCTTTCCTGAACCTATGTTTTTCCCTGGGATAGTGACTATTGTTGTATTCTTTTGATGATATAAAGGTACCAAACGCTCATAAGTGATTCTGCAAATACATTGTTATTCCTTTACTAAAACTAGGAACCTATACATTCATGGACAGAAAGATTGAGGCCATTAGAGCTGCAGAGCTGTGCCATTCCAAAAGCAAAAGTGAAACTAAAAATGGATTGTATGACACACTTCCTTTCTTGTGATGTCATGCTGCAACTCCTTAAAGGCATACTACAACTGTCCCTTTTTCTTTTTAAGTATATTTCCTCCACCTGCCCCTCCAAAAGTATAACTATTTACAATACATGTTACTGTTTTGTTACTATTCCGTGATCTGTTTGTATCGCCAGATCTTGCAATGGTAACCTTGTCTGGAGGTTTATTTCGTTGCTCACAATGGTCAGTGGAATTATCATTCTTGTATGTTGTTCCTGGTTACGTTCTTGATATAATATGACAGCATGGTAGTTGAGGAGCTGGAAAGGATCTGGATTTGTCCTTGATTATGCCTCTCGATTGCACCTTTGTGTATAATGACTTCCATGAAAACCCATAGACCCCTACAGTGCAGAATGAGGCCATTCAGCCCATCAAGGCTGCACTGATCTGAAAGAGCACTCTTCCTAGGCCCACTCCCCCACCCTGTCCCCATAATCCCATCTAACCTGTACATCTTTGGACACTAAGACGCAATTTGTAGAATCGTCAATCCAACTAACCGGAGAACCCTGAGGAAACCAATGCAGGCATGAGAAGAACATGCAAACTCCAGACAAACTGTAGTAAATCTACAGTGTTAATGGCTCAGAAGTAGGCCATTTAGTATTAATGATGTTTTGGCCAGTTAGATTCATAGAGTCCCTACAGTTCAGAAGGACGGCATTTGGGCCATCGAGCCAGCACCGACCCCCTGAAAGAACACCCTACCTCGGCACACGCCAAAACCCCGTAACCCCACCTAACAGTTGGACACTAATTGGCAATTTAGCACGACCAATTCACCTAACCTGCACATCTTTGGACTATGGGAGGAAACCGGAGAACCTGACGGAAACCTATGCAGACTCGGGGACAATGTGTAAACACCACACAGTCACCCAAGGTTGGAATAGAACCCAGATCCCTGGTGCTGTGAGGCAGCAGTGCTAACCACTGTGCCACCAAGCCATCCAATAGGACCTAGGTTCTGAGCAACTCTTTGATCTCTCAGCAGGTTGCTATGTACTTCCGGTGGGATCCTGGATACATAATTATTGTCCCAACTGTAAATTTGGCAATTTTAAACCCACATATCAATCACACACATTGGTCACTTTCTCTTGCAGTTGTAAAAGTTGCTGTCTATTCCTGCGAGAATAGAATGAGTAAGAGTAGGTAGATTGGTTCACACTGGTCTGCCAAACATCAGTTGTACCAGTAATGGAATGATTGCATTTAAAACGGGCTATTCCCAAATTCAACACTACAATTTGTATATCTTGCTTAGTATGTCTACATTTAAGAATTAGGGACGTTATCATATGAATCATTTTCTCAGCTTTGCTGCTAGAACTAGGGCAATAAGGAGAAGTAATTTGATCAATACTCCACTTCTCACATATTCTGAAATGGTTTCCCAATTCATTGTGGATTTGTATCCATAATCATTTCCTAAGGCATGCCAAATAAACTGAAAATAGTACTTAGAGTGTATGTGTGACAATTGTGCTTGACATATTTTGCAATTGTCAAATAATGGGGTCCCTGGTAAAATAGTTGACAATGATGAGTGCCATGAACATGAATCAGGTTGGATGCAATTGTGGACATGCTGAATTGAATCATACCAAACTTCAATGATGGGTTTCAAAGCTTCTGTGGTATTGAACCTTTTTCTGTTCCTTTGTGTAGCTACTAGCAGTTCTGTTGCACAAAATGTACCAGATCAATGGATGGACTTGCATTCACCTGCAAGTGTGATGTTTCAGCTCCCCTGAAACAATTTTGTCAATATATTCTGGATATTTCAATGTTAGGTCATAAACCAAGGTAGGCATTGTGATGAATGGAAGAATTTGGTATATACATATTGCATTTTATATCTGTTGTAGTTTTTAAATGCCTGAGTTCAGGTATATATTGGTTACAGTAATATTATCAAGAACCAAGGTTAAGGTCTGGTAAAGCTGCAATTAAGATGTTATAAAAGTAAGATATATATTAATTTTAATCATTTACTTGTTTACAAAGAGATACCTAATGGAACTTTGTTATGAATGCTGGAGATTCCCTGGAGTGTACATAATTTGAGACATGGGCCAGGATTCTCCCGGAAATCGGCGAGGCGGCCCGTACCGGCACCAAAGAGTGGCGTGAACCACTCCGACGTCGGGCCGCCCAGATGTTGCGGACTCCTCCTCATTTCCGGGGGCTAGGCCGACGCTGGAGGAGTTGGCGCCGCGCCAACTGGCACTGATGGGCCTCTGCTGGCAGGCGAGAGTTGGCGCATGCGCAGGACCGCCAGCATGTTCTGACGCATGTGCAGAACCGCTAGCGTGTTTACTGCGCATGCGCTGAGGGTTTCTTCTCCGCACCGGCCATGGCGGAGCCTTACACAGGCCAGCGCAGAGGGAAAGAGTGCCCCCACGGCACAGGCCTGCCTGCAGATTGGTGGGCCCCGATTGCGGGCCAGGCCACGGTGGGGCCCCCCCCCGGGGCCAGAACCCCTGCGTTCCCCCCCCCCCCCCAAGGGCTCCACTAGCCGCCCTGCAAGCCAGGTTCCACTGGTATGGAACATGTTTAATCCACGCCGGCGGGACTGGCCGAAAACGGGTGGCCGCTCGGCCCATCGGGGACCGAAGAATTGCCCGGGGGGGAGGGGCGGCTGGCGCTGCCAATGGCCCCCGACCGCCGCGATCCCCACCCCCGCCCGAAAACCAGCGCCGGAGAATTCGGCAACCCGCGGCAGGGCGGGATTCACGCTGCCCCCCAGTGATTCTCCGACCCGGCGGAGGGTCAGAGAATCCCACCCATGATGCTTAGATTTAGATAAGCAGGTCATGGGATCTGAGTGGGATGGAGATGATGCAACAAATGGGAGGAGCCAGGTGTGTAGCAAGCAGTTTTGGCTATAGGATCTTTTGTCTGTCAAAGACAGAAAGATTTACAGGTTGAGCTTGAAAGCGCCTCTCTCCTTTTCTGAAAATAAATGTCTACACCATAGTACAGCAAGTATGCTGTGTTTACTAACTTTATTTACCAGTTGCTTTTGACCTGTAATGGGCTTTGTTTAATTGGTGATGGAGAAAGTATAAGTTAATAAATAATATGTTCCCTTTTATTTAAAGAATTGTTTAGCTGTTAGTTGAAAAGTTATTTTCTGTGATGTTAATGTGGTTACTCCTGTGTTAATAATAAAGTTTGTTTTGATATAAAAGATCCCTATTTGTCAGTGGAATCACTCCTGGAGAAAAGTATCCTTTCCTCACCGTTTCAGAAATTGAAAAATTGTTTGGGTTGCATCCGATTTCCTCACATAAAATGGAGTCTGGTTCAGTACTATAACAGCATAGTTTCTGAGGTTGATCTGCCTTGTTATGTCTAACTAATTCCACGAATTATCACTGTTGAGGTCGTGGCATGGCAGGAGACCTACAGTCAATGGACTTTAGTCTTCATGGTGTAGAACATGTGTGACACCCAGGAGGATTGACTGTACTAGCCATCTAGAACTATGGATCCTGCACATTGAATTAGTGAACCATTGTCCACTGAGAGTTTCACAGTAGTAGGCTTCACCATGGCTCTCCATATCTGTGGACACATGTCTATTAGAATTCGCAGGGGCAGTATGTTGAAGCTTGCTCCTGTGTCATCTTGGCCAATAAAAAATAATTCCAAATTTCTTAGGGCAGGTAATTTTAATCTTGGCAAACACTTCAGACAGTGTGACGGTGTCTATGTTTTCCATGAGATTGATGGTGTGAAACATGTGTTCACCACTCTTCACCTTATCATGCACATGATCATTTTCTGGTTTGTCATTCACCTCATGTATATGTGTTATTAGGACACTAGATGGTCAATATTATTGCTGGGAGTTACCCATTGTATACGATCCGTTTGGGTCATTGCATGGTCCTTTGTAACTGCATCAGTCTTTGCTGGAGCACACTGCCATTGCCAATTAACTTTCCTACCACATGCCTTGCAGAATTGCTGTAAATCTGTGCATTTCCTTTTGAATGCAGAAGATCATGGGCGGGATTCTCCATCCAGGCTGCCACTTTTTCCGGCGCACCGCTCCCCCACTGGCAGCAGGATCCTCCGTTCTGGCAGCCGGCCAATGGCATTCCCTATTGTGGTCATCCCACGCCGTTGGGAAACCACGGGCATGGGTGCACTGCCGATGGAGAATCCTGCTGCACATCTTTCACATACCTTGATCGGTTTTGGGTATTCTAGCTGGTGCGTCAACCATGGGGTTCTTGGAACCTATAGGCTCCATCAACCTGCAAGAATCACTTCATTCTTAGATCCATCCTTGAGCAGTACTTTGATGTTATACATTTTGGGCTGACCTAGCAGATCCTTTTGGAACACAACCACAGGAATGCATGTGATCACCAAATCAACAATTCTGTTTTCTAGCTCTGCATTTGAAAAAGAACAGTATGTCCTCCGTTCTCTGCATCTGCAAAGGAAGTGGTCTATGGATTCTGCAGACTATTGTCAAAATTTAAAAAAAAACATAAAGTGCCCAATTCTTTTTTTTTCCCAATTAAGGGGCAATTTAGCGTGACCCAATCCACCTACCCTGCACATCTTTGGGTTGTGCGGGTGAGACCCACGCAGACACGGGGTGAATGTTGGTTATTGTCAAAATGACATGAACTCTAATTGATGAGTACAGAAAGTTAACCTGATACTGAACTGGTCTTCCTATGCAGTCCATTGGCACGAATCAATAATCCTGTTGCACCCAGCGCAGATCTGGGTGCAAACAGCTGAATCGTGCGCAAGCCCAAGTTGGGTTCCACGCGGGGCACCGGGCCCAATGAGAATCACCTGACCTGCTCCGCCTGGCGGAATCTGGATCTCGCGAGATCCAGATCTGAATATTTATATAAGCCTTACAGCCTTATGGCTCATTTAAATATTAGGGCTCCAGATTCACCTAGCGCCTGGGACTGATCGGACGAGCCTGGGAGACCTCGCCAGGGTGTTGTTTAGTTCTGGTCTACACAAAAGGAGGGGCAAAAGTGGCAGCTTAACATCCCTGGATATAAGGGGCTGTATTCTCTGTTTCAGCGAATCAAATTTCTTGAACAGAGAATTTGCGGGCGTTTTAAGTCGAACAAATCGGCGCCGAACTCTCACCAATTCCGGGACAAGTGAGGGACTAGCAGCGGTGCTGGGTGAAACTCCCGGCTCCCACGCCGAAAACAGCCGGAGAATGGCCGGATCCCTGGCCGTGCATGCGCACGGCAGCGACTTGCAGCGGTCGCGCCGTACAACATGGCGCAGGTCATGCACAGGCCTGACCTGACATCTGCGACCCCCCTGGCCATCCCCCCAGTACCTCCCACCCTCGCGGTAGCCCCCCCCCCCCCCCCCCCCCGGCCTGCAGCATAGCTCCCGGTCGAGTGTGGAGGCACCGGACACAGTCCGCAATCGCCATGCCGGGTTCCCAAACACTGAGACCACACGTCGGGAACTCAGGCCATTGGGGCGGAGCATCGTGGGAGGGCCTGCCGATGACACGCCAACAACGTTGCAACGGCGCACGATGCGCAACACGATGATGCCATTTTGGAGGGGGCGGAGCATGGCTGACCAGCATCAAACCAGCGCTGGCCCTGATTTGGGCATCAGAGTCAATTCGCCTCCCGATCGTCAATTACGATATCGGTGTCGGGCAATGGAGAAGCTCACCCAAAGTTTTCGGGCACGATAGTGAGGGGCATAAAACTGATAGGAGGTGTAAATTTATTGGTTAAAGAATCAATTACAACAGTGAGGGGATATGATATGCTAAATGAAGCATCAAATGAGGCCGTATGGGTTGCGCTCTGAACTAAAAAAGGCGCAGCCACACTTCGCGGACAATACCATAGACCCCGAGATAGTGCAAGGGAGTTAGAAGAACAAATACGTCAACAGAGTTCTGAATGCATAAACAATAGGACAGTAATCAATGGGGACTTCAACTACCCTAATATCAGTTGGGGTGTGAACAATGTGCAGGGACAGAGGGTGCAAAATTCTTGAACTGCATCAACAATCAGAAGGAATAATCCAGCAAAGAAATTGTAAAGATTTCCTGATCCCTTTATTTAACATGTGCTTTCTTCAACTGTAAGAGGGTACAAGAGGGTATAGGCTCGAGTCTATTTGACAAAAGATAGCACCAGTATCAAATCAGTTGTTGCATATCATAATTTGCCTGCCCTGTATACTCTGACAGCTTTCAAGTGTACGCACACAGCATCTTTTAACATTATGCATCCGAAGACACATGCCCCATTCAATGGTGAACATCTAAATCACGCAGATCAATTTTTACAAGTATATTTCTGCCACAGTGCTATAATGTTGGTTCAATAAACAATCTCATGTCATCCACAGCAGTGTGAATAAAAGAGCTGCAGAATTAGTCGAATGATTAATTCCAATACTCTAAGTTATCACATGGAAATAGGTTTTTAAAAATGTTGAAACCTTTAAATCTGGAATATTTTATGACAAAATTAATTCTATACTTTACCTGAAGTATATAATAATTTGCCATGTATTAAAAGAAGATATGATCTTACTTGCTTGCTGCAGTAGGTTGAACAGTGAAAGAAAAGACAGTTTATGATAACACACTTACCAGTTGCCTCAATTTGTGGTGGAGGATCCATGGAGAGGATAAAATTAAGATCTTACACCAAGCTGTTGTACTGGGTATATTGACAGAGGTACTATTAGAACTGAATCAAGAATCACTCTTTGGAAGCAGAGGAAGGTACTTTATCAATACAGGTGGATTACAACAAACTGGGAGGAGTTTTATATGAGTACATACTTCAAACTCTGTGCAGTGTTTTCCTGTTCAATACCTTCTTCTGGGTAATGTAATTTCTCACTCCATTCACCATTTGTTCAAATATTCATGGTAAATACTTTCCAAATTAGGCTCTTAATAACAATGTGGGCGATTTTGAACCCGCAATCTCCGCCCGTGAGAAGTTTGGGGTGGCGCAAAGTCCTCTCAAAGAGAGAATTAAAAAATTCAATTCCTTCTAGCATGTTTAGGTTTCGGAAATTTCAACCATCTTTCTGATGGAGTAGTCCGAATCACGCCATGGGAGTCCTGGAACCCCAGTTTAATACATTACCATGTCATTAGCGAGCACTCGGTCCAGAACTACTTCCCTCATAGAATGTACACCTGTCGTCGGCGTGACATCACGCCGACATCCTTTGTCCACAAATGCGTGAACCTGGAGAACCATGGCTGCCTAAATGCTCAACTCCAAGGGAGATATCAGAGGTGACCCTTGAGACAACCATGATTCTCCAGGCTCTTCACTGCTCAGGGTGCATTGGAGAGGATGTTGGGGACACAAATTAGTTTAGCTCTGGGCCGGGGCTGGGATTCAGTCACTCAATCTCAGGGGAAGGGGGCGCTAGCAGGCCTTACCTTCCATTCACTTCAGGGCACCCCTTGCTTTAAGGGGATCCGGAGGCTGGTATCCAGGCATCGCATCCTGAGTCCTCCTTGCTGGCCTTGTGGTCAAATCACCACTGAGGGAGTGCCTGTCCTTAATTGGAGCTGGAAAGTGGGTGGGAGGAGATGAATACTGAGAGTCAGCACTGGGGACAACTGTGAGATTCCTGGGTGGGATCCGATGAGAGACCAGACTGCAAGGACAGAGTGGGGTTCTCAGGAATGGGTTACATCCTTGCCTCATGAGGAAGTACAATTGAATTGTGAGTAGAACAACACACTCAGGCAGAACTCTTGTGGACCAAGGGGTTAAGCTCTATTGAATATAAGTTCCATATGTACAGGAAATTTGTCCCTCAGCAATAATTGTGTAGGGCTGTGAAATATGAGGGTGCCCTCTAGATGTGTGCTTGTCATGCTATTTGCAGGCTTCACTCTAATCAGTTGTATCTCCTCTGTCACAAGAGGCATTTAATTGCTTGATATGCAATTTCACCCTTCATTGACAAGCCAATTGTGCCAATGAAATATGCAGGGCGAAGGTTTGCTGCGATTGATTGAAGTTTGGTCTGGGTGCTTTATTGTCCCTTTTACTCACATTTCAGTTCGATGTTTTAAGTTTCATTTGCTTTTTGTTTTTGTTTACCCCTTTAAGGGGCTGCCCCTTTCACTTTGTCCCTCAGGTTGTTTAATTTAGTTTAATTGGCTCAATCAAAATAGTTGAACCCAATGTTCATACAAGAGTTTACACCACACAGGATTCACTGATGTGAACCCCAATGAAAGGCTTCATGGTGAAAGCAATCATTACTCACCCATCACAGGTCATGATGGCGTCTTCTTTGAGGTGCCCCGTGAGGATGCAAATGTGGGTGCCAGGCATCCACCCAAGAGCCCTGTCACCTAATGCAAGGAGTGGGAGGATGGGGATTGGTAGTGGCTGGAAAAACGTGCCAGTGTCCAACCGCGTAATCCTGGTGGGGCTGAGAGGGCCAGGTGTGGGGATCTGCCAATGTGAAAGGGGAGGGTGTGAGGCTTAGTGGACAGACACTTGCTAAGTGGGAAGGTCCTAGAGGGAGTAGAGGGCTTAGGGGCAGGGCCTTCTCAGGAATCCTCACTTTAGTTTTCTTCTCTTTTCAGTGCATAATTGTTGAGTTGGCATTTCTATTACTTGCGATAGAACAGCAGCAGAGTCAGATGTGCTGCTGCACCTGGCTAGGACCCGCGCTCTGCAGAGGTGGGGGATGCTGGGCCCATAACTGTACAGGGATCAGTACCACAGTGGGAACAGCCCCATTTGATACTGTACCGGTAAAGGGTCCCTGACGTCAGACTTCCGAGCTACAGAGCCGGAGGCGACTGCGCCTGTCCCGGCGGACAGTGGACCACCTTTGCCATGTCCTGCAAGAGATGGCACCACATGAAATAGGAGGACACCCACCACACATTCAACAGACGGGCGCTTGAAATCCTATGCGAGTGGCTCATTTCAGGGTAGCACTGGTGATCCCGTGGCTCATTTCAGGGTAGCACCGTGGGGCAGCACGGTAGCATTGTGGATAGCACAATTGCTTCACAGCTCCAGGGTCCCAGGTTCGATTCCGGCTTGGGTCACTGTCTGTGCGGAGTCTGCACATCCTCTCCGCGTGTGCGTGGGTTTCCTCTGGGTGCTCCGGTTTCCTCCCACAGTCCAAAGATGTGCAGGTTAGGTGGATTGGCCATGATAAATTGACCTTAGTGTCCAAAATTGCCCTTTGTGTTGGGTGGGGTTACTGGGTTATGGGGATCGGGTGGAGGTGTTGACCTTGGGTAGGGTGCTCTTTCCAAGAGCCAGTGCAGTCTCGATGGGCCGAATGGCCTCCTTCTGCACTGTAAATTCTATGTCTATGTTAATCTGTGTGGCATCTCCCACTCAGCTGTACACAAATGCAGTAGGAAAGGGACAGGTGCTCTTTATGTGAGAGCCCACAATCTGGACTGGGTCCTGGAAAGCCAAGACGCCAGGGCCATGGGTGTGATAGATTTCGCCCACATGGCCCTGCGGTCTCCATGACATCCTGTGGTGCCATTTATGAACAGCAAGGAATACCATTCCCTCATCGTGACCACGCGATGTGAATCATGCAGGTGAGTGCCAGTTTCTCGGGGAGAATCCATGACAGTTACATCTAGGGGTGCTCGCAGTGTTTGAGGGAGAGCAGCATCTGGAGGGATGTCTCCTCGAGGACAAGGAGTACCCAATAAGGAGGTGGATGATGACGCCAGTGCAGAGGCCACAAAAGGAGGCGGAGACTCTTGACAATGAAGCTCATGCTTCAACGGCGTGCTGGTCGAGCAGGCGCTTGGACTGCTGAAGATGTGGTTCCAGTGCCTGGACTGGTGGTGTGTGCCCTCCAGTACAGCCCCCACAGGGTTCCGCATAGTGTGGTCTGCGGTGCTCTCCACAACTTGGTGCTGCAGAGGTGAGTCCACCTGGAATAGGAGTAGATGGGGGAGCTCGAGGACGGTGGTAAGAGGCAACCTGCCGAGGAGGGGGTGGAAGGACCTTAGGCCAGTGTTCTTCAAACTCTTTTTCCGGGGACCCATTTTCACCAACCGGCCAACCTTCGGGACCCAACCCGGCTGACCTTCGCGACCCATGCCGGCCGACCTTTGAGACCCACACCGGCCGACCTGCCCGACCCACCATTTTCTCTTACCTGGTTTGCTGCTGACAAAAATGGAGGAAATGGTTTTGGGTCCCTTTGGCCCTCATACACTCTCCTCCAAAGGAACCTGTTGGATGAAGGTGAAGCCTTCCAGTGTTGGAAAGTATGGAGTCTCCATCTGTCCAAAGTTCTGCATTTTTTCCTGTAATAGTTTATCCAATAAAACCCTCCCGAACTTGTAAAAAAAAAAGAAGAAAAAAAGAATAAACTAAATGAAAAAAATAAATATTAAATGAATAAAATAAATGAATAAAATGAATTAAACCCCCCCCGGAACTTGTAAAACAAAAAGCTGCGACCGTTTAAAAAAAAAGCGGCCACTCTGTGCATGTGTGCCCGATCATTGGCGCGCATGTGCATAGTTTTGCGCATGGGCGGCGATGATCTGGCATGCATGCGCAGTGCGGCCGCATTTTGTTTACATGTGCGTGGCCATTTTGAAGGCCGCTTGCAGCTGGCGTTACAAACAGCTGGCTGCTGCGGCTGTTGCGCGCAGGTTTGCGCGATCAGGAGCGCCGCGACGGATGGCTCCGCGACCCTCCTGACACCCGCCCGCGACCCACCCGCGGGTCGCGCCCCCGAGTTTGACAACACCTGTCTTAGGCCATGGTCAGGGCCCACTTGGGCAGTCGGCCAGTGTCATCCTCATAGCCTCTAGGTTTAGGGACAATCAGGACCAAGAGTGAGGAGGTCTCATACGTGGGGAATGTTATCTCAGAGTTAGCGTGGTGCCAACGATAGGGTTTCATGATGGTGCCCTATGGGAAGAGCAATAAAGCTATGGGCTGCACTCTGCAGAAGAATGATGATGACTTGCATTGAAGACAGCGTGATGCCCCGTTCAGCCTCAGCATTATGTCTGACTCCTGCCTGACAGAGAGCTGGGGCTGGCATGGTGGCACAGTGGTTAGCATTTCTGCCTCACAACGCCAGGGACCCAGGTTCAATTCTGACCTTGGGCCACTGTCTGTGCGGAGTCTGCACATTCTCCCCGTGTCTGCGTGAGTTTCCTCCGGATGCTCCGGTTTCCTCCCACAATCCAAAGATGTGCAGGTTAGGTGGATTGGCCATTCTAAAGTGCCCCTTAATGTCCAAAGGGTAGGTGGGGTCACGGGGATTGGGGGTGGGGGGGCTGGGGAGTGGGCTCTTTCAGAGGGTCAGTGCAGACTCGATGGGCCAAATGGCCTTCCTCTGCAATGTAGGTATTCTATGATTCTATGAATGCATCTTTCAATGAACGGGTTTATCATGGGAGTTTAGTGACGCAAAATGAGCTCTCATCTTCAACTGCCCCCTTCAAGATCTGGCATTCTATGGTGTTCCTCCAACTAACCTCTGAGGTGAGTCATCCTCTTTACACTTTGTCAGCCCCATGGCATCCTCATCGCTGGAGACGAATGGCTGCGATGAGAGGCCCTGAGCGTTGAGGCTGGGGGGATGGCTAGGGGGCAGCAGCTGTGCATCTTCACTGTGTCATCAGTGTGGGAGGTGGGAATGACATAGCTGCCATTCTTACACTGCACAGGGATAAAGCGCCGAGTGTGCAGGGGGGTTTGTGGAACATTTTGCCATGGAATTGACAGGGAGGAGAATGTGCTGGTGAACAAAGTGATATTTATTTACATATGCTTTTTTATGGTGGTGAGCTATCTTAACTCTTGCCTCAGCTCACCCATGACCACAGGGTGCCTATAGTTTCTTACAGATCCTTAACCCCACACTACCTTTAGGTGTTTCCCCAAGATCCACAGCTGAGCTTCAGGAGTCTGCTGCCTTCCACACACTGTTGCCTGAGATGTGTCATGTGAGAGTACCTTTAAGACATGGATGTTTAAGCAATGTACCTTTAAGAAAACAGTGATGTCAGAGAGTGGGTGGGGCTGAGCTCGGGTCAGCCATTTTGCAGTTTTGTTTTGCAGTTGGAAAAATCAGTTTGTGAGTGTCTGTGTGTTTCCAGAGAGCTGCAGGAAGAAAGCAAGGTGCTGGAGCTGAAGTCAACCAAGCTAATATATCTCTGTCATTCTACGGAAAATATATATATCCTTTAACCTGATGTGATACTGTTTAAAGGTGTTAAGTCTCTTGGAAGTTTGAAGGAACGTTTTAAGGAGTTATTTACTGTTGCAATATTTTCTGAGTTATCTTTGAAGTAAGTGGTGTAAGAGATCCAATGTTTATTTCAGATGTTAAGTTGAGTTCATGGAATAAACAGTGTTTTGTGTTTAAAAACCCACGTGTCCATAATTGTAATCCCACACCTAGGGAAAGAGCTGTATGCTAGGAAAAGCAACAAATCCATAAAAGGGAGAGGTTGGTTGAACTCCATGATACTTTTTATGGTTCTGAAAACGCCTCGCCCATAACAGATGATTTTAGCGGGCATCCCTTGGGATCCCTGAACCTTGAGGGTCCGGGCCTACTTTCAGGCAGCATGGGTGTTGCAGTGCTACCGTCTTCGATGTTCGGGGCTGGAAGTGTGTCACTAATAGGGAGGGAGGTGTCAGGGGGGGAGTCTGGTGTCAGACATATGAAAGACATATCCCATCCAGCAGAGGTGCTTTTGAGTGATTAGCACCTCAATACTGGACCTAGTGGGTTGGGTGAGGGCACTCCAGTCTGACAACCTTTCTTGCCACTGGATTTGGAGGATCTTTCAAGGCTGCAATGGAATGCTCTCCAATTATCCGCAAGAGTGTTTTTCTGGTGTCATGATGATGAGATAAAGGGGGCGATTCTCCGAGCCCCGTGCCGTGCCGGAGAATCGCCGCAAGCGTTCCACGATGCCCTGATGCCGGCGCGCGATTGTCCGAGATGCGGAGAATCGGCGCCATTTGCGCCGGCGCGTTTGGTGCGGCGCCGGCCGCGGGCCGCTGGAATCGGCGGGCCCGCTGATTCTCCTGCCAGGATGGGCCGAGCGGCTGCGCCGATACGACAGAGTCCCGCCGGTGCCGTTCACCCCTGGTCACTGCCGGCGGGAACTCTGCGCAAACGATCGGGGGGTGGCCTTTGGGGGGAGGGAGGGGAGCTCCTTCACTGGGGGGTCCTCCGATGGGGTCCGGCCCACAATCGGGACCCACCGATCGCCGGGCCGGCCTCCCCCCCCCCCCCCCCCCCCAGGCCTACTTTCTGGCACGGCCTGTCCCTGAACACCGACGCCATGTTGAGTTGGGGCCGGTGCACGAAAGAAGGCCCCCGCGCATGCGCAGGTTGGCGTGAACCGCTCCAGCGCTGTGCTGACCCCCTATGGGGGCCAGAATCGGTCGTACCCGGGCCCGGTTTGCGCCGTCGTGAAACGCGATGGTGTTCACGACGACACGAACACTTGGGCTCCGTTTTGGAGATTCGCCCCCAATGTCTGGAATTATACACGGAAATATTAGACTTTAAGAAAGACCTGGGTTGTCTATTTTTTTAAATGGACACAGACACCGCAGATAGCTACGAATGTACAACTAGCCACTGACAGGAATGGCTGTAGGGGGTTTCTCTAAGGAACAATGGAACCCCTCCGTTGTCTTCCAGAGAAGGTACTTACAAAACCATTCAAAACTGGTTACCATCTCTGGTAAGGACAAAGGGACATAATAGCACTCTCATCTCCAAAACCCTGGGCATAATGGCCTAGACAGGCAAATACATTCTTGGAATACACATATCTGGGGGCTAAAGGCCTGCTTTCCACCAGCCTAGTCTGTTCTGTCTGTCTGTTGGTATGTGTGAGCATGTGCAGTGAGAAAAGCAGCTGCACATTTGCCGCACTGAAGAGAATATAATAACCGAGGCAGGGACCATGCAAAAATGACCAGCTTTTTCAGCATCATCTAAAACTCTCTCTTCTTGTGAAAGCCGATAAGCCAGCAAAAGGATCGCAGCTGGAAAAGAACTGAAATCTCGACCAAACTACCAACTGGAGGACATCTAAACCCATAAATCTACTCTTTGACAGCAGAAGCCAACTATAGTGAAAACAATTATAACAGCTGCAATGCGTCTTCATCTACTCCTTGCAACTGAAGGATTTCATAGATTTCATAGAATTTACAGTGCAGAAGGTGGCCATTCGGCCCATCGAGTCTGCACAGGCTCTTGGAAAGAGCACCCTACCCAAGGTCAACACCTCCACCCTATCCCCATAACCCAGCAACCCCATCCAACACTATGGGCAATTTTGGACACTAAGGGCAATTTAGCATGGCCAATCCACCTAACCTGCACATCTTTGGACTGTGGGAGGAAACCGGAGCACCCGGAGGAAACCCACGCACACACGGGGAGGATGTGTAGACTCCGCACAGACAGTGACCCAAGCCGGAATCGAACCTGGGACCCTGGAGCTGTGAAGCAATTGTGCTATCCACAATGTTACCTTGCTGCCCCATTGTTCTGTGTAACTTCTTAGAATGTTTACTTACTATTCGACTCAATTCTTATCTCTAACCTGTATTTAGATTTAGATTTATTGTCACGTGTACCGAGTACAGTGAAAAGTATTGTTCTGCGTGCAGTCCAGGCAGATCGCTCCATACATGAAAAAACATAGAACATACGATAAATCCGTCCCGAAAGACGTGCTTGTTAGGTGAATTGGACATTCTGAATTCTCCCTCAATGTACCTGAACAGGCTCCGTAGTGTGGCGACTAGGGAATTTTCACAGTAACTTCATTGCTGTGTTAACGTAAGCCTACTTGTGACACTGATAAAGATTATTATTACAGAAAAAATACACAATGTAAATATATAGACATAGGCATTGGGTGAAACGATGGAGTGTAGTGCTACATAGTAGTGGAGATGCATAGAGAGATCAGTTCAGTCCATAAGACGGTCATTTAGGAGTCTGGTAACAGCAGGGAAGAAGCTGTTTTTGAATCTGTTGGTGCATGTTCTCAGACTTTTGTATCTTCTGCCCAATGGAAGAGAAAATAACCTGGGTGGGAGGAGATTTTTATTATGCTGCCTGCTTTCCCATGGCAGCAGGAAGTGTAGACAGAGTCAATGGATAGGACATGGGATTGCGTGATGGACTGGGCTATGTTCACGACTCTCTAAAGTTTCTTACGGTCTTGGGCCAAGCTGTTGCCACATCAGGCTGTGATGCAGCCAGATAGGATGCTTTCTATGGTGCATCTATAAAAATTGGCAAGAGTCGAATTTCCATAGTTTCCTGAGGATGTAAAGGCACTCTTGTGCTTTCTTGGTCGTAGCATTGACGTGGGTGGACCAGGACAAATTGTTGGTGATGTGCACACCTAGGAATTTGAATTTGTCAACCATCTCCACCTTGGCACCATTGATGCAAACAGGGGCGTGTGTGATACTTTGCTTCCTGAAGTCGATGATCAGTTCCTTAGTTTGCTGACATTGAAGGAGAGATTGTTGTCATTGCATCATGCCACTAGGTTCTCTGTCTCCCTCCTGTACTCTGACTCATCATTGCTTGAGATCCGACCCATTACGGTGGTGTCATCAGCAAACTTGTAGATGGAGTTGAAGCTGGATATTGCCACACAGTTGTGTGTGTAAAGACTACAGTAGAGGGCTAAATACGCAGCCTTGTGGGGCCTTGATATTGAGTGTTATTGTGGAGGAGATGTTATTGTTTATCCTTACTGATTGTGGTCTATTGGTCAGGTAGTCGAATATCCAGTTGCAAAGGGAGGAGCCAGGTCCTAGGTTTTGGAGTTTGGATATGAGTTTGGCTCGGATTATGGTGTTGAAGGCGGAGCTGTAGTCAATGAATAGGAGTCTGACGTAGGAGTCCTTGTTGTTGATATGCTTCAGGGGTGAGTGTAGGGCCAGGGAGATAGCGTCAGATGATGATGATTATGATGATGATAATAACGTTGACTATGATTACGATGAGGAAAGTGAAGAATTAGATGATAAGCCAGAAGAGGAAGAACATGAAAGGCTATTCAGTTGGTTTGGCAGGAGTGACGAGGTGGCCACATGTAGCATCCAATTTGCTCAGGACAACGGTAAGTGTGAAAGCTCTAACATGGCGTGTGCAAAAGCTGAAAGTGGGATTGCAACAGCAGAGCAAACAAATGAGAGCAAATCAACTGCAAACAGACTGGTAACTGAAGAAATAATCCCTATTTTGAAGAAATTGGCTCAAGAGACATATGATGAATCGTCCCATGCCCATGGAATGGTTCCTGCAGTGGATTCCCCAATACTCGAGGCCAGTTCACCAAAAGACTTTGAGGAAGAACAGATGGATACATCTTCGTCCAGTTCTCCAACGAAAAACAAAACATGTATCGTGATATCGGATGAGGATGAGCCACCAATCAGTTCTCCAACAAAAGACAAAGCATATATCATCATAGTAGATGAGGCAGAGCCACTAATTGAAGCTAAAACACAAAGTGAAGAAGCAACACCTAATGTTGAGGACAATGATCCAGCTAAGATACTGGAACGCGAGGGTTTGCATATCATTCCTGAAGTCGCAGACTTGCCTGCAACTGCGAAAGCATCCAAAAGTATGCCGACAGTGGATACCTCACCAGGTGATGGGCATGCAGCGCAGCATTCGAGCACAAGCACCATGGATCAACCAAAACTCCTCAATCCAGCAAAGGCTTCAGAATCAGCTATTGTAGCAGAAGAGGCAGAATCAGCTATCAGAGCAAAAGATCCAGAAGCAGCCGTTGTTAAAAGGGATCCAGAAACAACTAATCCCATGGCAGAGTCCAGCAGCAAGAAGGATGCCACTAAAACTGAGAAGAAATGGAGAAAGAAAGAGCTGATAATAAAAGAGAAAAAGGAAGGGTAAGAGCGTCCAGGACGCAGTTGGTCGACTGGGTAGCACCCGCGACAGTGAAGATACAAGCAACAGCAAGAAGGCCAATATACAAGAAAACACACAGAGATGGAGCAGGAAGCATCGCTCCAAAAGGCTGAAATAGTTAGTGCAAAGACCAGCCAGAAAATCAGTCTTCCGAAAGTTGAAGCAAGGTTAAGGGTCAGGAGAACAACAAGGCTATGTCATTGTGAACATGTAATAAACTGTGCACAAGGGACACGTTTAAAATTATTATGCAGATCATGCTTTGGAAAGCACTGTTGCATTTGTAAGTCTGCACTTCCAAAGGAAGGGGGATGTGGTAATATGCATGTGCATAGTAATATTTATTGTTATTGATATGACCTCCAACCAGCAGGTGGTGATAGAGATCTACCATGTGACTCAAGGATGACCCGCAGGATAGTCGCACTAGAAGTAGCTCCAGGAGAATTCATGAATTCATTGATTTGTTGCCGTTTGTATCTTGGATCGTTAGTTATCTTTCCACGTGTTTATTTTGTTAATAAAGTATCTTATTAATCAAAGAACTCAATGTTCTGAATTCATCTGTACTACGGCAACAACACACAACATAACAAATACAAAATAGGGAGCCAGAGTCCGTGCAAACGCTGTGCTGATGTCACTACAGACCAGTTGACATCCCACCAGCAGAGAATATATTACTTATTATTATACTACTTTACTTCTTTACTATAGATGACAATTTTTTTCTTATTATTTAAACAACAGACCCAATTATGCATTAAATGCATTACTTTGTGCTATTATCTTTTTTTACATATGCACAAATTTAATAAGACAGTCTCTCAGGTGGATGTCTATTTCTTTTGGGTTGCACTCAATGTTCTACAATCTGGCTACTCGAGACCTTTGAAGTGTCTTCTTTTCTTTTGTTGGGACTGTTTCCTCTGAAGTTACTTCAGTGTCTGGCTGCATTGGTGTGAAAGATTCTTCAGAAACATGGTCTGAATTTGTCCCTCTGCTTGGTTTCTGTTCAGAAGTATCACTGCTTAGATTTTCTGATGGAAATACTTCTTGGGAAGTTTCAGTGATTTTACTTTGTGAAGCTAGTAGTTGGTCGGGATGATGTGTCTGAACTCTCTCATCATCCGTCTGTACCGCATATGATATTGGATCTGTTTTTGCTACGATAACAGCAGGTACCCATTTCTCATTTGTAGTGTAGCTTCTTGCTAGCACTTGTTCTCCTTGAGTGACTACTCGCTCAATCTATGCTTGTCGTTTGACAACCTCTGAAGTATCAGTTGGTATCAAAAGGTCAAACTTTGTTCTTAGTTTCCTTTTGAAAAGCAGCATTGCTGGTGAACTCTGTATGCGGTGTTTCGGTATGACATCAAGAGGTCATTCACTTTTCTTGAAAATCCCTTCTTTCTTTGATGCCTTGATTGAGTGTTTAAGTGACTGTACAAATCACTCGGCCAATCTGATTGTTGCAGGATGGTACGGAGCTGACTTAATGTGCTGAATACCATTTCCTTTCAAGTAGTCTTTGAACTCCTTGGAAGTGAACTGGCCTCCATTTTCACTTACAACCTGCTCCAGTATAGCAAATCCAAATATTTCATACATTTTCTCAATAGTTTGTTCTGTCATCATGGATTTCATAATCACTACTTCTGGCCATTTAGAGTGTCAATCTACAATTACTAAAAACATGTGTCCCTCAATTGAACCAGCGTAGTTTGTGTGTATTCTCTGCCATGGTTGTTGTGACTATTCCATGGATGTAAGGGTTGCTGTAGTGGAATGTTTCTCAGGTTTACACAGGACTGACATTGTCCCACTCTCTTTTTGATTTGTGGATCTAATTCTGGCCACCAAAATAACTGTGTGTCAGTTACTTTCTGACCATACTACGGAGTCCCTCATGTAGTAGATCAAGGATTTTGTTATGGGGGAATATTACTCGGATTCCCCATAATAAAACTCCATTCTGGACTGTCAACTTAAGTCTTCTTGTGATGTAGCTCTCGTGGTCTGGAGGTTTACAGTGCACATTCATCATCGTTCCTTTTAGGACCATATCCATAATTTTCCCCATCACTGGATCGGTTCTTATATATATCTAGGGCAGGATTCTCCATCCCACCAGACCCGTTTTCTGGGGTGGTGCGGCCCCCACCGGCAGCGGGATCCTCTGTCCCAAGAAGCCGGCCAATTGGGTTTCGCATTTTGGCCATCCCCATGCCATTGGGAAATCCGCGGGCGTGAGTGTGTTGCCGGAGGATCCCGCCGACGGAGAATCCCGCCCTTTTACTTGATATGAAGTCTCAGCTACATTATCCACCTGTGGGAAATATAGGATGTTGACAAAATTTTCTGCAGGTTCTTGCTTGTCTTGTAACGGCAATCTTGACAAAGCATCAGCATTTGGATGTTTCTCCAATTTACAATATTGGGTATCTGTGTGCCGATAATCTAAAAGACCATCGCCGTAACCTACTATCTGCTAAAGAAGGAATACCTGTGTATGACCCAAAGAGGGTCAGTGATCTGTCAAGAGTGTAAAATGATGCCAAGAAAGGTATTGGTGAAACATTCTTACTCTGAATATGATGCTCAAAGCTTCTTTTTCTAGCTGAATGTAATTTGATTCTGTGCTATAAGTGTTTGTGAAGTGAATGCCGTCAGTCGTTGAAGGCATTATGAAGGCTTGAAGGCTTCTACTGAAGGCATTATGTTTGAGACAACTCCATCAACCCCATAGGGTGATGTACTGCAAGCAGATTGTAACTTCAGCTTGGGATTGTAATGAACCAATAGCCCTGACTTATTTAACGCTATCTTTATCTCTTTATACGCACTTTTTCATTCTTCTGACCAGTGCCTTACCTGTTTGGCACAGTGTGTAAAGGCTTCAATCCCGTTACTAAATTTGGGACAAATTTACCTTAATAATTGATTAATCTCAGAAACAACCTCAGTTGTGTGACAGTTTGAGAACACATTGCTTCTAAGATTTCTGTCATCTTTTTCAGCTCCAAATACAAACCATATTTATCGATGACTTAATTCAGGTTATTTATGGATGTCTTGAAAAAGTCAAACTTTTTCTTTTTAACTCGGAGATTATGGTTTTGTAAGCGTTTCAGTATAGTTGCAAGTTCTTCAAGTGCTATTGTTCCCTTGAACTGGTGATGAGGATGTCATCTAGATAACATTGCACCCTATTTAGCCCCCACAGACCTCTGAAAAAGAGCAGGAACAGATTTATCCCAAATGGAAGTCTCCTGTCATGAAACAGACCATTGTGCGTCACGATAGTGAGTCGCAGCTGTGATGTTGTAGCCGCATTCATTTGTAAGTACGCTGTGATAGACCTATTTTACTGAATTGCTGACCTCCAGAAAGTCCAGTCAACAAATCTTCAATCAATGGCAGTGGAAAGTGATCTGCGCACAATACTGGGTTTATAATTGTCTTGAAATCTCCACATATTCTTACCAAACAATTAAATGTTTTGTCGACAATGTTGAGAGCGGCTGCCAGTGCTCTCTTCAGAATCCATTAGTTAGGCCACACAGCCAATGACACAAATAGGCAGTCTGTAGACGGTGTGTTTCGTGTCTATTTGAACTAGTTATAATATTGTTGCAATCAAGTAAAACTGACACAGCTAAAAGCTGCATGACTAGAAACTTAATCATCAGAGATGATATGAGTACCTCTCGCTATTTTAAATTATTAGCCATCCATTTTTCAGATAAGGACTGTTTTGGAGAAAGTTGAGAAATCACCCTCAGTTTAGTGAGTTTATTTATTTTTGTGTGTTTATTCGCTGAGTAGACGAGATTTCATTGATCGTCTTGGTCCATGGAATACATTCACTATTGAATAATCACACAACACGATAATGGAGTCATATTTTGTTGTCAGTGCCATTGCCAAGTATCTTTTCCAATTTATATTCTTCTGATGATTTTCATTTTGTCTTTATGATATTGTTTGTGATTTCCCATTTTACAGTACCAAAATTTCATCTGCAACCAGATACTGAACCTTGAGTGTCCCTCCCACTTACTGATTGGTACACTGGCTGGACTTTTATGTTGACTTTTCAGTGTTACGCTGTTCATGCTGTGTAAATATGAACTTGTGACAGACTCTGAACCTTTTTGTTGTCCTTACTATCAGATGATCAGTGGGATAGGGCAACCGTGGATCTGACAAATAATGACATAGTCATTAATTGATTTAAACCGCACCAACACTTTTCAGAGAAATAGTAGAACTGGTATGTGTATCAAGCGGCCAGTTCACAAAGCTAGAAAGTTAACTTTTGAGATTTGACACCCAATGCCAAATCAAGAGCAATCAGATCTATTATTCTTTGGCGTTGGATACAACGTGGACTGGAAAGAGCTACTTGTGGGGAAATCTACAGAAGAGCAGTGGGGCATTCAGAAAGGAAATGGGGAGGGTACAGGCCCGACATGTTCTGTCTAGGGTAATAGGAAGGACTAACAAGCCCAGGGAACCATGGATGACCAGAGACAATCAGTATATGATGAGAAGGAAAAGATAGGCTTTTAGCAAGTAGAAGGGGAGCAAATCAACAGAGGCATTAGTGGAGTACAGAAAATGCAGGATGGAGCTTAAGAAAGAAATTAGGAGAGCAAAGAGGGGATATGTGAAAGCTCTGGCTCGTAAAAGTAGGGCAAATCCCAAGATATTCTATAAATATATCAATGGGAAGAGGATAACTAGTGAAAGAGTCGGGCCCATTAGGTGCCAAGGGGACAATCTGTGAATGGAGCCAGAGTACATTGGTAGGCTTTTGAATGAATACTTCACATCTGCCTTCACCCAAGACAATGAGGATGTAGGTATGGAAGGCAGGGAGAGAGACTGTAAGGTTCTTGACCAAAGTGTCATAGGGAGTGACAAGATATTGGAGATGTTCATAGAATTTACAGTGCTGAAGGAGGCCATTTGGCCCATCGAGTCTGCACCAGCCTTGGAAAGAGCACCTTACCCAAGCCCACACCTTCACCCTATCCCCGTAACCCAGTAACCCACTTCACCTTTTTTTGGACACTAAGGGCAATTTAGCATGGCCAGTCCACCTAACCCGCACATCTTTCAGGACTTGTGGGAGGAAACCGGAGCACCCGGAGGAAACCCACGCACACACAGGGAGAACGTGCAGACTCCACACAGACAGTGACCCAAGCCGGGAATCGAATCTGGGACTCTGGAGCTGTGAAGCAACTGTGCTAACCACTATGCTACCATGCTGCCCCTGTTGATAGGCTTAAAAGTGGACTTAAAAGAAGCCAAGGAACTACAGACCAATGAGTCTCATGTCAGTCGTAGGGAAACTATCAGAGAAAATTCTGAAGGAGAGTCTATCTCCACTTGGAGAGGCAAGGTTTGATCAGGGATAGTCAGCATGGCTTTGTCAGAGGGAGGTCTTGCCTAACAAGTTTGATTCAATTTTTTGAGGATGTGATCAGGTGTGCAGATGACGTCTCTGAAGGCAGAAGGGCAGGTTAAAGAGTGGTGAAAAAGGCATATGGGACACTTGCCCTTATCAATCGAGGCATAGATTACAAAAACAGGGAGGCCATGGGCAGCACGGTGGCGCAGTGGGTTAGCCCTGCTGCCTCATGGCGCCGAGGTCCCAGGTTCGATCCCGGCTCTGGGTCACTGTCTGTGTGGAGTTTGCACAGTCTCCCTGTATTTGTGTGGGTTTCGCCCCCACAACCCAAAGATGTGCAAGGTAGGTGGATTGAGCACACTAAATTGCCATTAATTGGAAAAAAAAAATTAATTGGGTACATTAAATTTACTTTTAAAAAACAGGGAGGTCATATTGGAGTTGCATCAAACTTTGGTGAGGTCACAGCTGGAGTACAGTTTGCAATTCTGGTCGCCACATTATAGGAAGGGTATGATTGCACTGGATGGGGTGCAGAGACAATTCACCAGAATGTTGCCTGGAATGGAACATTTAAGTTGTGAAGAGAGGTTGGATAGGCTTGGGTTGTTTTCGCTGGAGCAGAGAAGGCTGAGGGGCGATCTGATCGAGGTGTAAAAGGTTATGAGGGGCATGGACAGGATGGATAGGGATCAGCTGCCCCCCTTATTGGAAGGGTCAGCTATGAGGGCACACAAGTTCAAGTGAGGGGCAGAAGATTTAGGGGGGATTTGAGGTAAACATTTCTACCCAGAGGGTGGCGACGGTCTGGAATGCACTGCCTGGGAGGGTGGTAGAGGCAGGTTGCCTCACATCCTTTAAGAAGTACCTGCATGGGTACTTGGTAAGTCATGACATTCAAGGCTGTGGACCAAGTGCTGGAAAATGGGATTAGGTGGGCAGGACAGATGTTTTTCATGTGTTAGTGCAGAATCGATGGGCCGAAGGGCCTCTTCTGCACTGTTTTATTCTGTGATTCTGTGATTCTATGGTCTTCCAATACCATTTATTATTTCCAGAACTTGAGACATTTTGTCAAAATACCTTCAATACCAACCACGAGGATTTCACAAGTAATGTAGACAAAGGTTCTCTTTTATTTTAGTCTCTCTTCCTACTTGTAGGGATGCATTGCATCTTCCACAAATGCCCAACTGACAATGGGGATAACTGAAATTTTAAAAACACAAGTCTTATTATTTCACACTACCACGTGTTCATGTGCATCATGCTACGCATTGGACAGTAATGGACAGCAGAGCGCAACACCAGAAATGGTGGAAAAGTGTGTATATTGCAGCAACATTGCATCTGGCATGATGACTGTCCATTTTTCTATAAACGGGCTTCAATGTCCAGGGCCCTGATTATGCTGTCTGTGTTCCTGAACTGAAATTAGATGAATTCAAAAACATTCTTTCCCTCTGCTGACCTGAATCTCGCCCTGAATTTGGTAGCCGATACAAGGGATCATCAGTCATCTATTTGGTCATTTCCAAAACCAATAGTTCTTCTGAGGAACGATAATCAAGCAGAAATGCAAACCGATGTTTCTCCAATCATTGATTTTGTCTGATCTGCTGAATGTTTCAAGAATTAACTGCTTCAATTTTCCAACAAAGGAGTTAAGTACTGCTCAACCTAAATATGGGGGCGATACGAGAGATGCGTGGAGGAGAATATCTGCGGAGCAGAGTTCAAAATATCCTAAGGTTTAAAATTTGACTGAGAGGTTTCGATAGGGCAAATTACTTTAACTGAAAAAAAATCCAATCATGTAGGATTGGAGCTCAGGAAAATAAACCAGACGAAAATATTGACTGACAAACAAGTAGAACCACGGTCAGCAATATTTAAAGGAAAAATCAATAGCGCTCAGGCAAAAATATATTCCACTAAAAATAACAAACTGGCTAGGATTGTAATGACAATGTTGCCAACTAATAGACATCTTTAAGAAAGGCCATGGAAAAGGATTGAGAAAGGTTAAGTATGGGTATGACATGAATTTTATGGCCATAGTGGTGGCCCCATCTACCAAACAGAAAGCTTAATGGCAACCCAGCTGCGATCATTTCTGAGATCATCAATGGGATTAATCCCAATCGGGCCTGCCTTAGAGATTTCCGAGCCTTTCGCTGCAAAGAACCCGGGCTGGATTCTCCCAAAATGGAGCTACATCCCCACGCCAGTGTAAAAACGGTGGAATTTTACTCCAGAAAGTCCGAGAAACAAGTTGAGCTAATTCAATGCCCTGCAGGGGGCTAGCAGGGACCTGGAATAAATCTCGCAGCTTTAGCTGTGGATACGGACCTCCGCACTTCCGGTTTGGAGTCCGCGCAAGTGCACGGCGGCGGCCTCCAGCGGCCGCGCCAACTCCATGGCGGACTCAGACCACGGAGCCAGATGGAAAAATGAGACCCCCCCCGATTGGCCGCGCGCCCGAACATCAGACCATGTGGATCTAACCCCCGGCCACCTATAAGGCCCCCCCCCCGATGTCCGATTCTCCCCCCGCACCCGACCAGGGCGGCCGCGGACTGAGTCCGCAGCTGCCACGCCAGCATCCCGACAGGTTAGTTCCACACCGTCGGGAACTCGGCCGGTCAGGAGCGGAGGTTTGCTGCGCGGGCCTCTGTCAATGGGACCCCAGCTGCGTGGCGTACTCCGCGGTCACGCTGATCTTCGGGACCCGGAGAATCGGTGAACTGGCGCCAGGCCCGATTAAGGCGTGAAAGTGGATTATCCGCCCCCACACCGGCCACGGTTTTGCCGCGGGGCTGCAGAGAATCCAGCCCATCTCCAAGTGTTGATGGCCAGTCAGAGAGCTGCTCTTGTACAGCAGTGCCATTAGGAATGGTGGCGACTGCTGGGACTGCTGCAGGGCCTGGATCAGGAGCAGGTGTGGGGCCTGAAGGAGAACTGATTGACTTCAGCAGGCCCCAGTGAAGGGGGACTAGGGGTTCAATATGAATGGCAGGGCTGTGCTTCCAACAGGGCTATCCTTGGGGCACTGGCATCCAAATAAGAGAGGCCTGAACCCTCCCAACCCCCCAAGCTATAGCCAGGTCACCAAAGTTTACTTGGCGGCCTCATCATGGGACATGGATCACTCTGCAGATAGTGGTTGAATTAAAGCTTAAAGTGGCCATTAATTGTGTTATCCAACCCATGCAGTCCTGCATGGTCTGAATGGATTTCTTCAAGGTAACAACACTTTCCAGCAGTCTCCAATGCTGAGTACCAGTTGAGTATGGCACAAACCCTGAAAATCCTTCTTCCTGCTCTTCTTGGTGGCCATAGAACATAGGACATTACAGCGCAGTACAGACCCTTCGTTCCTCGATGTTGCGCCGACCTGTGAAACCACTATCTACACTATTCCCTTATCATCCATATGTTTATCCAATGACCATTTAAATGCCCTTAATGTTGGCAATTCCACTACTGTTGCAGGCAGGGCATTCCACGCCCTTCCTACTCTCTGAGTAAAGAACCTACCTCTGACATCTGTCCTATATCTATCTCCCCTCAATTTAAAGCTATGTCCCCTCGTGCTAGCCATCACCATCCAAGGAAAAAGGCTCTCACTGTCCACCCCATCTAATCCTCTGATCATCTTGTATGCCTCAATTAAGTCACCTCTTAATCTTCTTCTCTCTAACGAAAACAGCCTCAAGTCCCTCAGCCTTTCCTCATAAGATCTTCCCTCCATACCAGGCAACATCCTGGTAAATCTCCTCTGCACCTTTCCAATGCTTCCACATCCTTCCTACAATGCGGCGACCAGAACTGCACGCAATACTCCAAATGCAGCCGCACCAGAGTATTGTACAGCTGCAACATGACCTCATGGCTCCGAAACTCAATCCCTCTACCAATAAAAGCTCACACACCGTACGCCTTCTCAACAACCTTCTCAACCTGGGTGGCAACTTTCAGGGATCTATGTACATGGACACCGAGATCTCTCTGCTCATCCACACTGCCAAGAATGTTACCATTAGCCCAATACTCTGTCTTCCTGTTATTCCTTCCAAAATGAATCACCTCACACTTTTCTGCATTAAACTCCATTTGCCACCTCTCAGCCCAGCTCTGCAGCATATCTATGTCCCTCTGTAACCTGCAACATCCTTCCGCATTGTCCACAACTCCACCGACTTTAGTGTCATCTGCAAATTTACTCACCCACCCTTCTACGCCCTCCTCCAGGTCATTTATAAAAATGACAAACAGCTGTGGCCCCAAAACAGATCCTTGTGATACACCACTAGTAACTGAACTCCAGGCTGAACATTTCCCATCAACCACCACCCTCTGTCTTCTTCCAGCTAGCCAATTTCTGATCCAAACTGCTAAATCACCCTGAATCCCATGCCTCCGTATTTTCTGCAATAGCCTACCGTGGGGAACCTTATCAAACGCTTTACTGAAATCCATATACACCACATCAACTGCATTACCCTCGTCCACCTGTTTGGTCACCTTCTCAAAGATCTCAATAAGGTTTGTGAGGCACGACCTACCCTTCACAAAACTGTGTTGACTATCCATAATCAAATTATTCCTTTCTAGATGATTATAAATCCTATCTCTTATAAACCTTTCCAAGACTTTGCCCACAACAGAAGTAAGGCTCACTGGTCTATAGTTACTGGAGTTGTCTCTACTCCCCTTCTTGAAAAAGGGGACAACATTTGCTATCCTCCAGTCTTCTGGAGAATCCTAGGATAAATCCCATCCGGCCCAGGGGACTTATCTATTTTCACACTTTCCAGAATTGCTAACACCTCCTCCTTATGAACCTCAAGCCCTTAATAATAATAATAATAATAATAATCGCTTATTGTCACAAGTAGGCTTCAATTAAGTTACTGTGAAAAGCCCCTAGTCGCCACATTCCGGCGCTTGTTCGGGGAGGCCGGTACGGTAATTGAACCCACGCTGCTGGCCTTGTTCTGCATTACAAGCCAACTGTATAGCCTACTGTGCTAAACCAGCCCTTCTAGTCTAATAGCCTGTATCTCAGTATTCTCCTCGACAACATTGTCTATTTCCTGTGTGAATACTGATGAAAAATATTCATTTAGCACCTCTCCTATCTCCTCGGACTCCACGCACAACTTCCCACTACTGTCCTTGACTGGCCCTACTCTTACCGTAGTCATTCTTTTATTCCTGACATACCTATAGAAAGCTTTAGGGTTATCCTTGATCTTACCTGCCAAAGACTTCTCATGTCCCCTCCTAGCTCTTCTTAGCTCTCTCTTTAGGTCCTTCCTAGCTAGCTTGTAACTCTCGAGCACCCTAACTGAGCCTTCATGTCTCATCTTTACAGAAGCCTCCTTCTTCCGCTTGACAAGTGATTCAACTACTTTAGTAAACCACGGTTCCCTTGCTTGACCACTTCCTTCCTGCCTGACAGGCACATATTTATCAAGGACATGCAGGAGCTGTTCCTTGAACAATCTCCACATTTCAATTGTGCCCATACCCTGCAGTTTCCTTCCCCATCCTTTGCATCCTAAGTCTTGTCTCATCACAAAATAATTGCCTTTCCCCCAGCTATAACTCTTGCCCTGCGGTATATACCTATCCCTTTCCATCGCTAAAGTAAACGTAACCGAATTGTGGTCACTATCACCAAAGTGCTCACCTACCTCCAAATCTAACACCTGTCCTGGTTCATTACCCAGTACCAAATCCAATGTGGCCTCGCCTCTTGTTGGCCTGTCTACATAATGTGTCAGGAAAACCTCTTGCACACATTGGCCAAAAACGGACCCATCTAAAGTACTCGAACTATAGCGTTTCCAGTCAATATTTGGAAAGTTAAAGTCCCCCATGACAACTACCCTGTTACTTTCGCTCCTATCCAGAATCATCTTTGCAATCCTTTCCTCTACATGTCTGGAACTTTTCGGATGCCTGTAGAAAACTCCCAACAGGGTGACTTCTCCTTTCCTGTTTCTAACCTCAGCCCATACTACCTCAGTATACGAGTCCTCATCTAACAGCCTTTCTGCCACCGTAATACTGTCCTTGACTAACAATGCCACCCCTCCCCCTCTTTTACCACCTTCCCTGAGCTTACTGAAATATCTAAACCCCGGAACCTGCAACAACCATTCCTGTCCCTGCTGTATCCATGTCTCCGAAATGGCCACAACATCGAAGTCCCAGGTACCAACCCATGCCGCAAGTTCACCCACCTTATTCCGGATGCTCCTGGCGTTGAAGTGGACACACTTTAAACCACCTTCCTGCCTGCCGGTACACTCCTGCAACCTTGAAACCTTACTCATGACCTCACTACTCTCAACCTCATGTATACTGGAGCTAAAATTCAGGTTCCCTGAATTAGTTTAAACCCTCCCGAAGAGCATTAGCAAATTTCCCCTCCCCCCAGGATATTGGTACCCCTCTGGTCCAGATGTAGACCATCCCATTTGTAGAGGTCCCACCTACCCCAGAATGAGCCCCAATTATCCAGGTATCTGAAACCCTCCCTCCTGCACCATCCCTGTAGCCACGTGTTCAACTGTTCTCTCTCCCTATCCCTCATCTCGCTAACGCGTGGCACAGGTAACAACCCAAAAATAATAACTGTGTTTGTTCTAGCTCTACGTTTCCACCCTAGCTCCCTGAATTCCTGCCTTACATCCCTATCCCTTTTCCTACCTATGTCATTAGTGCCTATGTGGTCCACGACTTGGGGCTGCTCCCCTCCCCCTCCCCCTTAAGGATCCCGAAAACACGATCCGAGACATCACGGACCCTGGCACCTGGGAGGCAACACACAAACCACGAGTCTCTCTCGTTCCCACAGAATTTCCGATCTATCCCCCTAACTATGGAGTCTCCAATGACTAATGCTCTACTCCTCTCCCCCCTTCCCTTCTGAGTAACAGGGCCAGACTCTGTGCGAGAGACCTGTACCCCATGGCTTACCCCTGGTAAGTTCCTCCCCCCCCCCCCCCCCCACCAGTATCCAAAGCGGTATACTTGTTACTAAGGGGAACAACCACTGAGGAGCCCTGTACTGACTGCTTCCTCACAGCCCCTCTCACCGTCACCCATCTATCTTCATTCTTCGGAGTAACTACATCCCTGAAGCTTCTATCTATGATCACCTCTGCCTCCCGAATGATCCGAAGATCATCCAACTCCAGCTCCAGTTCCCTAATGCGGTTTCTGAGGAGCTGGAGATGGGTGCACTTCCCACAGGTGAAATCAGCAGGGACACTGACGGCGCCCCTCACCTCAAACATTCTGCAGGAGGAACATTGCACTGCCTTCCCTGCCATCCCCTCTAGATAGAACAAGGAAAAGAAAGGAAGAGCTTACCTGATATTCACTCAACCCCTTAGGTTAGAGGAGGTGGAAGGGTGGGGGACACTACAAGTGTAGTGTCTCGGGTTTAGCAACCGCCCAACTTATATACAGGTATTACAAACTGTGGTAAACCACTGTGTTCTTATATTAAGGGTTGTACGGTAGAACCTGCACTACAGGTTCACCTAGGCCCCTGCATGCTAGCTCCGCCCAGGAGCCGGGTTATAAATATGCGTGGCCTCCAGCTCGCAGCCATTTCATCAGCTGCTGTGGGAGGCCACACATCTGATATTAATAAAGCCTCAGTTTGGATTCAACATCGTCTCCATTCAAATTGATCGTGCCTCAATTTATTAGTATCAGATTCAGAAGATGGACCTCCGGATTAAACCAGATCGCCTGCAGCTGGATCCACATGCAAGCGACGCCAGAAAGGACTTTCAGCACTGGCTAGCTTGTTTTGAAGTGTATATCAACGCGGCGCCGACCCCTGTTCCAGAGGCTCAGAAGATTCAAATCTTGTACTCCAGACTCAGCTCCAAAGTCTTCCCGCTGATCCAGGATGCACCCAATTACGCTGATGCCATGACTCGACTCAAAGAAAATTATGAGCAGAAGACGGACACGCTCTTGCCAGACACGCACTCGCAACGCGTACTCAACTACCTGGTGAGTCAATCGAGGACTTCTGGAGGGCCCTGATCCCACTAGTTCGGGACTGTGACTGTCAGAACGTTACAGCTAAGGAGCACTCAGATCTCCTTATGCGGGACACTTTTGTAACTGGGATTGGGTCTGATGTTATCAGGTAGCGGCTCCTAGAAGGAGCCACGTGCGACCTCGCAGAGACTAAAACACTAGCGCTTTCCATGACGGTCGCCCTGCGCAATGTCCAGTCCTACGCCCCCAACTGCACGGCTCACTGCTCCTACGCTTCATGGGCCCCACAGGCAGCTGCCCCAGCGGGGGCACTACCCACCCAATACGCCTGCGCTACACGCCAGCCAGTGATCTCGGGGGGGCCCTGATACTATTTTTGCAGCCAGCAAAGACACCCCCGCCAATGCTGCCCGGCCTGCGCTGCCCTTTGTAAGGCCTGCGGGAAGAAGGGCCACTATGCAGCGGTGTGCCAGGCCTGCTCAGCGGCAGTGGTCGCCCCCACCCACCCCGGTCACGGACAATGGGCGCCGCTATCCTCCCCTCCTCCCAAGGCCATGTGCGAGCAATAGGCGCCGCCATCTTCTCCCCCGCACAACACGTGCGTTTCATGGGCGCTGCCATCTTGCTCCACCCCCGCAATGTTCGTTCCATGGGCACCACCATTTTGTGATTCCCAGGACCTCTGGGCGCCGCCATCTTGTCCACCCTGCAGCACATGGATACCAACGGCGTTTCAGGACCCCAACTCAACGGCCGCCTCACTACCCGACGATCAGCCACGGGTCGCATCCATGGCAATTGACCAGTCCCAACCACATACTCTGACCAACGCATCCACCAGCGTGAAAGTCAACGGCCATGTGACCTCCTGCCTACTGGACTCCGGGAGCACCGAGAACCTTGTACCCCCGAATACGGTAAGGCGCTGCTCCCTTAAGGTACACCCTACCAATCAAATTATCTCCCTGGCCTCCGGATCCCATCGCGTAGAGATCCGGGGGTACTGCATGGTCACGCTCACAGTCCAAGGCGTAGAGTTCCATGGTTTTTGCCTCTACGTCCTCCCTAACCTCTGTGCTGCACTTATCCTCGGCCTGGATTTTCAGTGCAACCTCCAGAGCCTGACCCTTAAATTCGGCGGACCCTTAGCACCCCTCACTGTGTGCGGCCCCGCAACCCTAAAGGTCGATCCTCCTTCCCTCTTTGCCAATCTAACTCCAGATTGCAAACCCGTCGCCACCAGGAGCAGACGGTACAGCACCCAGGATAAGGCCTTCATCGGGTCTGAGGTCCAGCGGTTGCTTCGGGAGGGAGTCATCGAGGCCAGCAACAGCCCCTGGAGAGCCCAAGTGGTAGTGGTTAAGTCTGGGGAGAAAAAACAAATGGTCATGGACTATAGCCAGACCATCAACAGGTACATGCAGCTCGATGCGTACCCCCTCCCACGCATATCTGACATGGTAAACCAGATTGCACAGTACCGGGTCTTCTCAACGGTGGACCTGAAATCTGCTTGCCACCAGCTCCCCATCCATAAATCGGACCGGCCATACACCGCCTTCGAGGCAGACGGCCGGCTATATCACTTCCTTAGGGTCCCCTTCAGCGTCACCAATGGGGTTTCCGTCTTACAAAGGGAGATGGACCGAATGATCGACCGGTATGGCTTGCGGGCCACGTTTCCATATCTAGACAATGTGACCATCTGCGGCCATGATCAGCAGGACCACGACGCCAGCCTCGCTAAATTTCTCCGCACCGCCACTCTCCTCAACCTCACGTATAACAAGGAGAAGTGTGTGTTCCGTACAAACCGCTTAGCCATTCTCTGCTACGTAGTCCAGGACGCATGCGCATATTTCCTCAGTGTGATCGATGAATATTCCCGGTTTCCCTTCACCATCCCATGCCCCGACATGACGTCTGCCACCGTCATTAAAGCCCTTAATTCTATCTTCACTCTTTTCGGCTTCCCCACCTACATCCACAGTGACAGGGGATCCTCATTCATGAGTGATGAGCTACGCCAGTTCCTGCTCAGCAGGGGTATCGCCTCCAGCAGAACGACGAACTACAACCCCCGGGGAAACGGACAGGTAGAAAGGGAGAATGGGACGGTATGGAGGGCCGTCTAGCTGGCCCTATGGTCCAGATATCTCCCGGCCTCCCGCTGGCAAGAGGTCCTCCCTGATGCACTACATTCCATTCGTTCATTACTCTGCACTGCACCATTAACGTCTTTTTGCCTTCCCCAGGAAGTCCACATCCGGGGAATCACTCCCAACTTGGCTCACAGCTCCGGGAACCGTGCTTCTTTGTAAACATGTGCGGCTCCACAAGGCGGATCCGTTGGTGGAAAGGGTGCACCTGCTCCACGCAAACCCACAGTACGCCTACGTGGCGTTCCCCGACGTCCGCCAGGATACCGTCTCCCTCAGGGATCTGGCACCAGTAGGCTCCACCCCGACACCACTCCCGTCGCCCCCTGCGCCACCCTCCCCTCCCCCGCCGCCCCCATCACCCCTCCTAGGACTGTCCGTCCTCCCCCTGCCCACCCCCGTTGATGAAGAGTATTTTGGCACGCTCCCGGAGTCAACTTCGACCATGACAGCACCAACATCGCCGGCTCCACTTCGTCGATCTCAAAGGACTATCAAGGCGCCGGACGGTTGAACCTCTGACCGGCCCGTCGGATGACCAGAGACATTTCTTTTACTGCTCTGTAAATATTAAAGATTGCGAATTGTATATTGTTATCCACCACCCCCGCCGGACTCAATTTTAACAGGGGGTGAATGTGGTAAACCACTATGTTCTTATATTAAGGGATGTACGGTAGAACCTGCACTACAGGTTCACCTGGGCCCCTGCATGCTAGCTCTGCCCAGGAGCCGGGTTATTAATATGCGTGGCCTCCAGCTCGCAGCCATTTCGTCAGCTGCTGTGGGAGGCCACACATCTGATATTAATAAAGCCTCAGTTTGGATTCAACTTTGTCTCCAGCCAAATTGATCGTGCCTCACAAACCTTCCCAGAAATCCCCACGGCCAACTTCCAGTTTCCTGCAGCTCTGAAACAAAAAAGAACTGAAGGCCGCTTCTCCTGCAAAGCAAGTTTTTCAAGAGGGAAACGTACCTTCCCGACAGACCCCTGACCACTGCTCCCGCCAAAAAACTGAAGGCTGCTTCTCCTGCAAGGCAAGTTTTTCAAGAGGGAAACGTACCTTCGCGACAGACCCCTGACCACTGCTCCCGCCAAAAAACTGAAGGCTGCTTCTCCTGCAAGGCAAGTTTTTAAAGAGGGAAACTTACCTCCCATCTATTATTGTGAACTCTCTGCTTATGGACTGACCACCCACAGCAGTGTACAACTCAGGAAGCTTTCATCCTCCGTGGATAATTCACAGTGCCACCAGCTCCCCCGTACACTCAGAAATCCAGAGGCAGAACTAAAGCAGCTTGAGATTATGCCTAAAAATGGTCCTCCAAGACATATTGGCCGGGATTCTCCGGCCTCGCGCCGGGTCTGAGAATCCCCGGGGGGACGCCAGAATCCCGCCCCGCCGCTCCGACGCCGGTTTACCGATTCTGCGGCGTCGATTCTTGGCCTCCCGCAGGATCACCGGCGCGCTGGTCGGGGGCCGTTGAAAGCTGCCCCCAGCAATTCAATGGCCCCGACGGGCTGACTGGCCACCGGGTGCTGCCAGTGTAGGTTACTCAGGTCCCACACGGTGGGATCTGGAAGGTGTGTCCGCGGGGGCCATCCTGGAGCAGGGGGGCATCCGACCCCGGGGAGGGGGGGGGGACCTCCACGGTGGCCTGGCCCGCGATCGGGGCCTACCGATTGGCGGGCAGGCTGGTTCCGTGGGGGCCTATGTTCCTCCGTGCCGGGCCCCTGTAGGTCTCCGCCATATTGACCGGGGGCCGGCGCGGAGACGGGAACACACACGCATGCGCGGAATCACGCCGTCCGTTCCGCGCCGGCTGGAGCTGCGGGGATCACTCCGCGCTGACCTAGCCCCCTAGGAAGGGGAGCATTCCTGATTATCGGGCACTGTTGATGTCGGAGTGGCGCCGAATTTCACGCCGGCATCAGAACTTGGCCGCGGGATTGGAGAATCCCGGCCATAGTGTCTTGAAATTGTCATTTAGTGCTGGAGTTGGAAGTAACATGTCTCGGAGAGCCATCCAGGATCTAAACATCTCTATCCCCACATTTATAATAATAATAATCTTAATAATAATCTTCATTGTCAGAAGTAGGCTCACATTAACACTGCAATGAACATACTGTGAAAAGCCTCTAGTCGCCACATTCCGGCGCCTGTTCGAGTACACAGAGGGAGAATTCAGAATGTCCAAATTACCTAACGGCACGTCTTTCGGGACTTGTAGGAGTACCTGGTGGAAACCCACGCAGACACAGGAAGTATGTGCAGACTCCACACAGACAGTGACCCAAGCCAGGAATCAAACCTGGGACCCTGGAGATGTGAAGCAACAGTGCTAACCTTTGTGCTACCGTGCCATCCATAACCGAGTATTTTTAAATAATGCCTCGAGTCTTGCTCTGTGCTAAGTTAGAGCAGTTGGTGATGAGGGGTAAGTGTGATGTGAGAGAATCTGTTGTGATGATACTGTAGTCTTCAGTGGTTTCAGCCCTGCTGCTCGGAACGCTGTTCCACTAATGTCCTGTACTATCTCCTACATGAAGATTCAGACACGCAGGTACACCTGTACCACTCCTACTGTTTCATGCTGCCTTTGAATGTACTTTACCCTGTTCTGCAAAAAAGAGGGAAGTGTGTTGTGAAATCTGTTGGTATGATGTGGTTGTTATGATGAATAGCTGGTAATGCATGCAAACTGTAAAATGCAGGTATGAGGCTCTCATCAGTGTTAATGTGTGAGGGTGCTGCACTGTTTATGAATCCAGGATGAGTCCTAATTGAAATTCATTGTTGCTAGGTGAGTAATAGCTTTGAGGTGAATTGAGCAGTGTCTGAGGCCAGTAGCACAGTTGATAGAATCTGACATTTGAAGATGCATTCACTGACCTTGTAGCATTCCCCTTTAAGGGGGCAAGGCCCCGGAACGTCATGGCCAATCGGCCAGCGGGGCCGGAGTGCGTGAACCCTGGGATCGGATCTCAGTTTTCCCAGTTAGTTTGGAGTCTTGGAACATGGTAGCTTTTATCTCACTCTCTGTGTATAGTTTTTTACTTTAATACATCGTTCATTTGTTAATCTATCTGGTGGTTGCCTGTCTGTCAGAACATGACATTTAACTCCTCATGTGAGGTTATTGAACTTCTTGCAGCAGTGTAGACTTCTAGCATGGCTTCCTAAGCCATCTACTCCCACTGCCTTTTGACCTTTGGAGGATTTCCTGAGGACCTGCCATGTATGATGTTTCTCCTATTTCCTACATCCCTCAACCAAACCTCCAATGTAATGCAGAAAATCTTGGAGCTCACTCTCCCACATTGTACCATTCTTCTTTCCAGGTCCAATTGACTTCCTGCATGGCTCCCAGTACTTATGCCAGAACTGCCACAATGCACATTCACTTGAAGGGGATCAAAAGATTGCTGGAAATCGGAAATTAAACACAGAATGGGTGCGATCGACCCGAATAGGAACAGAGTCTTGTAGTGTGCACGATTCGCCGAGTGCTTCCTGACGGCCGGAGCTCAGGGAAACACCACACTATCGAACAACCATTCAGGTAGATTGGGGGCCTCAGTGCAGAATGCGCAGCCAAGGCCGCACATAGTCCAGTTTTCTCCACTGAGGAGCTCCACTTGTCGGAACTCACTAGTGCAGGATGAGATTGGGACACCATTTTTAAATGGCGTCCTGATCTCTCGACATCCCCGTCCCAACTCACCAAGGGGGTCCTCAGGCCCCCCCTGCACTGATCCGCAGGGCCTGAAAAATGTCAGCCTGGCAGTGCCCCGCCAGCTGACACCGCCAGCTGGCAGTGTGAGGCTGGCATACAGATGGCAGTGCCAGGCTTGCAGTATCGAGGTAAAAGGCTGGCATAAACAGTGCCAGGGTGCCACCCTGCCAAGAGGGCAAGCACTTGGGAGACCCCCTCGAGTACCATTCCGTCTGTCCCCTGTTTGTGGAGACCAGCACTGAACAGCGCTTGCCCAAGAACTCCAAGCAGAGGGAGTTAGATCCCACGCCCTGGGTACAAGGTGGGAATGCATATTAGAGTGAGACTAGCCATCTCACTCTAAAATGCAGATTTTAAAAATGTGATCCCGCCCAAAATGAGCAGGATTAACATTGTGATGTCTCGCGGGATCACGTTTGATCACACAAGGCGTGGTGAGCTGGTAAAATCCCAGAAGAGGGATCTCTCTTACACCCCCACACCAACTTCACCCCAACCTGTGGTGATATGTCTGTAAGCAATATCATAGATGGCTGGTGGTGCGACCTCCAACCAGCAGGTGGCGGTACAGACACACCAGTTTTTCATGGATCTCATCGCAGCCAAGGACCAGAAGAGTCCGAACAAAAGAGAAGAAAACAAAATTTTAAGTAAGGCTGCAGCTAGTAAGAACTCTCCAGAAACCATTAAAACTAGTTGGACATCAATGGTATTCCTGAATAACACATAACTTTGCTGCGACTTCGACCCAATCTCCTCAGTCGGTCTACTCTGCAAAAGCTGAACCCACAGCTGAAAGTCACTGATCAGCCAGGTTGCTGGTGTACTTCGGAACAAGAACAATGGAGATCTTTGGTGCAAGCGAACCTGAGCTCTCTGTGCATGACATGTGGTACACATTACTGTTTCATATTGCAGACATGGACATTGACTCCATCATAGGAGCAGATTCATGTGAATCCATGAATTTAGGTGAGCGAATGTGAGTCCCAGAAGATGGCTGGCCATCCGAATACCGCAGCTCCCTACAAAATGTTAGAGTGTGCACGGTTGTTGAGGATTCAGAAGAAATCCAGGTGAAGGACGGCGGATCTGCCGAAAAGACGGAGCAGCAAGCGTGCATTCCACAATTCTGGTTAACGCTCTTCAAGAACGTACATAGGCTCAGTGGCATGATACAGGAGCATGACGAGCCCATATTAAAGCATCTGCAAGATGTGAATATTAAATGGACAGAGCATGAGAAGCCGTGGAGCTTCACTCTGGGGTTTAAGTTCGAACCTGATGAGTACTTTACAAATGAGGTGATCATGAAAGTATATTGGCTGGATTCACGGCCGCTTAAATCATTCTTTGATGAACCAGAAATCATGGGGTGCACAGGCTGTAAGATTGACTGGAGGGAGAGCAAAAATGTAACAATTCAAATGAAACCGAACCACAAAGGTGGAAGCACTCGCAGGACAGTGATGAAAACTGTACCAAATTAATCGTTCTTTAATTTCTTCAGTCCGCCTGAAGTTCCACAGTGTGAAATGTTAAGCCAAGGTTCAGCAGGTGAACACAATGCTGACTTTGAACTTGGCTGCCTAATGGGTGAACACATAATTCCATGTGCAATGTTGTATTTTACAGGAGAAATCATTGCAGGCAAAGTTGAATTTGATGATGACTACTATCAATATCTGTTTGAAGATTTTAACGATGATGCAGAAAGCGATGGCATGGAAGGTGAGACAGATGAAGACCAGTATGAACTACGTGTAGATCTTTTTTCGCAGGAGCAAAGACGTGTTCAATGAAAAGGCTCAAGAAGCGCTACTCCGATGGTTTGGACGGAATGAAGAGATAGTCACGGGGCATCCCGCCTTTGCTCCTGTGAAAAAGATTGACAAGTAGTTCTTACTGGTCTTCATCTGTCACGGGGCATGCCCAGACCGCGCTGAACACTGAAAAGAGCGGGAGCTCAGAGATGGTGCGTTCAAAAATAGAAATTGCCATCAAAGCTGCTGATACTACGGAGGGCCAGCCACTGACCAAGCTAGTAACAGAAGAAATCATCCCAGTAGTAGAGAAACTGGTTCCAGAGCTGCGTGGTGACTTGTTCCAGGTCTTTGAAACAATTCCTGTCGTCGATTTCCAGATCATTGAGAACACCGGGGATGAGTGGGAAGGCATTGATGATGAATACGATGACAGCCACTCTGATGTTGGAGAGTTTGACGATTCCAGGACTGAAATAGTGGAGATCCTTGAGGACACTGAAGATGAATGGGAAGACAGCAACTCGGATGTCAAAGTGATTGGCGACTCCCAGGGTGACCCAGGAAAGGAGCTGATTACAATCTCGCTATGCAACTCAATGGTTCACTCTTACATTCTTGAATTTGACCAAGATGACCTAATGCCTGGATCATCACAACCAGAGAGCATCTAGTGAAGAAGAACGATCGAGCGAAGCTCCAGCGAACTAAGAGTGGGCGGCACCTTCTGCCCCAGTTCCAACCTCCACCCAGGCACCAGAAAGTAAAGCGCTTCAACATTCATAGAGGCTGCAGAAATGGGCGTGGCCACACAACCATGTGATGATGCGTCGGCCCCTCAGGCTTCACCTGAAACTCCGCAGACCTCCAAGCACAGGGTGAAGACCAGCACCATATCAGAGGCTGCCGAGCCTAAATACAAACACAAGAAACTACGTCATTCCATTCTCAGAACAAAGAGAACTACGAGGAGAAGACTGGAAGAGCTAGCTCATCCCACTAAAGAACCAGAAACAGAAACAAAGACAAGCAGCAAACAGCATCATTGGAGAAAGAGGAAAAGGAAGCTGGTGGTGCAAGAGTGGCAATCACAGATGCATGCCTTCCAGAGACACAGAGCAAAGAGGAGGCGAGGTACGAGGCCAACACGTAAACCAGTCTTCGAAGAGGATGGCAACAGCCCAAATGATCACAGAGGTGATCCCGTGAGGGAGGCACAATGACATGTGTGAAAGAGATGGACACTGGGCAGGCATATCTTAGACTGGATTCTCCAAACATGGGGCTATGACCCTACGCTGGCATAAAAATGCTGGCGTTTCACTCTTGACTTTCCTTAAAAAAGTCAAGAGGTATTCTCCTACCTACAGGAGACTGGCAGGGCCCCGGAGTGCTTCTCGCAGTCTGGCTGCGGATACGGGCCCCCGCACTTCTGGCCGGAAGTCCACGCATGTGCATGGAGCGGCCGCGCCGAACACATTGTGGACTCAGCCGGCGGACTGATATCAAAAATGTAGGTCACCCCGAGATGCCGCATGCCCGCGGATCCGAGCCACCCAATCGCTGCACCGGCCGCCCATGAGGCCCCCCCACCCCCCTCCACTCCCCGGTGCTCAATCCCCCCCGCCCCCCACCAGGGCGGCTGCAGACTGAGTCCGGAGAATCGCGGGAGCGGTGCCGGCTACGATTTCCGTGTAAAGATCGATTCCCCGCCCCGGCGCCAAACATGATTTCGGCTCAGGGCTGCGGAGAATCCAGCCCCATGTTTATGGACACCCTGGTTAAACCTATTCACATTGTTAGACATATCATGAATGTGTAAAGTTAAAAGATTAATGTTGGTTGTAAACAAATCTTAATGTTTTCTGAGGAAGGGGGATGTGGTGATATGCCTGCAAGCAATATCATAGATGGATGGTGCTGCGACCTCCAACCAGCAGATGGTGGGACAAACACACCATGTGGTCACAAGACAATGGTCATGTGACAAGGCGCTCCAATATAAGTGGGAGCACATCCGGCCATAAGGAGATGGCTATTAAACATACAAGTGCACAGTCGTACTGAGGTGGTTCCAGAGGCGTACAAAGAAGCTCCATGATAACTTGTCCTGTAACAGATCGTTATCTTACCATGTGTGATTCAATGAAGATCCTGGTTTGGACAAGTCAAGATGTTTGGTAGATTCCTTGCTCGACATTGGACACAAAACACAACACCATCACAGGCAGCACGGTAGCACAAATGTATAACTCTATGGCTTCACAGCGCCTGGGTCCCTGGTTCGATTCCCCTCTGTGGTCACTGTCTGTGCGGAGTCTGCATGTTCTCCTCGTATCTGCGTGGGTTTCCTCGGGGTGCTCTGGTTTCCTCCCACAGTCCAAAGACGTGCAGGTTAGGTGGATTGGCCATGATAAATTGCCCTTCTTGACCAAAATGGTTCAGAGGGGTTATTGGGTTACGGGGATAGGGTGGAAGTGAGGGCTTAAGTGGGTAGGTGCAGACTCGATGGACCGAATGGCCTCCTTCAGCACTGTATGTTCTATGCTGTATGCTCACCCTACACCACCTTCACCTTCACCACTCCCGCACCCCAACACCACCTCCACCCACCCCCACTCTACACCACACTCACCCTCATGATTGTGGAGATGCAGTTGCAGAGCCAGGGACTACATGAGGGGTTGTCGGCAAGCATTCCGCACCTGCAGGTGCAGTTGGAGGAGTCCAACTGCGGCGGTGGTTCCAACCATACCTGCCACCCAGGCCAATACTGCACGGGTGGCGTTCGTGATGTAGGCATTGGGGGTGATGGTTCGGCTATGAATCAGTATGCCCAAGGCCTGGGGCATTCTGTGCAGGTGCTGGCCTTGGCCTAAGACAGGGCTGCCGCCTCACAGGCAACCATGTGCAAGAGCCACCTGGAAATTGCAGCCACGCTTCTGAGCCCGGGACCTTGAGGGCCTCTGGCCCTGGCGCCTGTCCCTGATGCCAGGGGTACCATCAGCTGGCACTGCCCTTGCGAGCAGTATGCTGCATGGCCCGCACCCAACGCCACTGTAGGAGCTACAGACGCTGTTGCCCTGGGTGGGTCGCCTGATGCCTCGCTGGCAGGTGGTGGCTGGGTGGGGTTCTCTGGCAAGGGTGTGGTGAGGGAGTGGGGTGCCACACCCATACGGCCGGTATCACTCTTCAGAACTAGGGGCCAAGACTGGTGGTCAGTGGGGTATGCAGCAAGATGGCTGCCTTTCAGATCGTGGCAATGGAGGTCCCCGCCTGGGCACCACCTCATTCCTATGTGGGATCACCCCGGCCACTCGGTCTGTTTCCCTGTCATCCCCCCCCGGCCTTGACAGGGACCCCCCACCACGCCCAGCCCGGCAGCTGTGGTCGCGCCTCTGTGTCCTATCTCCTCTCTTTTCCTCATCAGGCACAATGCCGATTTTAAAAGCACAAATGAACTGCGCCGTTGGGAACTCGGCCCATTGGAGGTGGCAAATCGTGGAGGCCCTGATATGCAAACAGTGTTTACTGTACGTGCGTTCTGGACCGCATTGACGCTGTCGGGGTGAGGAAGAATTGCGATTTGGCGTCTAATCGGCGCCTGCCACAATTTTGCTGTCAGAGCCTGTCCTCCGCCCAATCGCATGTCCCAATTTCGGCGTCAGCCAGTGGAGAATCCCACCCAACATGTTCACAGATTCTCAGTCTGAGTTCCCAAGAGGGTCAAACAAGTCTAGACCCAATCTCAGCCTTCGTCAAACATGGACAGGTAAGGGGACATCAAGGTAACATTTGACTGAGTATGGCACTCCTAGCAATATTGAAGTCGATGGGAATCGGGGGCAAAATTCTCTACTCTTGGGGCCTTTGCCATCTGTGCTGCCATTTGTACTGCAGGAACCTTGAGCACAGAAACTGCGTGGTAAACTGTTGAATCCAACCTTCAGAGGTTGGTGGAAGAGTCACTGGAGCAGAACTGAATGAGGGGTCTTGTGCGGAACCACGTCGCCCGGCGTAGACCTTTCGGCCCCGGCTGGCGTGGCGCCAAGGCCTTTCCCGCCAGCCGGTGGAGCGGAAACCGCTCCGGCGCGGGTCTAGCCCCTCACGGTGAGGGTTTGGTCCCTAAAGGTGCGGATTCCGCACCTTTGGGGCGGCCCGACGCCGGAGTGGTTCCCGCCACTCCATCACGCCGGGACCACCCGCCCCCCTGGGTAGGGGAGAATCCCGCCCCTTGTCTTGATTGTACAGTTTAGATTCTTCATGAATGATTTCAACAAGAGCAGCTTCAGGGAGAAATTAATTATCATACCTAAATGAAACCAATACCAATTCAATAGGCCAAATGATCTCCTTCCATGATGTACTATTCTGTACTTTTGTGATAAATACCTTTTACTTGTAAATGCCAGCAATCAATATTGCAGCAATCTTTATGTTACATCTAAGTCTTTGATGAATTTATGAAACAGAGGAAGACATGACCATTTGATTTTTATTATTTTAATCTTGAATTTATGACTAAATTCCAAATCTTTTCAATAAAAGTGAATAATATTTTACAGAATTCACTAATACGTGATCAAGTTCACGAAAGGACACTCCAAAGGGCAGAAAATTTGAAAGCACATGTTTGCACAATGACAGTATTTTGCAACTGAAGGTTATCTAGATTGTTTATAGTGTTGATCAAATATTTAGCTGAGCAGCACAATTACAGAATTATTTGGTCACAAAAGTACAACAATCTTCATTCTAGCACGTCCCATAAAATAAAATATCCCAGAGCAGTTCTTGATGTGGTGGAGGAAAGTACTACCGGGGGTGGGGGGGGGGGGGGGAAGGGAACATTTTCAAGGATATAGGCTCAATAATCAGTCCTTAACACCTCGATTGGTTGTATTCTTCTTACAGCTACTGAACACAAGAACCCAAGTCACAATGTTTGTTTGTAAAGCTAGTGTAGACATGATGGGACGAATGGCCTCCTTCTGCAGCTTAAGAATTTTGTGATTCTGTGATGTAGGAGGAGGAATGGACCACATGGCCCATCAAACCTGCTCTGCAATTCAATATGATCACGGCTGATTGTGTGCTTCAACTCCAGTTTCCTGACCGCTCCCAAATTCTTGACTTTCCTGAGAGAACAAAAACCTGTCTGTCCCAGCCACAAATTGTTCAACGATGGAAAATCCACAACCCTCTTGGACAGAGAATTCCAAAGATTCACAATCCGTCCAGTGAAGTAATTTCTCTTCATCTCAGTTCTAATCAAATGTTCCTTACTCTGAGACTGTGCCCTGTGGTTTAAACGCCCCAGCCAGCAGAAATGGAGGCTGGAATTTTGCACAGCACCCTTCCCAGGTGGCTTCCGAGGCAGGGTAAAATTACACAGACAGGATTCCCTCCGGGCTCCCGCTCTGACGTAGATGCATCACGGTAGGATGGAAACGGCCTTGGATGGGAAGCCCGTCCATGCCCTATTAAGGCCCTTTAGTGGTCATTTAATGACTGCTTAGGGGTCTTTTACCAGCCAGCCTGAATTTTTAGGCTGATGGGCACCGGATGAATCAATGTGCTGAATAGAAAAAGTTAACAATATTAACCTTATGCGAGAAGGTGGGGGACGCCTTGATCCAAAGAACCCTTCAGCTTTGGAGCGCCCTCTCAGGGACTTGTTGTTCCAGTCCTCCTTCCCCCTGCCTATTCCCAGATACATAAATTGTTCCCCCCTCCCAACCCCCCAAGAGCATCCTCTTCCCTCCCTTCCACGGGATTCCTAATACTTGAAGTACAGTCCAGGGACTTAGGCTCAGGCAGGGTACTGCAGTACCTTGTCTGGCCACTGCAGCACTGTGCCTGGAGGGGCTGGAGAGCTGTCAGCCAAGGCAGGACTTCCATCCAAGGGCGGATGGAACTCTGTCCTGCTGTTAATCAATACTCAATTGATTGTGAAATGGCAGTGGGCCTGTCCGAGTCAGAGAAGACGCATTCCCTACCAACTGTCAGGATGGCGGCGCTGAACGTTCATCAACTGGAAATTTCAGGCCAATCTCTCAACATCTGCCCGATTAAGCCCTCTCAGAATTTTGTAGGTTTCAATGAGATCACCTCTCATTCTTCTAAATCAATAATAATCATAGTTTATTGTCACAAATAGGCTTCAATGAAGTTACTGTGAAAAGCCCCTAGTCGCTACATTCCGGCGCCTGTTCGGGGAGGACGGTAAGGGAATTGAACCCGCGCTGCTGGCCTTGTTCTGCATTACAAGCCAGCTGTTTAGCCCACCTTGCTAAACCAGCCCCTATTCCATCGAATATTAGTCCAATTTACTGAGCATTTCATCAAAGGCTAACACCTTAATTCAAGGCAATATTCTAGTGACACATTGGTTAGAATGACAGCTTCACAGCGCCGGGGACCCAAGTTCGATTCCAGCCTTGGGTGACTGTCTGTGTTGATGTTGTATGTTCTCCCCGTGTCTGCGTGGGTTTCCTCCGGGTGCTCTGGTTTCCTTCCACAATCCAAAGATGTGCAGGTTAGGTGGATTGGCCATGCTAAAAGTTCCGCTTCGTGTCCAGGGATATGCAGGTTAGGTGGGGCTACGTAGATAGGGTGGGGTAATAGGCCGAGGTAGGGTGCTCTTTCAGATTTTAGTGCAGCCTTGATGGGCTGAGTAGCCTCCTCCTGCACTATAGGGATTCTGTGGATGAAATCCCTTTAAACATCAACACTGAGAAATTTAACATCTATTTTAAAAATTCTGCTTTCCGATCCTTACGACCAAAATGAATAACTTCACATTTCCCTACTTCATACTCCATCTGTCATCTTGTTGTCCACTTATTGAGTTTTGATACACAAAACAAATATAAATATGAACAAACAGTGGGACTTAAGGAAGAGAAAATAAGAAGTAAATTTAAAACTATTTACACAGATACATCACAGTTTCCTCTTTTTTTATTCCCTCCTCACAGTGTTTGCAGTGGTGATTGTGGTCCGCTGCGTTTCACTTCCCACAGGTTGTCGCTTTGCTTTTCTTCCCTTTGGTCCCCCGCCTTGCGGCTCCTGCTTCTCTTGTTGGGCTTGGCTGAGTTCCATTTCCCCGACGACTCCCCCCCCCCCCCCCCCCCCCCCCCCCACACACACACACACTCCCCACCCCTTCCTTACTATGTCATGGCTACTCCCTCCTGACCTTCGGCTTCCTAGCTGATGGCTACAAATAAGTCTTGGAACAACCCAATTTATGTCTTCTAATGTGAAGACAGGCACAATATATTGGTGGCACAGTGGTTAGCACTGCCAGGGATCCTGGTTCCATTCTGGTCTTGGTTGACTATCAGTGTGGTGCTTGCACATTCTCCCTGTGTCTGTGTGGGTTTCCTCCAGGTGTTCCAGTTTCCTCTCACAGTCCAAAGATCTGTAGGTTAGGAGGATTGACCATGATCATGCATGGGGTTACAGGGATAGGGCGGGAGAGTGGACTTAGGTAGAATGCTCTTTCAAAGAATCGGTGCAGACTCAATGGGCCGAATGGCTTCCTTCTGCAGTGTATGGATTCTAGGGGTTCAACGTCACTGCTATTTCCCCAAAAACCACCCAATGGAGGAACTGGGTACAGTTGAACATCTTGAGCCGCAAGAGGTTTGATGACTTTCTTGATTTTGACAAGGTGAGTATAGCACAAGACACTGATGATAGCCTCGAGACCTGCAACCTTCAATAGGCACATCAGCTGAGCAACCTGAATGCATGTGGTGCTCCTTAACATGGGACATGTGTGTTCAGGGCATTTACTGAGTCTCAGAAATACCCAGCTCCCAAGTGTCATGGAGGATCTGGCAGCACAGATATATGCGGTTTCTCATATACATGAGATGCAACATTGGCCAGAGAGACTAGCTGTGCATTATTTCTCACTGTTTTGTCATTGCTGAAGAAGAGGCCAAACAATTCATAGGAAAGGGTTTGCACTGGAGGAGGAGTTCCCCAACTCATCGTGTTCAAGCCCTGCAAGACCAAGTGGGGGATGCAAAGATGGATATACCTGGAGAAGAGAGTGAAAATATGTTGAGATTTGTAATTAAGGTGACACTATACGCTACATCAACAATGTGCCAAAGACGCAGCTGTATTGGGAAGCCTCAGCACTGCAGAAACAAGGTTCATTCTCATGATCCTTCTCCTTAGGGCAGCACGATAGCATTGTGGATAGCACAATTGCTTCACAGCTCCAGGGTCCCAGGTTCAATTCCGGCTTGGGTCACTGTCTGTGCGGAGACTGCACATCCTCCCCGTGTGTGCGTGGGTTTCCTCCGGGTGCTCTGGTTTCCTCCCACAGTCCAAAGATGTGCAGGTGAGGTGGATTGGCCATGGTAAATTGCCCTTAGTGTCCAAAATTGCCCTTAGTGTTGGGTCGGATTACTGGGTTATGGGGATAGGGTGGAGGTGCGGACCTTGGGTAGGGTGCTCTTTCCAAGAGCCGGTGCAGACTCAATGGGCCGAATGGTCTCCTTCTGCACTGTAAATTCTATGATTCTCCTACAGGGTTAGCTGTGAAGGGCCAGCTGTGCAGTACCATTGCATCAGTGGGGATATATGAAGCAACTGAGACACATCATACAAGCACACCCTTACCCCGTGCAGATACACCCACATCATTGGGTTATGGCAGGCGGTTAGAAATGGTGGACTGGTGAAGAGGAGGGCACTTGGGAGAAGGAGGAGGTAGGAGACACAAAGGCAGCTGTGGGCAGTTCCCCTTAGAGGATGAAGAACAGACCCAGTCTTGTTAAGTTGGATGCAGATGCGGGACCTCAGGAGTTTCTTAACAAGAAAGGGGGTTCTCCTTCAACCAGCAGCAAGAAATATGTTCCCATATGTCAGAGTTCCCCGAGGCAGGGGAGATCATAGGTTGAGGAGCGAGGAGCCCATTCAGGACTTTTGAGTGCATGTGCTCCTGCACTGAGAGAGTGGTCAACCTCATGGAGAGCCATCTGCAGCAGCACTCGAGTGGATGCAGGATCAATGCACTAACATGCATAGATTGTATACAACGCTTTGTAGCCTTGACCAGTCAATGTCACTAATGGCACAAAGATGCATGGAATGGATGCCAGATATGCTGCAGCTGGTGGTCCCTTGAAGCGATCCAAGGGCAGGCCAATCAATGATGATGATGAGGGACCTTTCCCTATTGAAGCATCGTGAAGCAGGGTCTTGTGAAGGAGGCTTACGCTGCACACACACCAACGCAGCGGCTTCAGGAGTTGCCCCAATTAACACCTCCATAATGAGAAAGACCACTGGGGTATCTCAATCACAAGCCAGCACAAACAGATTGCCTCCCCTTCACCAAGACTACAAGGAGGGTACCAAATAAACATGGTTGATAGCAGAGGCCAGCATGTTGGTTAGAACACTGAGTGATTCAATGGATTCATTTAACTTTGTTATAACCCCCATGAGACCCACGGGGAGCAGCCTGATTAATCTCCCTGTGGGGCTCGTGGAATACAAGCTCTCCCGCTGAGGGACGGAGGCCCAACAGTGGGGCTAGGTAATTCCCCAAGAGGGATGGTCCCGGCTGGGACTTGGAGTGTTGCTCAGCTGCTGCATTTCCTTACTGTGAGTAGGAAATAAGCTACTTTGACTTACCTTTTAGGAGCCCTTCGTTAACTACAATATTGACTTCGGCGCTGCTAGAGACTCAGAGTACGGATGCATCTCAACACAGAGCAAGGTTAATATTGTTTTAAAAATGCCGCTCTTTGGTAGACTCGACATGTTTGACACGAATGTGGAAGACTGGGCTCAACATGTGGAGCTATTTTTTCAACTGGAACGCTATTACTAGGGAAGTCCACCAGAAGGTGATATTTTGAACTAACTGTGAGGCCCCCACTTTCAGCGTCATAAAGAGCCTAATCTACCTTGCAGCCCCAGGTTCCAAGATGGTTGATGAATTGCTGGCTTTTGTAATGAACCACTATGATCCGAAGCCGCAGTCATTGTCCAAAGATACCGATTCAATACTGCCGAGAGAAACCCACGGGAGTCTGCTACTGATTTTCTGGCATGCTTCCACAAACTAGCAGAGCACTGCGTCTAGGGGCCATTCTACCGGAGGTGCTATGACACTGCCTTGTATGCAGAATTAACAACATGGCGACCCAGTGAAAATTGCTGGCCGAACCATCTTCAGATCCAAAAAGGGCCATCACGAACTCTCTCTCATGGAAGAGCACGAAGAAAGGAGTCCAGGAGCTCCAGAGCACATCAGAGATGGAGGTGAATAGCATAGGATGTCCCCATTCAGACGTGCGTGGCCCCTAGGAAGAGAACCTCTGGGACACAGCCTGTGCCCGAACTACGTCGGGGCCAGGCTGTTGGACGAGGGCCGCTGAAGCCAGGCAGGTCATTTCCCCTGAACCACTGGAGGAAGACTCACAGAGGTGCAGCACCTCTGGCCGGAAAAACTGCAGGGACCAGCACCGCCAGGTAATCCTACAAGCTTGTCGCCCTGGTCGAGGGATGCCCCCGCCTAGAACATGGACAATCCACCTAGAGCAGCCCGATGAAGACAAGTGCATGCAGTTGAATTTTCATCGCTGTGCTTCGGGTTGCCCCCATCAAAGTCACCGTCCAGGTGAATGGTCACCCACTCGTAATGGAACTGGATATGAGGCCAAGATTCACGTAGACCCTGAGGCTGAACCAAAGTACTTCAGGGCCTGCTAAGGCCATTTGAGCAACGAGGGGCTAAATTAAAAAGCAGAACCACAAAGGTAATAATGTCTGGACTACTACCTGAGCCATGAGCAAATTGGCACAGGGTAAATAAGATCATAGAGTTGAAGGTGTCGCCGCAAGACTGGTGTGGGAGAAATACGTTTCTGTTCATGAGGCACTGGCACCAGTAGTGTGGTAAGAGAGAGCTGATTATTAGGACAGCCATCGCCTGAACTGTGCTCGAACCAGTGTGGTGGCAAATCCTATAACAGTGGCTGTAAAGAGGGCTTTAAACTAAATAGAAAGGCAGGGGTGGGTTCACGAGGAGAGATTTGGAAAGTTGAAGAGAAAGGGCAATAGTGCAGGGTAATGACACAGAGAATGATAACCAGAGTGTGGCAGGAAGGCACAGAACAGACAAACATAATTACTTGTGCCAGCAAATAAGATCAAAGTAGGGAATAATGGCAAAACAATATTAAAGGCTCTTTATCTGATTGCACATTGCATTTGTAACAAGTTAGAAGAATTGATAGCACACATAGAAATAAATGGGTATTATAGAACAAGCAGTATAGAGACTTGGGGTGGAATTTTCTGAAAAAATGACAGTGTCATTTTTGGCGTGAAAGTGCCGGTGTGATCTGTACAGTAATTTCGAGCCACTTAGTCAAATTATTTCTCCCCCATGTGAAACACGTCACACCTGAGTCACCAGGTGTCTGATTCATCCGCCCCAGGGGTCAGCTGAATACTGCAATCAAGAGGGTGCTGCATTTAAATGGATCCTCAGCACTCACTTTCAGAGACCTGCGACAAGATTCCTGGAGGGTGCCGTGACAAGACTGTTGGATGTTGTGGTGGAGAAGCGGGCAATCATCTGCCCACATAGAACATACAGTGCAGAAGGAGGCCATTCGGCCTATCGGGTCTTCACCGACCCACTTAAGCCCTCACTTCCACCCTATCCCCGTAACCCAATCACCCCTCCTAACCTTTTTTGGGGGTCACCATGGCCAATTTATCACGGCCAATCCACCTAACCTGCACATCTTTGGACTGTGGGGGGAAACCGGAGCACCTGGAGGAAACCCACGCAGACACGGGGAGAACGTGCAGACTCCGCACAGACAGTGACCCAGCGGGGAATTAAACCTGGGACCCTGGCGCTGTGAAGCCACAGTGCTAATCACTTGTGCTACCGTGCTGCCCTTGTGTTGGAAAGAGGCCCCTAACAACGTGGCCAATCCCACCAGGGAGGCGGTGGCAGCAGTGTTAATGCCAGTAGTATGACCAGGAGGATGGGTGTTCAATGTTGTAAAAAGATGGATGGATGATCTACGGGTTGCAAAGGTGAGTTCCCCCTGTTTCCCTTTGGCGTTCATCTCTTCCATCACCCTGGGATGTCGCTGTTAGCCCACTTTCTGCCACTTCGCTGCCTCCTAACACCAAAACTCCCAACATCATCCTCAAACTCTCTCCCCCCCTCCCCCCCCCCCCCCCCCCCCTCCTCATCAAAAACCCTTTTGGCCTAAATGTGTTGTCCGCAAATGTTAGTTGTCCTTGACCTCTGACCCCCAGGTGTCCAGCTCACAATGTCGCCTTTGGTTTCCTGCAAAGAGAGCCCATAACAGGCGTGAAAGGGTGAAAACTGGTGGGGGGATGCCTCAGCTGCACATTCTCATTCCCGATGAGGAAAGGGCAATGGAGCTCACAGGGGAGTGCCAGGAATGGTCCTGCATTGACAGCGAGGTTGCCCTGTGCCAGAAAAGTAAGGAGCCAACGCACTTTCATCCAGATCATCTGTCTCAAGTGAGTTTAATGTCCAAATCCTTGACCTTGCCATTTACTAAACCATGTCCCCTGCCTTGCAGGAACATCAACTGATGAGCCTGGGCCTTCCACAAGCAGAGCCCCCTTTTCAAACCTCAATAACACCTCAGAGGAGATCTCCGGGAAGCACACCAAAGATGCTTCGTAGCGGCATCAACCACCACAGAGACAAGCACCTCGGTCGGTGATCTTAACAGACAGGCATCCGTGTCACTATCTGGTCAGCACCACAAGGCTTCTGATGGACATCAGCTGGAGTCAGGAACATCCCAGGAGTCAGACAGCTGCCTGTCTCACAGGGAAATGTCATCATCTCATCTAAACTCAGTTCATCCTACAAGCCCTCCAAGCAATCCCAGCAGTGACACCCAATGAGACGCACAGTGGGAGACATCCTGAACTGACAGTGCCACCACTATCAGTTCATTTTGATGGGTGTGGTCAAGGTCAAAGTTGATGTACTCAGAGGCCCAGGCATACAGAGCATCCGTGACGTCTATGCACTTGTGGCTGATGATTGCGAGACCCCACATAGGTCACTGGTCAAACCCCGGAATGATCCAGTGGCAAACGTTCAAGGCTGCCATGACCTGCCTTGAGCTCCCGCCTCCATGTGGCTTGAGGTGTGCTGGTATGTGGCAGAGGTGCTGCACCACCTCCTTGTGTCTCCTGGGCCTGAATTCTCTGCTGCCCTCTGCCGGCAGAGGGGTCCCGACTTTGGACTCTGAGAAAGTTCCAGTGACATCAGATCCAATCACCACCTGTTACCAGACAGAGCACAGCATTTTGGGCCAATCCATTGGCTGCCAGCCAATCAATCAAACCGAGTCCCGATCCATCTCGCTGTCACTGATACCGGCCAGTCTGTAGCTTCCGTTTAAACCAGTAGAACCTTGCGGATTCTTCCTGCTTGAATTAAAGATACAGACTGCTTTAGTGGGATTCTCTGTCAGCGGGATCCTCTGCCCCACAGGCAGAGCAACCTCACCCGGGTGTTTCCCGATGGTGTGGGGTGGCTCACAATGGGAAACTCCATTTACCGGCTGCGGGAATGGCGAATCCCACTGCCGGCAAAGTGCGCTGCGCTGGAAAACGGGGCTGGCGGGACGGAAGAACCCGTCCCTTGCCTTAAAGTGGCATGCCCATTAATCATCCACGGATTAAAAATAATGATATCAAGTGGAAATAAGGGAACAAACAGGGTATAAACAGGAAGGATCCTTACAATAGACAGAACTGATCTTACTTTCAGTTTTGCATGGTTTAGCACAGTGGGCTAAGACAACTGGCTTGTAATGCAGAACAAGACCAGCAGCGCGCGTTCAATTCCCGTTCCAGCCTCCCCGAAGAGGCACCGGAAAGTGGTGACTAGGGGCTTTTCACAGTAACTTCATTGAAGCCTACTTGTGACACTAAGCAATTATCATTATTATTATTATGCTGCCATTGTTCGGGGATTTCAAGATAATTTTAAAATCTTAATCTTTATTATTGTCTCAAGTAATGCAATGAAGTTTATAAATGGGATTGGCGCTGGGGAAACCACAGTTTGAGATCGTTCCTGCCGCATGTCAATGAAAACTGGCATGAACCTGATTACCATGAACTTACATTGATTTTAATATCATTAAATGGCTTTACACCATCGGGTCAGACCCACAGAGTGTTTACCCCGGAAAACCAGTCGTGATGACCATGCCAGGGTTTGGAAGCCATGGGGATGAGGGCCGAGGCTGAGCATTGCCCCCTGGCACTTTGGCAATGTCCCTGTCACTGCAGTGCCAAGAGGAAGTCCCAGGGGGTAGTGCCAGGGAGCATTGAGGTAGGCACTTACTGGGGCTGTGCCATGGTGTAACCTTTCTCCATTGAGGGAGGGAGCTTCCCCTTGTATGTAGTTGGGGTAGAGGGATGTGCACTATCAAACGCATGGAGGGGGGACGAGTGTGTCCACCCAATGTGTCCGTAGTGGGGGGGGCTGCGAGTGCTCCAAAGCTTGTGGGGGGTTGTCCTCCATGGCTGTACAGGGTGGAAGGTGGGTAATTTTTCTCGCAGATCAGGGCGCCATCTTTAAAGATGGTGTCCTAAATCTGTGTAGCCGGGATTGCCAGCTCAATTAGGCACCTCCCTGCCATAGTGACGTGGCAAACCATGCCCCCCCATTTAGTTTTGACAGCGTGTCAGTAGTTCTGGTCAGAAATCCTGGCTGTGTAGAGAAACACGTTGGTTTTCAGTCAGAACCAGGCACTTTGCCATTTCTTTGGAACATTCCACCCTCTGTCCTTTTTATTAGTTTTGCAATCTCTAATGCCTTAGCGACTGGCACAATGTGAAGTTTGTATTCTCTGCCCCTTCCTGCCGCACTCAGATTAATTCCCTTACTGCTACCTTGCAGTCGTCTTGTGCTGTGTTTTCAATTTATCACATCTTCCTTCATTAGATCCCTTGCTCCCACTATTTAGTTTAAAGCCATCTCTACTGCCCTATCGATATGATTTGCCAGAACACTGGTCCCAACATGGTTCAATGAAGACCCTCCCAATGGTAGAGCTCCCATTTTCTCCAGTAATGCTGACAGTGCTCCATGAATTGAAACCCATTTCTCCCACTCCTGTCATTGAGCCACTCTTTTGACTCACTATTCTTATTTCTACTACTCCAATTTTCTTGTGGGTTAGGTAATGTGCCAGACTATATTGCCTTTGAGGTTCTGTTTTAATCCCTAGCTGCTCATACTGTCTATGAAGAACCTCTTTCCTAGTCCTACATATGTCATTGGTACGCACATAGATTATGAAAACAGGATCTTACACCTCCCACTGCAAGTTCCTCGCTAGCCCAGAGCAGATGACCAGAGCACTGGCACTGGGAAGGCAACACAACCTCTGGATTCATTGTCTTGGTTGAAGAGATCGTTGCTGATCCATCTGACTATGCTGTCCCATACTACGATCCTAGTAATTTCCCCCAATTGAAAGGCTTCCTATTTCATGGGGCCATGGTCAGTTCACTCACCAATCCAGGCTTTCAACGTCTCCAAGAACCTCAAACCTGTTGGCCAATTGCATGACATGAACTGAGGCTTCCAATGCTACCTTCACAACCTCCTTTCCTGCCCACCTGCAGTCACATCCCTGTTCCTGACCACAGACCAAATAAGACAACCCTCACCTAAGGGCTGCGACCGTCTCTTAAAGCAAGGTGTCCAGGTAATGTTCCCTCTTCCTGATGTGTCAGTGTCTGCAGCTCAGCCTCAGCTCAATAAGTCTGAGCCAATGTTCCTCCAGCCGCAGACATTTACTGCAGATGTGTTTGATTCATAGAAAACAGGTGCCCACACATGATCAGGCCTGTCATAATTATGGTGTTTAATTAATCCATCATTTCACTGATTATATGTTAATTAATGTCTCTAGCCCTGCTGGTGCTTATATTATTATTTAAATAAACGTTCTACCCTGATTAAAATTTCCTAGTTTTTTTTTAAATTTTAGAGTGCCTAATTAATTTTTACCAATTAAGGGACAATTTAGTGTGTTCAATCCACCTAGCCTGCACATCTTTGTGTTGTGGGGGTGAAACCCACGCAAACACGGGGAGAATGTGCAAACGCCACACAGACAGTGACCCAGAGCCGGGATCGAACCTGGGACCTTGGCGCCGTGAGACTGCAGTGCTACCCACTGCGCCACCGTGCAGCCCTAAAATTCCCTAGTTAATATAAATAAGAAATACTCACTAGCTAATCTAATGTGATGAATGTAGGAAATTGTTATATATTATACTTCATACCTGTTGTAATGTTATTTAAAAATCCTGGGTTCAAATACATACAAGCAGTATGATTGCTAAAGCTGTGATTAAGTTGTCATAAAAGTGAGGTTGTCTTTGATTTTAACCATTACTTACTTGAAGAGAGATGGCTAATGGGACATTGTTTCGATTTTTGATGATCGCTGGGGTGTAGATAATTTATGAGGGATTGTGTTTCGTCCTAGCTAAGCAGGTCATGGGACATCTTTGTGGATGAGACTGGAGAATGCCTGATGCTAGGGGTGCAGATGATGTAATTGATGGGAGGTGCCAGGTTCATCTGTAGTTTTGCAATTTTGCCATTTCAAATTGAACAGAAGTATCTGACAAGACAGAAGGAGTTTCAGGTTACTCCCAAAACAGTATTTCTCCAAAGATCTGCACAGATAAGCAAGTAACATTGATTGTTAACTTTATTTATAAGTGGTATTTGAATTGTATTGGGTTTCTTAATTGGAATATCAGTAGCAGGTGCAGACAGTGAATTCGTTTTTTTCCTTTAATTTAAGAATTGTTTAAACTGTTAATTGTAAAGCTATTTCTTTGTTGCTAATATGGTTAATTTTGTGTGTAAATTAAAGCTTGTTTTACTATAAGAGATACCTATTGGTCAGTGTTATCACTCCTGTGGTTTAGTAGTCTTCCATCAGAGTCTTACAAATTGCCAACTGTTGGGAATCCCGTACGCGATCCTAAAAAATTGAGGACTCAACTCATCCAGGATCCAGCAGTAGCTTTTGGTAAACCTTATTGTCAATGTACTATCAATCACTGTGTATGACAATTACCTTATTTAAGGGAATTGGTAGTTAAACATTGTGGCATTGATTATCCTATAAATACTGACAGCTGGGACACTTTGGTGTGAGAGTTTATTGTGGGCTAGAAGCTGTACGGCAGTGAAACGTAAAAGACCACACAGGATTGATTCTTCCACCGTAACCCTTGGCTGTGAGTAATAATGGGAACAGAGGACAAGCGGTGGAATTCTCCATGCTAGAAACTAAGTGCTGACGTTGGGAGTGAATTGGAGGTATTCTACAACAGCAAAATTGTTACCGTTCCCAGTTCAATGTACTGACCATTAATGGGCTAGCACCGGCAGCATGTGGAATACGACTGATTCCAATGAATAACGGTGTCTGATTCACCGGAGCCAGGATTGACACTCGAGAGGCTGACAGGCTGCAGCCGTATATAAGCACTCCACTTCCCACACACATTCATCCCAGCTATCAAGATCACAACAGGGAGAGCGGCACTCCGTTTTATGGATGCTGAGCTGGATACCTTAATTGACACAGTAGAGGAGAGGCGGCTCCCCAGGGTGAGGTGAGCATCGTGAGCAACACTGCCAAGACCAGTCAGCAATGCAGGAAAAAAACTGCATGACCTTCTCCGGCCAGGGAGAGTAGGCAGCACTGTGCTCCTGGCGCTAACCCCCGTCCCACACACCCGGAACTTCACGCCTACTCAGGGGAGGGGGGGGGAGGTGACCGAAACCCCACCCTGAACCACCCGCCAGCACCCATCCAGGCCGCCATGGCTGGGTGCTCTGGCCATGAAGGTCACCAGCCACCCGCCCTCTGTGCTTCATGTGTCTGATTGTCTAACACAATGTGTTTTCTGACTCCCCCACCTGCAGGAAAAGATGACGCACCACAGTCGTGAGAGGGAGCAAACCAGAGCTCAACCGCAACCCCAACTCCAGCAGAGCAGCGAGGTGGACATGGACGGGAGCGCTCGACTCGCAGCCCGAGGCACCCCGGACTACCAGTCCGCCGATGACACTGATTTCCCATCACAGCTGTCTCCAACACCCGCCACAATCCCAGAGACATTCACCTCGGTTGAGCAACTTAGTGAAAAGGCTCCTGGGGCACTATCTGGTGCGCACCACACATCTGCTGTGGTACAGCAGGTGGAGGTAGAACCCCCGACGGGGTGGATGGTCTGAGGGCAGCCCCACCCCAGGGACCAGATGCCATCCAGGCGGGTTTCAGGCTTCTGGAAAAGGTGGTCTGGAAATAGTGGAGATACAGTCACCGAGCCAGGGACTGTATGAGGAGGTGTCGGCAACCATGCAGCACCTGCAGGTGCAGTTGGAGGAGTCGAACCGCCTGCAGGAGCAGGAGGTGGTGCCGACCTTGTGTGTCACCCAGGCCAACACCACATGGGTGGCTTCCAAGGTGGAGGCCTTGGAGGCAAAGGTTTTGCCCATAGATCAGAAAGCCCAAGGCCTGGGGCATTCTGTGCAGGCAGTGGCCGAGGCACAGAACAGGGCTGTCCTCTCACAGGCAGCCAGGGCAACCTGCACGTTGCGCCGGACGCTCCTGAGCATGGCCCAGTCACAGCAGGTCACTCTGAGGGCTTCGGAGGCATTGCCCGGGTGCTGGCTGACATGGCGCAGACCCAGAGGGAGGTGGTGCGGACACTGGCTGATGTGACGCAAACACAAAATGTGGTGGCTCAGTCGCAGTGTGATGTGGCGCAGTCCCAGAGGGAGATGGTCCAATCCCTGTGCTCCATGACTGCGAGCATTAAGGCCCTGGTTGGGGCGCACGTTGTTCTCCTGGACTGGTAGCCCCAAGTTGTGGGGGAGCCTCAGGGGATAGCTCTGCTCGCACCCCCATCCCATGGAGTAGCCCAGGCATATTGGGCACACCGAGTGAGAAGGAGGTGAGGGGGCCCATGCCAGTGACTCCCGCAGGGGAGGTGCTGGAACAGGACAGAACCTCAAACTCCCCCCCCCCCCCCCCTCCCATCCTGTCCCTGGTGCATCTGGTGGGCAGTGGGCTGAACAGGATGCCACCACACCACCTGGGACACCCGAGCAGGCGGGCCCATCCAGGCCGATCGCCCCTGAAGACGGCAGCGAAAGGCGACCCAGGTTACAGGGCAGGACACCCAGCAGGCCGCCTCCACTCCTGATGTACCACCTTGTGATCCACGTAGACGTAGCTTGGGGCCCGTAAGGCCAGAAGGTTAGACACCAGTGAAGTTGGTGCAGGGCACAGCATAGTGATAGAGACTAGGGCGCATAGCTGTATATATTTGTTCACATTAAATTCCTGTGCATAATGTTACGACCTGGCCTCTTGTCAGAAGGGGGTGGGGAATGGGCCGGTAGGGCTGGCCGCAGAGGGGATACAGCGGGTGAGGGGGAGGGCGGATGTGGGGTGGTCTTGGCCCAGGGACCCCAGTTCGGCCAACGCTCACCGCTCCGGTGTGTCCCCCACCCCCCTCCCCCCACCTCCGACGGCCGCCAGCCCAGGGATTCGATGGGACCATGCAATGGAATGGCCAGCTCCCATGCAGGGATCACCCAGGATGGAGTAAAGTGCTACCGTGGGCAGGAGTCAAACATTGTCAAATGATGCGGAGCACCAGAGCCCATCCCAGAGCAGACTGTCGTCATCATCCTCTGTCCCCCATGGACCAGACCTCCTGTCACTTCCAACCCAGGGCCTGCACACCATGGTGAGATAGGTAGAAATCATGGGAGGGGTGGAGGGAGAGGGTTGCACAGCTGGCAGGGCGTGGGGGGTGGGGGGTGGGCAGGTGGGGATGGAATGTCTGTGCCGCTGGCCAGTCCACTAGTCGGTGAACCTGGAGGCGATTAGAGCGCCCCATATGCGTTGTTGTGCGGCCTCCCGTTCCTGCCCGGCTCTACCTTGTGCCCCTCCTCATCCTTGCCCACCTCCTCCTCATCAGACGAGGACTGACGTTCATCTCCCTCCTCCAGCACATCGCCCCTCTGCTGCGCGATGTTGTGAAGGATGCAACAGGCCACCACGATGTGGGAGACGTTCCCAGTGCTATACTGGAGGGCCCCACCAGAGCAGTCCAGACACCTGAACCGCATCTTCAGGATGCCGAAGCACCACTGGTCACGCCCCAGGTCGTTACATGTGTGTCATTGTAACGGGTCTCTGCATCAGTCTCTGGCCTCCGTATAGATGCCACCAGCCACGACCGCAACAGATAACCCCTGTCACCCAGGAGCCAGCCCCTCAGCTGGTGGGTATGCCTCAAAGAGGTCAGGAACTGTCGAGTGTGCAAGGATGAAGGCGTTGTGCACATTGCCCGGGTATCAGACGCAGACGTGCTTGATACATAACTCATGGTCACGCATCAGCTGCACGTTCATCGAGTGGAACTCCTTTCGCTTTGTGAAGACGCACCTGTCATGGGCTGGTGCTCGTAGGGCAAAATGCCATTGATCACCCCTGGACTTGGGGCATCTCGGTGATGTCGGCCAACCCCGCTGCTTGGGCATCCTGGTGGGCTCGGTCCATGTTGAATTTGATATATTGTGGCGACCAGACGTATAGGGCCTCTGTGACGGCACTGATGCACCTGTGCATCGAACTCTGAGATTCCGGACAAATCCCCACTTGGCGCCTGGGAGGACTCCATTGCGTAAAAGTTCAGGGTACCCATCACCTTGACGGCCACCGGGAGCGGGTGTCCTCCCCACAGTGCCAGGCGTGTCATGATCTGGCAGATATGCCGCACTGTCCCCCTGCTCAGCTGGAGTCTTCGTCAGTGTTGTGGAAAAAACTAGCCAAAACTTCGAGGTTTCGCAAAGGTCTTTTATTATAACACGAAGTTCGTGGAGGGAGTTAGTGACCACCGTCTTTCTAATTGTCCCCACCTTACACGAGTATAGCAGTACTTTATATGGTTTAATCAATAATATTTAGAAAAAACGAGGCATTCCTTTGATAAGCCCAGACACAGAAAAGCGAGCAGTGTTAAACAACAGCCCTTGAATTCCCAGCCTAAGAACAATAATAATTGTCTACTCTCAGCAAAATGTGCAGCTGTGCACTTGTTTACATAGTCTGACCTTCTGCCTATTACATGCAGAACTTCTTGACTGAAATAAAGCTAATATATCCATCATGCTTTGCCAAGTGCCTATCTATTGCCATGAAATATAGTCAAGCAGCCAGTTAAGAAGGAATACAGGGTATTAAGGCAACTAATCCGCCAACTAAAGTTCCTTCTACAATTCCCTCCTTGTTGATCATATGATTAACACATTGTTAGTACATCAGTGTCCTCAGCAGCAAAGGGTGGGTTATAATGTACGGGTAATGGGCATATGATAGACACCTGTTTGTTAAGTGGCTGGTACCATGGAGGCAAAGCTGACATCCGCGCCCCCATGCCCTGACAACATCCCGAGCAGCATTTAAACAGTAACCATATGACAATCAGGATTACAATAATGATTATAATCCAAATCACAATCCTCTGTCCTAATGTTCCCAACCATCTAAAGCCAAAGTCCCATCCCTCATCCTCATGCAACCGTGCCACCTCTCGACGAATGTGATCCACCGGGTTATCAATTTTCTCTGAGTTATCAGGGATGTATGTGCAGCAGTCACTGCCAATCAGGGCACAAGTACCTCCCTTCTCTGCTAACAAGAAATCAAGGGCCATCCTATTCTGTAGGGCAACTGCTCTTATAGCAACCATCTCAGTCTCTATTTGGTGAACAGCTTCCGCAGTGTCATTAGCTACTTGCTCAAGGATGTCTCTTAATTCGCGTAGTTTGTATGCATTAGCGGCTATTCCTAATGGTGGTATCATGATTCCCAGCATTTGTGCCCATGTCATAACACTGCGTGTCGTCCTGTGATGGGGATGGTCCTTTAGTTGTTGGACGTGATGTACATAAGGAACTACGTATCCCAAATAGCAGGAGCCTTCCCAATTATCTAGTGTGGCCACAGATAAAATACGTGCTGTTATATGCGGTCAGGTTTCCTTTACTATCAGTCATCATTAGTCTAATCGGATCCCCTTCCCAGGAGCCTCCACCAGTTTGATTTTCAACTCCTGACCAACCAAAGATGAATAGTCCTTTAGCTGTGAGGTGAAACATAGGGGGTTGCCAATTCAAGGTCTGGTCGCACTGACTTGTGCCGACTGGGTAGGTCCCATATGTTTTATGTTTCCTAAAGCATATGCTAACTTTTGTGACTCCAGTATAATTGGGAAGGATCAAACAGGGCGTTTGACGTGTTACATTAAACCTAGGCCCCCACCATTCCTCAAACCTATTCATATCGTATCCAGCTAACCTCCAATCGAACATATCCTGTGTATCCTCATCATGTCCTTTATGATTCCATCGCAGCGCCCGCTCTGCTATCTCGTTACTAGTGAACGGGATGGGTCTAACGGGGATGCCCTCCCCCGAGCATCTGGGAATTTGTGTACAAACCCAACAACTGGATTTATTTACCCTCTCTGCGTATGAGTGGGACATGTATATCAAGGTGTTAGTGTTCAGTTTACCCTCTACATGATGTTGGATTAGTATGAAAATATATAAAAACATCAACGCTGTCATTCTCTTCAGGTTAGCGTCTCAGTAGTACTCTCAAAGTTCCGTATGATGTAGTTTACACGAGTTGCGTGGATCCAATCTGGCTTCTCTTTTACTTTAACGGCTGTTCGGGTTGTTAGCAGCACTTGGTAGGGTCCATTCCACCTGGAGAAAAAGAATCTTTGTTTAGTGCTTTCACATACACTTGATCTCCAGGTTTAAAGGGTGTGTATTTCCCTCTTTTGGATGTCGCACCTGTCGCACCTTTTCATGTTTTTGGTTTTTTTCATTTTTTTTCAGCGGTTTCACACATGGCCTGGGCATACTTTAGTGATGCCTCACCTGCCCATATTATGGCTACTGCCGCTGGAGTCATTGGGGGTTTAGTTCCAGTTGTCATAGGACATCCCATTAATATCTCATACGGGGTTAAACCCGTATTACGATTTCTCTGATTTCTCGGGGCATACATCACTATGGGGATGGCATCTGGCCATAGCAGCCCATTTTGTTGACACACTTTTGTAACTGCAGTTTTAATTATTCCATCCGCCCGTTCCACCATTCCTGAGGATTGTGGCTGATATGGGATATGCAATTTCCAATCAAATCCCGTGGCTTCTGTTAGGGCTTTGGTCAATGTGCTAGTGAAATGAGTTCCACTGTCACTGTTAATACCCATTGGTATCACAATCCCAGGATATTCATCCTTCAACACTTCAGTTGTCTGATTTTCCACTGGCTTATCAACCACAGTAGGCATCAGTCCCACCTGCGATCCAGCTATATCATTACCCAAGATAAACTGTATTCCTGGACAAGATAATTTCTCTATTACTCCTACTACCACTTCACCACTCTTCGCTGGACTTTACAACCTTACCTTATATAATGGAACACTACTCCTCGCACTCTGAATTCCACATATTACCACCTTTTCTGGCAACATTCTTCCCAGACTACATAACTCCTCATCTCCAAACATCAAAGATTGACTAGCTCCCGTATCTCTTAAAATTGTGACTTCATTACCTGCTCCTCCTGATACACATGAGTAAACTTTACCCACACAAGTAAATTATTTCAAAAGATCTGGCACCTTCTTATCAATCAACTCTTGATCAGGCTGTACAATCTTTTGCACCTCCTTCGCTTCACCTGGGCTTTCCTTTACCACTTTAACAAACCCCACAGTCTTATCCTGTTTTACCACATCAGCCTTCCCAGTGCTTTTCTTCAACTACCAACACTGTGACTTTCCATGGCCTAGTTTATTACAGTGAAAACATTTGAAACTTTTGACACTGTCCTTATTATCTCGCATCAGATCACCTTTACCTTTGCCACTTGAGTATTTCTCATGTCCCCAGTTTCTATCCCTCACAGGTAGAAACTGATGTTGGAAACCAAACTTTAATTTATGAACTAATTCATAATCATCTGTCATTTCTGCTGCTAATCTCGCAGTTTTAACCCTCTATTCCCATATGAGTTCTCACTACATCAGGAATTGAATTTTTAAACTCCTCCAAAAGTATAATTTCTCTGAGAGCTTCATACGTTTGATCTATTTTCAAAGCCTTTATCCACCTATCAAAATTGTCTTGATAGCAACCTGCTTTTAGCCAAGAGCGATGCTCCTGTAGAGAGGCTTGCTCCTGTGCCTTTTTTAACTTTAGTTCTGTTATGGTGGACGGAAGTTCAATTGCAGAAGCTTGCAGTCGGGGCTGTTTTTTGAGAGCCTCTCTTCATTAGCTATTTTATCAGCAAATCTGTTTCCCCTGGAGATTTCATTGTCTGCGGTAGTGTGCGCTTCGCACTTTAATACAGCTATTTTGCTGGGCAGCTGAACAACATCTAATACATTTAAAACCAATTTAGCATGCTTAATAGGTTGGCCTGAGGAAGTTATGAACCCCCTGTTTTTCCATAATTGGCCAAAATCATGTACTACCCCAAAAGCGTATCGCGAATCAGTGTAAATGTTGACTGTCTTACTCTTTGCTAGAATACATGCCCGAGTAAGCGCGAATAATTCAGCCGCTTGGCCAGACGTTCCCGAAGGCAGAGCAAAGGTTTCCACCATCTCGAATGGAGTTACTATTGCATAGCCAGCCAGGAGGGTTGTATCATTTGGTCAGTTCGCGGACCCATCAGTAAAAAAATGATGTCTGGATTTTCAAGTGGGTGACTCAATAAATCAGGGCGAGGGGCTGTGGTGGCTTCAACCAATTGTACACAGTCATGATGAAACAAATGTTCTTCATCCGAGGGCGCGGGTAAGAGTGTAGCAGGGTTGATAGCTGGTGCTCGCTTGTAGACAAAGTTAGTCTTAGAGAGAAGGATTACCTCGTACCCAGTGCGTCGAGACGCAGAAAAATGCTGCGTTGTGGATGAATTAAGCAGGAGCAAAACAGAGTGAGGAACCAATACTGTACATGGATGGTCGAGTACAAGGGGTACTGATTTTTCTACTATGGCGGCCGTGGCTGCTACTGCTCTTAAGCAACTTGGCATACCTTTACCACAGCACATAGGTCCACCGAGTAATGGGCAAGGGGTCTTTTCCCTCCTCAATGCTCTTGCACCAGGACCCCTGTTGCAAATCCCCCTGCTTCATTCAAATAAAGAGTAAAGGGTTTGCTAAAATTAGGAAGTCCCAAGGCAGGGGCGCTAATCATGGCTTGTTTCAAATTATGAAATGCTTGCTCCCTCTCTGGGATCCAGGTAACAACTGAAGGGGCATCCTGTAGGGTAGCCTTTCGCAATACTGTGTCCATCTCTCTATAGTCCGGGATCCACTGCCTGCAATAGCCCACCATTCCTAGGAAGGTGAGGATTTCCTTTTTCGTCTGCAGCCTGGAAGCTTTCAGACCCAAGCCTCCGCTGTCCTTGCTGAAGCTGAAATCCCAAATACTGAACTGTCTCCTGACAGAATTGCAGCTTGTCCATTGAGACCCTATGCCCTCTTTCTGCCAGATGTGATAATAACAAAAGGGTATTCTGTTGACAAACTAGCCCTCCCTCTGAGGCTATCAAACAAATTGTCATCATATTGAGGGACTGGTGAGCCTGCAGACAACTGGCACTCGTCCAAGTCTCTTTTAATACTGTTGATTCCGATATGTAAAGCAAATAGATGTTGACTTTCCGGGTGCAATGGTATGGAGAAAAAGGCTGAGCATAAATCTATGACAGAGAAAGTGTCTGCTGCTGGTGGTATAGAAGACAAAATGACATTTGTGTCCGGCACCAATGGAGCAATCGTGATAACAGTTTTATTGATGGCTCTAAGATCTTGCACAAACCACCACTCGTTGGGTCTTCCTACCTTTGGAATGGGGAGTATATGGGTGTTACAGGGGGCTTTGTGTTCTCTTCAGCACCCCTTGCTGTAATAGTGCATTGATCACTCCCTCTATCCCTTTTTCTGCTTCCGGTGCCAACCTGTATAGTTTTAAGCAGGGCAGGGCAACGTTCTTCTGTAACTGCACCCTATGCACTGGGGCAGAATGTACTTTTCCAACATGATTTTGATGTTGGGCCCATAGATGTGCCAGTACCTGGGCCAGGATTGAAGGGAGTAAATGATGGCTCTCTCGGGGAGGTTGTTGTATTTCAAATGTAGCGGGCCATTGCTCCTCTTTCCAGGACACCTTGCCCTCAGGCAATTTCTTCCATCCATTTCAATATAAATCCCATGTTTTATTTTTTTCCTTTGGCCTCTTTGATCACTTCTCCTATTTGCTTTGCCTTAGCGGGATGTCTTACGGCCAATGTTAAATGGGGTTCTGAAGTTAAACCCATCCTAAAAAGGTCCCTCTGACTATGGGTCAACTGTACTAACATTCCTAATCCCACAACACCGAAAAATAAAAATGGGGTGACATGCAATGTTGTCTGCTTCCCTAGGTGACATTGCGCTTGTAAATTGTATGACTGCTCGTCTTTACGAGCATACCAAGCCGTGCAGTGGGTCACTGTGCTCTCTCGGCTGATCTCTATCAGGTGTTTTAATAACTGTGCCCAAGGGTCAATAATCTTTTGCAATGCTTCCTGCAGTTGTTTAAGAATTGTGCTGTAAGGGTTAATGTCCAGCTGCCAGCAATATAACACCGACACAGAGCGATCTGGCTCTTGGTCAGAAGCTATTAAATTCAACAGCTGATGAGCGCGTATCTGAGGCATTTGTCAGTGCAATGAATTATTGCCCCTAATTTGCAGAGGGTCTGCCTGTCAAGCAGAGGGAGGGGCGTAGTTTTTGAAATAATCATAGTATCGACCAAGGGGATATCGTCAATTTCCAGGTTAGTCGGGCGTGATAATGGCTCAGTCATGGGAATGCTGGCTACTCCCACAGTGACAATAGAGGACTCACCGGGGGTTAATTCCACGGAGGGGGGCACAGACGACATAGTAGCGCCGGTATCGACCAGAAGGTCCACATAATGATCTCCTATTTTACCTGTTGTCATGGGTTCGTCTCTTACTGAGTTGGACAGTCTGATCATAGCCGCCTGTATCACCTTTTCTCCGTGGGACCCCTATTGGTTTTGATTAGGGTTCGGGTCAGTGTACGTAAATGGAGGTGGGGGAGGGGGCATGTCTCCGAGTGGGGCGCATCCTTCCTGGAGATTAAAGTTACAATCATGAGCCCAATGTCCCTTTGCCCCACATCGCCTACATTGATCCTGGGATCTATCTCTTCCTTGCCACTGTCCTCTGCCTCTGCCCCTGCCTCTGCCCCCTGCTGGCCTGCTGACCACCACCGTGCCCACCCTTTCCTTGGTAGAATTGCCCTGTGATTCTAGGCTTTTGATCTTTGGGGGCCATGAACAGTCCTTCCCGGTCCATGTTCACCAAGGAGGTAACCACTGTCGTCCATGACTGTGTTTGCCAGGTGAGATTAATCAATTTGTAACTTTGTGCATGCTCTGGTAGCATGCAATTCAATAATGTCTGCACCTTCCTGGGGGTTAAATGCTCCTTGTCCCCTTGCATGATAACCTCTTTCCCTCTATTTGCTAACCAGTGTTCGAGGGACTCATTTCCTTCATTCAAATGATTATTCATTATTGGGAACCCATCCCCCATTTATGCCGGGTGGGACTGCAATTCAAAGCTTCAAAGCTGACAAAGATGCATCATAAGAGTATTTTGGAAGCAGCAAAACATCTCCTGGGAGGGGGCTATGAATAGCACACATTTAAGTCAATTTCCAATGATTGATTTTATAGGCATTAGCTATTCTTAGAGACGTATATCTTTTCTTTGTCAATTCAGAAAAGATCAACTGTCTGCTGAAATGGTTAATGTTTCCTGCAGAATCTAAGGGGCGGAGAACTTGGCATGATGCCATTTACGTTTTTTCACGTAATCTAAAAACTTATTCATATTCAATTACTTTTATTCGTAAAGGCACTTTCTTTCTTGTAAACTGATCGTAATTTCCAATGTTTCTGTTCATTAGAGAAATCTCAACAAAAATCACTTAAGTTATAATCTCTGACTCACAAAGACAGACGATAAAAAATACAACCCACTTCATGCTTTGACTAAAATTAATTGGTTAAACAAAACACACAGATTCTCACAGCTCACAAATACCACAATTAACCGTTAGCCTTATCTCACGGCTACAGAAAATCTGAACTCCCTCTCTCTCCAGGAACTCGTCTGTTACGCTTTTACCTTAATCTTCTATTTACTTTTACTCCCCTTTTTTTTTCCGAAAGGGGGTCAGCTTCATTAGATTCCTATGCGGGACATATAGGTGTTCCTACCTCATTCCGTTGCTTTACGATTGTTTCTTTTCATTTTCTTACTCATTTTGACTCCCTTATCTGTCCTCTTTAAGGAGTTCACCTTCTTTCTCACTCCGGATATCTTTACCGAGACTTCGGGACGACCTGTGAGGGAGCGGCGAGTTTAGTGCTCATCGTTCCTTCTGCAAAATACTTTAGAACATGCATATAACAATAACAACAACCGCGGAAATCGGAAATCATTTACAAATACTACAGGGAGCGCACACCGGTGTTGGTCCTTTTGCGAATCTCGAAGCTTGCTGATTGTCCAGTATGTTTTAGTTTTTCAGTCTCTAAGGCACCTTTGTTCTTCCCATGCAGCTATCATTAATTTATTAACTCAGATAGCTCTCCTAGCATGAGTCACTGGCCAGTAATTAAGGCTGCCGAGCCGCAGGCCCCCCTTTCAGCTGGGGTCGCCCTATGGCTCGCTCCCTTTCAGCTGAGAGAGTCCTGTTTAGAGATCTGTTTCGGGGTTCGCGTCCCGTTAAATTAGGGAAACTGCAACGACTACGCCAATTGTTGTGGAAAAACCCAGCCAAAACTTGGAGGTTTCGCAAAGGTCTTTTATTATAACACAAAGTTCGTGGAAGGAGTTAGAGTGACCACCGTCCTTCTAATTGTCCCCACCTTACAAGAGTATAGCAATACTTTATATGGTTTAATAAGCAATATTTAGAAAAAACGAGGCATTCCTTTGATAAGCCCAGACACAGAAAAGCGAGCAGTATTAAACAACAGCCCTTGAATTCCCAGCCTAAGAACAATAATAATTGTCAACTCTCAGCAAAATGTGCAGCTGTGCACTTGTTTACATAGTCTGACCTTCTGCCTATTACATGCAGAACTTCTTGACTGAAATAAAGCTAATATATCCATCATGCTTTGCCAAGTGCCTATTGCCATGAAATATAATCAAGCAACCAGTTAAGAAGGAATACAGGGTATTGAGGCAACTAATCCGCCAACTAAAGTTCCTTCTACAGTCAGCATACCTAGTCCGGCAGGTCAACAAAGAACAAAGCACAAAGAAAAGTACAGAACAGGAACAGGCCCTTCGGCCCTCCAAGCCCGTGCCAACCATGCTGCCCGACTAAACTACAATCTTCTGCACTTCCTGGGTCCGTATCCCTCTATTCCCATCCTATTCATGTATTTGTCAAGATGCCCCTTAAATGTCACTATCGTCCTTGCTTCCACCACCTCCTCTGGTAGCGAGTTCCAGGCACCCACTACCCTCTGTGTAAAAAACTTGTCTCGTACATCTACTCTAAACCTTGCTCCTCGCACCTTAAACCTATGCCCCCTAATAATTGACCCCTCTACCCTGGGAAAAAGCCTCTGACTATTCACTCTGTCTATGCCCCTCATAATTTTGTAGACCTCTATCAGGTCGCCCCTCAACCTCCGTCGTTCCAGTGAGAACAAAACGAGTTTATTCAACTGCTCCTCATAGCTAATGCCCTCCATACCAGGCAACATTCTGGTAAATCTCTTCTGCACCCTCTCTAAAGCCTCCACATCCTTCTGGTAGTATGGCGACCAGAATTGAACACTATACTCCAAGTGGGGCCTAACTAAGGTTCTATACTGCTGCAACATGACTTGGCAATTTTTATACTCAATGCCCCGGCCAATGAAGGCAAGCATGCCGTATGCCTTCTTGACTACCTTCTCCACCTGTGTTGCCCCTTTCAGTGACCTGTGGACCTATACACCTAGATCTCTCTGACTTTCAATACTCTTGAGGGTTCTACCATTCACTGTATATTCCCTACTTGCATTCGACCTTCCAAAATGCATTACCTCACATTTGTCCGGATTAAACTCCATCTGCTATCTCTCCGCCCAAGTCTCCAAACAATCTAAATCCTGCTGTATCCTCTGACAGTCCTCATCGCTATCTGCAATTCCACCAACCTTTGTGTCGTCTGCAAACTTACTAATCAGTCCAGTTACATTTTCCTCCAAATCATTTATATATACTACAGACAGCAAAGGTCCAGCACTGATCCCTGCGGTACAGCACTAGTCACAGCCATCCAATTAGAAAAGCATCCTTCCATTGCTACTCTCTGCCTTCTATGACTTAGCCAGTTCTGTATCCACCTTGCCAGCTCACCCCTGATCCCGTGTGACTTCACCTTTTGTACTCGTCTGCCATGAGGGACCTTGTCAAAGGTCTTACTGAAGTCCATATAGACAATATCCACTGCCCTACCTGCATCAATCATCTTTGTGACCTCCTCGAAAAACTCTATCAAGTTAGTGAGACACGACCTCCCCTTCACAAAAATGTGCTGCCTATCACTAATACGTCCATTTGCTTTCAAATGGGAGTAGATCCTGTCTCGAAGAATTCTCTCCAGTAATTTCCCTACCACTGACGTAAGGCTCACTAGCCTGTAGTTCCCTGGATTATCCTTGCTACCCTTCTTAAACAGAGGAACAACATTGGCTATTCTCCAGTCCTCTGGGACATCACCTGAAGACAGTGAGGATCCAAAGATTTCTGTCAAGGCCTCAGCAATTTCCTCTCCAGCCTCCTTCAGTATTCTGGGGTAGATCCCATCAGGCCCTGGGGACTTATCTACCTTAATATTTTTCAAGACGCCCAACACCTCGTCTTTTTGGATCTCAATGTGACCCAGGCTATCTACACACCCTTCTCCAGACTCAACATCTACCAATTCCTTCTCCTTGGTGAATACTGATGCAAAGCATTCATTTAGTACCTCGCTCATTTCCTCAGGCTCCACACATAGATTCCCTTGCTTATCGTTCAGTGGGCCAACCCTTTCCCTGGCTACCCTCTTGCTTTTTATGTACGTGTAAATGGCAGGCACTGCAGGTCCACACGAGGTGTCCTGCGGTGCCTTCTCCTTGGCCTGTTGGCTGGCTGACTCTCCATCCTTACCGGCTGCCTCCTGTTCCTCTGGGGCAGACTCCGATGCTGCAGGGTCCCCCTCGAGCACCTCCAGCTCATACAGCCTCAGTGCTTCCCTGAATGCTGCAGCGATAGGGTGAAGACCACCATTCCTGGTTGAATTTCGAAGTCCATTGTCTGCAGGGGATCACGGTCAGACATGATAGCGTGGTGTGTACCCCCATTCCCAACTAGGTCCACGGGGCTCCTTGGTGGCCCCGGTCTGCACTGTAGCCCTTGCCTCCACATGTTCCACCCATCCCCACATCCTCGCCCGTCCATACCCCCGGCACTCTGCTCACCACATTCCTTGGCCCCGTCCATGCCCAGCTCCGTGGGGCCTCTGGCCCTAGCACCTGATCCTGCTGCCAGGGGTAGTGGTGGCTGGCCCTACCCATACCAGAGGTACGCTCCATGGCCCCTATTCATGCAGGGGTGTTATGTAAATTTGGTTAAGGAATCACTGGAGTCATAGATGTGAACATGGGGCGGGGTTCTCCCACAACCGGTGGGGCGGGCAGTACCGACGCCAAAGAGTGGCATGAACCACTCCGGCATCAGGCCGCCCTGAAGGTGCAGAATGGAGCGGCTGAAGGGCCTCCGCCGGCCGGTGCGAGTTGGCGCATGCGCAGGAGCGCCAGCGTGTTCTGGCGCATGCGCAGGGGATTTCTACTCTGCGCCGGCCATCACGGAGCCTTACACAGGCCGACGCGGAGGGAAAGAGTGCCCTCACGGCACAGGCCTGCCCGCAGATCGGTGGGCCCCGATCGCGGGCCAGGCCACCGTGGCCCCTCCCCCCCCCCCCCCCCCCCAAAGACTGGATCCCCCCGCGCCCCCCTGAGGACTCCGCAGGCCGCTCCCCAAGCCAGGTCCCACCGTTATGGACCTTGTCCATTTCACACCGGCGGGACTGGCTGAAAACAGGCAGCCACTCGGCCCATCGGGGCCCGGAGAATCGCTGGGGGGGCCCACCGCCAACGGCCCCTGACTGCTGCGGCGCGATCCCCACCCCCGCCAAAAAATGGCACCGGAGAATTCGGCAGCTGGTGTCAGAGTGGCGGGGCGGGATTCACGCCCCCCCACCCCCCCCGCAACCCCCCCCCCCACCGCACCCCCCCCCGTGCCGGAGATTCTCCGACCCGGCCGAGGGGGGGGGGAGTGGCGGAGAATCCCACCCATGTGACTTTATTTACTTCTGTTTCGATTCAAAAAACTTTCTTTTAAAATTTGTTTTTCATTTAAATCTCAAGGAAAAGAGAAGAATCTGTCAATGTACTATTAATCACTCTGTATGTCAATTAGCTATTGAGGGCAATTGCTGTTAAACATGTGACATTGATTATCCTATAAATACGGACATGCAAAGAGAATGATTTTAAAATACAGATATGTCTTCCTGCATTAAAATCTGGACTGAAATGTGAAAAGGATACAAACAACATACACCTTGGCTGGAATTCGATTCAGAAAATGTGCCAATTGCAAGCAAATTTAAAGCTCCTGGTGGGAGCAGTGAGGGTCAAGATTAACATAGAATTTACAGTGCAGAAGGAGGCCATTCGGCCCATCGAGTCTGCACCGGCTCTTGGAAAGAGCACCCTACCCAAGGTCAACACCGCCACCCTATCCCCATAACCCAGTAACCCCACCCAACACTAAGGGCAATTTTTGACACTAAGGGCAATTTATTATGGCCAATCCACCTAACCTGCACATCTTTGGACTGTGGGAGGAAACCGGAGCACCCGGAGGAAACCCACGCACACACGGGGAGGATGTGCAGACTCCGCACAGACAGTGACCCAAGCCGGAATCGAACCTGGGACCCTGGAGCTGTGAAGCAATTGTGCTATCCACAAGGCTACCGTGCTGCCCAAGGTAGGGAGGGTGAGTGAGTGAAGAATTGAGGGACATAGTGCTGGGAGCAGTTTGGGTCAGCTGGAGCTAAAAGAGAGTTAGGGACAAATAGTGCCAATGCTACACACTGAGGGCACGTGTGGGGGGCGGGGCGGGGTGGGGGGGTACTATGTGGTAGAGGAGGGTGAGGAGTGGGGGATTGTACATCAGGGAGTAGGGAAATGCCTGTATCTGGTTAGGCAAGGCTTTGCGCAAATTAGACGAAATTGAAACAGCCAGCGGGCACAGTGATAAACCCAGACCTGAAGATTAATGGAATTAAAATGAATTGCAAAGAAATGATTGATGTCATTACAGAGACACAGTCAAGGGAAGCATTCTGTACTGTATTCGATTCAGTAAAATTGACAGGACTATAGGAACTGGTTAAAGTCCGCTGATACGTACTAGTGACAATCCTGGTCTCCACTTGCAAAATGGAAGCCCCTATTGGTTTTCCGAATACTCCAGTAGAACATAAGAACATAAGAACTAGGAGCAGGAGTAGGCCATCTGGCCCCTCGAGCCTGCTCCGCCATTTAATGAGATCATGGCTGATCTTTGTGGACTCAGCTCCACTCTCCGGCCCGTACACCATATCCCTGAATCCCTTTATTCTTTAGAAAGGTATCTATCTTTTTCTTAAAAACGTTTAAAGAAGGAGCCTCAACTGCTTCACTGGGCAAGGAATTCCATAGATTCACAACCCTTTGGGTGAAGAAGTTCCTCCCACACTCCGTCCTCAATCTACTTCCCCTTATTTTGAGGCTATGCCCCCTAGTTCTGCTTTCCCCGACCAGTGGAAACAACCTGCCCGCATCTATCCTATCTATTCCCTTCATAATTTTATATGTTTCAATAAGATCCCCCCGCATCCTTCTAAACTCCAATGAGTACAGTCCCAGTCTACTCAACCTCTCATCATAATCTAATCCCCTCAACTCTGGGATCAACCTAGTGAATCTCCTCTGCACTCCCTCCAGTGCCAATATGTCCTTTCTCAGGTAAGGAGACCAAAACTGAACACAATACTCCAGATGCGGCCTCACCAACACCTTATACAATTGCAGCATAACCTCACTAGTCTTGAACTCCATCCCTCTAGCAATGAAAGACAAAACTCGATTAGCTTTCTTAATCACCTGTTGCACCTGCACACCAACTTTTTGCGACTCGTGCACCAGCACACCCAGGTCCCTCTGCACAGCAGCATGTTTTAACATCTTACCGTTTAAATAATAATCCATTCTGCTGTTATTCCTCCCAAAATGGATAGCCTCACACTTGGCAACATTGAATTCCATCTGCCAGACCCTAGCCCATTCAGCTAACCTATCCAAATCCTTCTGCAGACTTCCGGTACCCTCTGCACTTTTTGCTTTACCACTCATCTTAGTGTCGTCTGCAAACTTTGACACATTGCACTTGGTCCCCAACTCCAAATCGTCTATGTAAATTGTGAACAACAGCGGGCCCAACACTAATCCTTGAGGGACCCCACTAGTTACAGGTTGCCAACCAGAGAAACACACATTTATCCCCACTCTCTGCTTTCTGTTGGTTAACCAATCCTCTACCCATGCTATCACTTTACCCTCAATGCCATGCATCTTTAGTTTATGCAGCAACCTTTTGTGTGGCACCTTGTCAAAAGCTTTCTGGAAATCCAGATATACCACATCCATTGGCTCCCCGTTATCTACTGCACTGGTAAAGTCCTCAAAAATTTCTCCCAAATTAGTCAGACACGACCTACCCTTTGTGAACCCATGCTGCGTCTGCCCAATGGGACAATTTCCCTCCAGGTGCCCCGCTATTTCCTCCTTAATGATAGATTCCAGCATTTTTCCTACAACCGAAGTTAAGCTTACCGGCCTATAATTACCCGCTTTCTGCCGACCTCCTTTTTTAAACAGTGGTGTCACGTTTGCTACTTTCCAATCCTCTGGGACCACCCCAGAGTCTAGTGAATTTTGATAAATTATCACTAGTGCATTTACAATTTCCCTAGCCATCTCTTTTAACACTCTGGGATGCATCCCATCAGGGCCAGGAGACTTGTCTACCTTTAGCCCCATTAGCTTGCCCAATACTGCCTCCTTAGTGATTACAATCATCTCAAGGTCCTCACCTATCATATCTTTATTTCCATCAGTCACTGGCATGTTATTTGTGTCCTCCACTGTGAAGACTGACCCAAAAAACCTGTTCAGCTCCTCATCCATTTCCCCGTCTCCTATTATTAAATCTCCCTTCTCATCTTCCAAAGGACCAATATTTACCTTAGCCACTCTTTTTTGTCTTATATATTTGTAGAAGCTTTTACTATCTGCTTTTATGTTCTGAGCCAGTTTACTTTCATAGTCTACCTTACTCTTCTTTATGGCTTTTCTCGTAGCTTTCTGTTGTCCCATAAAGTCTTCCCAGTCCTCTAGTCTCCCACTAACTTTTGCCACTTTGTATGTTTTTTCCTTCAATTTGATACTCTCCCTCACCTCCTTAGATATCCACGGTCGATTTTTCCCCTTTCTACCGTCTTTCTTTTTTGTCGGTATGAACCTTTTCTGAACACTGTGAAAGATCGCTCGGAAGGTTCTCCACTGTTCCTCAACTGCTTCACCATGAAGTCTTTGCTCCCAGTCTACCTTAGCTAGTTCTTCTCTCATCCCATTATAATCGCCTTTGTTTAAGCACAAAACACTAGTGTTTGATTTTTCCTTGTCATCCTCCAACTGTATTTTAAATTCCACCATATTGTGGTCGCTCCTTCCAAGAGGATCCCGAACTATGAGATCATTAATCAATCCTGCCTCATTACACAGGACCAGATCGAGGACCGCTTGTTCCCTTGTAGGTTCCATTACATACTGTTCCAGGAAATTATCCCGGGGCACATTCTCTCAACTCCTCCTCAAGGCTGCCTTTACCAACCTGGTTAAACCAATCGATATGCAGATTAAAATCTCCCATGATAACCGCTGTACCATTTCTACATGCATCCGTTATTTTTTTGCTTATTGCCTGCCCTACCATCCTGTTACTATTTGGTGGCCTATAGACTACTCCTATCAGTGACCTTTTCGCCTTACTATTCCTGATTTCCACCCAGATTGATTCAACCTTGTCCTCCATAGCACCAATATCATCCCTTACTATTGGCCGGATGCCATCCTTAAACAACAAAGCGACACCACCGCCCTTACCGTCCATTCTATCCTTTCGTATAGTCTGATACCCTCGGATATTTAACTCCCAGTCATGACCAGCTTTTAACCATGTTTCAGTAATGGCCACTAAATCATAGTCATTCACGATGATTTGCGCCATCAACTCATTTACCTTATTTCGTATACTACGAGCATTCAGGGAAAGTGCACTTATGCTGTTTTTTATGTCTTTGTTATGAATCCTAACACCTTGATCAGTAACTTTTCGCAATTTATTTTTCCTCTTACCCTTTCTCCTAATTTTCCTTGTCTTTGAACCCATGTCTCTACATAATAACCTGTCACGTAACCTGCTGTCTTGATCTCCATTAGCCATTATACTGTCCATAGCTTTACACTTCCCTTCCCCCCAACTTGCTAGTTTAAAGTCCTTGTGACCAACCTATTTATCCTATTCGCTAGAACACTGGTCCCAGAATGGTTCAGGTGAAGACCGTCCCAACGGTACAGGTCCCTCCTGCCCCTGTACTGATGCCAATGCCCCATGAAATGGAATCCCTCTTTCCCGCACCATTCCTTTAGCCACGTGTTAACTTCCCTAATTTTCTCAACCCTATGCCAATTGGCACGTGGCTCGGGTAATAATCCAGAGATTATAACCCTGGAAGACCTGTTCTTTAATTTAGTCCCTAGTGTTTGATAGTGTTAGAAATGCCAGTTTATTAACCGTTTACACTGAGTTGAGACAACTAAAGCACTGATTCAGACCAGTTGATGCCAATTTAGGCTTCAATTGGTCTAAAATGTTTCTCCCTTCTGGGTGTTAACAGGCAGCGAAGGGGATTTCTGAAGTTGAAATCGTTGTACCCAAACAGTCCGGTACACATTTGTGGTCAGCTATCTAGTTCAATGTGGGAAGAATTGAAAGTATGAGAAATATTTTTAGTCAGCATATGGGCATTACTAGCTAGGCCAGTATTTGTTGCAGATCTTTAATTGCTCTTGAGAAGGTAGTGGTGAGCTGCCTTCTTGAACCACTGCAGCCCAGGCGATGTAGTTACACCCACAATACTGTTAGGAAGAGAGTTCCAAGGTTTTGACCCAATGATAATATTGTTCTAAGTCAAGATAATGTGGGGCTTGGAGGGTGATATTCCCATGCATGTTTTGCCCTTTTCTGGTCAAGTTTGAGCTTTGGCGACTTCCTACAGTGTAACTTGTAGATGGCACTCACTGCGTTCAGTGGGCATTGGAGGTGGAGGAAGTGAATATTAAAAATGGTGGCTGGGGTTCGTTCAAGCAGGTTGTTTTGTCCTGGACGGTGTCACATTTCTTGTTTGTTGATGGAGCAGCACTCATCCAAGTAAATGGGAGTATTCAATCCTACTCCTGACCTGTAGATTGTGGACAGATTTTGGGGAGTCAGGAGGTTAGTTATTTGCCACAGATTTCCCAGCCTCTGATCTGCTCTTGTAGCCACAGTATTTATATGGCTCGTCCAGATTAGTTTATGGTTAATGGTAACCCTCCAAAAGTTGATTGTGGGAATTCAGCAATATTGCCATATGGTAATGTCACTGACTGTCAAAGGGGTTATGTGTTGTTCAAAAAAATTCGGAATCAGGGATCTTCTGCTGGATCATGGGCAGAATTCTCCGTTTCTGAGACTAAGTGTTGACACTGATGTAGAACTCGACTTTCACCACAGCAAAACTGCCGCCGAACCTGGATACCACGTGGAACACAATCGATTCCAATGAAAATCGGTGTGGGATTCACCGGGTCTGTGATTGACACTTGGGAGGCTGACAAGCTGCTGCAGCATACGCACATCACAATCTCCAAACATACTCATCCCAAAAAACAAGATGGCACTGGTTGTGCTGGAACGCGCTGATGGGTCAGCTGGGGCCAGAGGGCAACCAAGGGTGTGGACTAAGAGGACATCTATATGACCCGTGGCTTAGGCTGTGAACGGTGTGTGCAGCTGCATGGCTGCCTTGCCGGCTACGGCAATGGTGTTCCCTGCCCATCCACTTGACCCCACAGCATACCTCCAGCCTATCCCCCGCTACTCCCCCTGACCTTGGCCGGAGCCGCCCCTGCCAGTGGCATAACTGTCAGCAAACTAGGGTGATGTTGGACACTTTCCGCACCCCTCTCTCTCCCTCAGCAGCCATGATGCCGTTTCACGATTTTTAAAAGCACAGGTGAATTGTGGCATCGGGAACTTGGACCATCGGAGGCGGAGCATCGCGGAGGCCCCGGAGAATACCGGGTCGGGCCCACTAATGACATGCAAACAGTGTTAACTGTACGTGTGTTCCAGACTGCATTAACGTCGCAGTCGAGGCGACAGAGAATAGCTATTTGGCTTCAAATCGGTGCCCCCTGCGATTTTAGCGTCGGAACCTATTCTCTGTCTAATCGTGTTTTGCGATTCCGGCATCATCGAATGGAGAATCCCGCCCCATGTGTTTAATCTTGCATTTGGTTGGTTTGTTACTTTTGTGCTTGGTGAGGCTGCTAGCCCTCCAAGATGTTGTACTCATCTCCTCTGAGGCAGCAACAGGGTCCATCATGACTGCCATCTGCCTTTGCCACTCATGCCCTGCAGACATCTCTCTCCACCTGGTTATGTTTAATGTCATGAATTTGGCATCGAGCTCCCCTGTGACCCAAATTAGGGTATTTATATTTTGGGAGAATGGTGGGTGTACAGTCGGAATCCAGAAATTATCTGGGTGTCAGCTTACTCTCCACATTATATCATACAGTTTATAGCTTGTCAGTCACCTTAAAATATCTTTCTTTCCAGAAAGGAGATTTTTATGTATAATTGTACAATAAGTATGGCTGAATCAGGAATAATGGCTGATGACACATGTTCCTTCACACAGGCAGTATGTTAAAGTGTATGTCAATAACTTTATTTTTGTGTTGTTCTGGCTGGTGACTGGAGTTTAAAGAACTTCTTTCTTTCAATAATTGCGTAAGAAATTTGATCTCCTGACACAGGCTGACGTTGTTCCACTGATTGGCCAGGGCAGATAGATGAGCCCCTTTTAAACTGAAAATTTACACAAATCTGTTGAAACCGCAGCAAGAAGAATCGGCGTGGAATTGGGTGAACAAGCGGGATCATGAGTGGGTGTCCATTCCGAGGGAGGCAAACGCAGTAAGTTTTACTTTAAGCTTAAATATATGAGACTAATTTAGAGAACTTTAAAATCTGTATGCCTAATTTTAACTGTTATATTTCTTTGGTGATTGTGCAAGGCTGTAAATGTATTTTATGAGGGAAAATAAAACCTGGAAATAAATCGTTGTTAACTGATTGGCTTTGATTTGGTTCTTACATTTTTTTTTCAATTAGAGACCAGAGTTGGGAAGCTCTAATTGTTATGTTGACACAGACAATCAATAAAAACAACTTCTATTTATAGAGTGCCTTTAATGTAATGAAACATCTCAGGCATTATAACACAATGTGACACCGAGAAGCCGTCCGGCCCCGGTGCCTTCCCCGACTGCATTATACCCACACTCCGCTACCTCCTGCAACCCTAGTGCCTCCTCCAATGCCTGCCGCTTCCCCTCCTCCACCTCCGGGGACACCAACCTATCCAAAAACCGACCCATATCTGCTTCCTACCCTGAGGCTTGGCCCTATACAAACCTCGATAAAAGGCCTCAAACACTGATGCACGATCAATTGCACAAAGACGAGAGTTGAATACTGATGTGTTGGGTATGCTGGGTCTGCGAGGACTGCGTTTACCAGAGCAGTGAGAGAGACAGGCTACCAACACTTGTAGAAGTACAACTCTATTTTATTTAGCTATGAGCTGTTAAACATACTTGCACTGTGGGTTGACACTATGTTAGGTTGGCCTGAGGCTAACCTGACCAGTCTATACTGCTTGCACATGGTAGATGTTCATGTTACTGATCACGGGCTCTGGCTGTCTCAGAGGCTGCATCCCGATTGATCGGGAAAACCAGTGCCCTCTGGCTATATAGTGGCCGTGTCCTGTCTGGTGATTGGCTGCTGTGTTCTGTGTGTGATTGGTCTTTCAGTGTGTCAGTCAGTGTCTGTCTCTGCACCATCATCTACTTGTGTGTATATTATGACATCTTCCCCTTTTTGAAAAAAGAAAATGTGTACGTGGCAATAAATAGTGTGGTATGTGAATGTTCCTGACTATTTGGAGAATATGTGAGCATATTTACAGGACTATATACAAAAATTCTAACATATTTACACGGGAAGGTGTCTAGTGCAGATCGACTGTATGTAACAAAACACGGGACATGAATAACAGTATGTACAAGCTAGCGAACAAATAACCAGTGTAACGAAACAATCAGTCCATGAGTTAGAGAGTTCATAAATTCAGGCAGTTCATAAATTCAGTCTCTGGTGGGCGATGAATTCTGGTTGACTGCCGCAAGGGTGGGTCAGGAGCCGCCTGCTCTGGAACGGGCGGGACTGTGTCAGTCGCAGAGGGTGGCAACAGAAGAGGCAGATCTGTGAGCTCTTGGACGGACCTGTCCTGAGGGCGAGGCAGGGCATCACAATCTGGCGGCGAGCGTGGAAGGAGCCGCAGTGCCCGCCTATTTCGGCGAAGAAAAGAGCCATCCTGCATACGAACCAGGAACGACCTGGGGGCCACTTGCTTGATTACCCCCGCGGCGGCAGACCAGCCACCTTCAGGAAGTTGTACACGAACCTGGTCATCGGGAACGAGAGCAGGGAGATCTGTGGCACGGGCGTCGTACGCCGACTTGTGTTGGGCCCGAGATAATTGCATTCGACGCAGGACCGGAAAGTTGTCCAAGTCTGGGGCGTGTATTGCAGGCACCGTCGTTCGTAATGTGCGGTTCATTAACAATTGAGCTGGTGACAGGCCAGTGGACAATGGAGTTGACCTGTAGGCAAGTAGTGCGAGGTAAAATTCGGATCCTGCATCGGCCGCTTTGCACAGGAGTCGTTTGACAACGTGTACCCCCTTCTCAGCTTTGCCGTTCGACTGGGGGTAGTGGGGACTTGAGGTGACATGCGTGAAATTATACTGCCGGGCAAAGTTGGACCACTCCTGACTAGCAAAACACGAGCCATGATCGAACATGACCGTGAGTGGGATGCCATGGCGAGCAAAAGTCTCCTTCCACGCACGGATGACCGCTGTCGACGTAAGGTCATGCAGCCTAACTACCTCTGGGTAGTTAGAGAAGTAGTCCACTATGAGGACATAGTCCCGGCCTAGTGCATGGAAAAGATCAATGCCAACCTTGGTCCAGGGGGACGACACCGGTTCATGTGGCTGCAAGGTCTCTTTTGGCTGAACTGGCTGGAACCGTTGGCATGTCGGGCAGTTGAGAACGGCGTTGACAATGTCATGGTTGATGCCAGGCCAGTACACTGCCTCACGGGCCCGCCATCGGCACTTCTCCACCCCCAGGTGACCCTCATGGAGCTGCTCCAGGACGGGCTCCCGCATACTATGCGGGATGACAATCCTGTCCAACTTTAGCAGAATTCCATCTACCACTGCCAGGTCATCTTTGATGTTGTAGAATTGCGGGCATTAGCCCTTGAGCCACCTGTCTGTAAGATGGAGCATGACGCGTTGGAGCATTGGCTGTTTTATGAAGAATCTGGATGAGTCGGTCGTCCGTGGCAGGCAAGTTAGATGCGGAGAACTCAACATGAGCATCAATTTGGCACACGAAGCCCGACGGCTTGCAGGGCGTAGTGACAGAATGGGAGAGTGCATCGGCGATGGTGAACTCCTTACCCGGGGTGTAGAGCAGTTCGAAGCCATGCCGCCTGAGTTTAAGGAGGATGCGTTGCAGGCGCAGCGTCATATCGTTAAGGTCCTTCTGTATAATGTTGACCAGTGGCCTGTGGTCCGTTTCGACCGTAAATTTGGGGCGTCCATAGACATAGTCGTGGAATTTGACAATTCCTGTGAGGAGGCCCAGGCACTTTTTTTCGATTTGCGCAGAGCATTGCTCGGTGGGTGTCATTGCACGCGATGCGTATGCGACTGGAGCCCATGAGGCGGCGGCGCGTTGGAGGAGCACTGCTCCAATGCCGGACTCGCTCGCATCAGTGGAGATTGGCAGGGTCGAAGAATGCCTTGGTGAGTTTCGCCCTGAGTTCACGCCACTCTTGCTCGTGGGTGGGGAGCCATTGGAATTCGGTTGTCTATTTCACCAGATTGCGGAGAGCCGTGGTGTGAGATGCGAGGTTGGGGATGAACTTCCCCAGGAAGTTGACCATGCCCAGGAAGCGGAGGACCGCCTTCTTGTCCTCCGGTATCTTCATGGCATTGATTGCCGACACCTTGTCTGCATCCGGCTGCACACCAAACTGTGATATGTGGTCGCCGAGGAACTTTCGTTCTGTTTGACCAAAGGAGCATTTGGCTCTGTTGCGGCGGACGCCATGCTCATGGATTCTCCGGAAGACACGTTGGAGGCGATCAATGTGTTCCTGTGGGGTGGTAGACCAGATGATGATGTTGTCTACATATACCCGTACCCCTTCGATGCCCTCCATCATCTGCTCCATTATTCGGTGGAATACCTCCGAGGCTGAGATGATGCCAAACGGCATCCGGTTGCAACAAAACTGGCCAAATGGGGTGTTAAAGGTGCAGAGCTTCCGACTGGATGCATCAAGTTGTATCTGCCAGAACCCCTTGGATGTGTCCAGCTTTGTGAAAGATTTGGCGCGAGCCATCTCGCAGGTGAGTTCTTTGCGCTTTTGGATAGGGTAGTGTTCCCTCATGATGTTACGGTTCAGATCTTTGGGGTCGATGCAGATGCGTAGTTCTCCGGATGGTTTCTGAACACACACCATGGAGCTGACCCAGTCGGTTGTTTCTGTTACTTTAGATAGGACGCCCTGGTCCTGGAGATCCTGCAGCTGCTGCTGGAGGCGGTCCTTGAGGGGCGCCGGGGCCCGGCGAGGTGCATGAACCACAGGCGTGGCATTTGGTTTTAAAATGATTTTGTACGTGTGTGGGAGTGTGCCCATGCCCTCAAACGCTGTGGTATCGAGTGATGATGTTATTCAGTTTGAAAGTCGGCATCCGGTGATGCTGAAGCCTCAGCGGATGACATGGAGTGAACCCTTTGGACGAGGTTTAGGTTCTTGCATGCCTGAGCACCGAGCAGGGAAGCTTTAGTGGCCCCTACAATCTCGAAGGGCAGGGTGGCCTTTAAGGAACGGTGTGACACCACAAGCTGGCATGAGCCGCTGGCAGCAATGGCATTGCCATTGTAGTCGAAGGTGGCAGGCGGATGGCAGGATGGTCGGCTTAACGTGGAGGCTGTCCAGGTCAGACCGCGCAGGTCAGACCGCGCAATGAGGTTGGCTGAAGTGCCGTTGTCCAGCCTGAATCGGATGCAAGATTTGTTGACCGTGAGGGTGGCACACCACTCATCATCCGGATCAATGCTCATCACTGGGAAGGGCTTGGCGTTTTTCTTTTGAAGCACCGTGTGCTTGGTGATGACGCCCACGCGGAATGGGGATTTGAAATCCTCGGTGTCAGGGTCTGGAACCATGTCGGAATCGGTGACCGGTTGTTGTATGGTTTGGACGTCCCTGCGCTGTTGGTGGGAGCGACGGGAGGCAGGTGCTTGAGCAGATCTGCACAGGGCTGCGTAGTGGCCGAGCTTGCCACACTGGAGACAGCATCGAGATTTCGCGGGACATTGCCGCTTTAAGTGGGAGGAGTCACAGTTGTCACACGTCGTGATGTCAGAACGTTCAGTGCGCCACCGCGCATGTGCGGTGCGGTCGTACATGTGTGCGCCTGCGCAGTTCGGTCTTCGGCCTCGCCGTCCTTAGGTCGTTGCGCACATGCGCGGGAGCCCGGTAAAAGTGCGCAAAGTGGCTGCCCTCATCCAGGCTTAGGCCCTGGAGCTGTTTTACAGCCTGCACCCGTTCTGCTTCGTGGGGGCCTTGCCGCGCCGCCTCTGCCGCTTGAATGTGCGAATATCGGTTAGTGGCGTGCTCATGCAGAATGCAGGTTTCGATGTCTATAGCGAGGGTGAGCTGTTTAACTTTGAGGAGTTGCTGCGTAGGGGGTTCGAGTGCACACCAAAAACGATCTGGTTGCGGATCATTGAATCAGAGGTGGAGCCGTAATTGCAGGATTGCGCGAGGATGCGAAGATGGGGGAGGAAAGATTGAAAAAGTTCATCCTTACCCTGCAGATGCTGTTGAAAAACGAAACGTTCAAAACTTTCGTTGACTTCCATGTCACAGTGACTGTCGAATTTGAGCAGGACTGTCTTGAACTTGGACTTGTCTTCACCTTCTGTGAAAGTGAGGGAGTTGAAAATATGGATGGCGTGGTCCCCGGCCGTGGAGAGAAAGAGAGCAATCTTTCTGGCGGCTGAGGCAGCTCCCAGGTCGGTAGCTTCCAGGTATAGCTGGAATCGTTGTTTAAAAATCTTCCAGTTCGCACCGAGGTTGCCGGTGATGCGGAGTGGCAGGGGAGGACGGGCGCTATCCATACTACCAGATGGCTGATCGCTGGTCGAAGGCAAATTCTTTCTGGGTAGGTCCATCAAACTCCAACATCACGTACTGGCACCATGATGTGTTTGGTATGCTGGGTCTGCGAGGACTGCATTTACCAGAGCAGTGAGAGAGACAGGCTACCAACACTTGTAGAAGTACAACTCTATTTTATTTAGCTATGAGCTGTTAAACATACTTGCACTGTGGGTTGACACTATGTTAGGTTGACCTGAGACCTGAGGCTAACCTGACCAGACTATACTGCTAGCACATGGTAGATGTTCATGTTACTGAACAGGGGCTCTGGCTGTCTCAGAGGCTGCATCCCGAACGAGCGGGAAAACCAGTGCCCTCTGGCTATATAGTGGCCGTGTCCTGTCTGGTGATTGGCTGCTGTGTTCTGTGTGTTGATTGGTCTTTCAGTGTGTCAGTCAGTGTCTGTCTCTGCACCATCATATACTTGTGTGTATATTATGACAAATACAACTGAGGCTTTATTACACTAAGATGTGTGGCCTCCTACAGCAGCTGGCGAAATGGCTGCTGTATGGGGAGCGCACATATTTATACTCTGCCTACTGGGCGGAGCCAGCAGGCAGGGACTACCCCCGTCCCTGTAGTACAGGGCCTTACCGCACCTCCTAATAGATACAACAGTGGTGATTACCACATTCACCCCCTGTTAAAATTGAGTCCAGCGGGGGTGGTGGAGAACTATATACAGAACAAGTTTTAATATACAGAGGCAAAAAAAATTCTGGAGTCCCGTACATGGCGCTTTAACAGTCCCGAACCAATTACAGGTTTAGCACCGGTCCAGGGCCTTGATCTAACGTTGGGTGCGACGCAGTGGTGGCGGTGGTTCTCGGTGACTCCGGGAGCGTGCCAAAATCCTCCTCATCCTCGGGCGTGGGCAGGGGGAGGACTGATGGTCCCGGGGGGTTGCTATTTGGTGCGACAGGGGAGGGGAGGGTGGCGCCGGGCCGGAGGGGTGTGTGTGTGGGGAACCTGCTGGAGCCAGGTCCCTGAGGGAGACAATATCCTGGCGGCCGTCGGGGTATGCTATGTAGGTATACTGGGGGTTTGCATGGAGTAACTGAAACCTTTCAACCAACGGGTCCGCTTTGTGGAGTCGTATATGCTTACGGAGGAGTACGGGTCCTGGAGCTGCAAGCCAAGTCGGGAGTGACACCCCGGATGTGGACTTCCTGGGGAAGGCGAAGAGACGTTCATTGGGTGTGTCGTTAGTCGCAGTGCATAGGAGCGACCGAATGGAGTGCAGTGCGTCGGGGAGGACCTCCTGCCAGCGGGAGGCCGGGAGATTTCTGGACCGTAGGGCCAGTTGGACAGCCCTCCAGACCGGCCCCTTCTCTCTCTTCACCTGCCCGTTTCTCCGGGGGTTATAGCTGGTCGTCCTACTGGAGGCGATACCCCTGCTGAGCAGGAACTGACACAGCTCATCACTCATGAATGAGGATCCCCTGTCGCTGTGGATGTAGGCGGGGAAGCCGAATAGAGCGAAGATTGTGTTGAAGGCTTTGATGACGGTGGCAGACATCATGTCGGGGCATGGGATGGCGAAGGGGAATCTGGAGTACTCATCGACCACTCTGAGGAAATACGTGTTACGGTCGGTGGAGGGGAGGGGCCTTTTGAAATCTACGCTGAGGCGTTCAAAGGGGTGGGAGGCCTTCACCAGGCACGCGCGGTCTGGCTGGTAGAAGTGCGGTTTGCACTCTGCACAGACCTGGCAGTCTCTGATGATTGCCCGTACTTCCTCAACGGAGTAGGGCTGATTTGCGGGCCTTGATGAAGTGGTACAACCGTGTGACTCCCGGGTGACAAAGGTTGTCGTGCAGAGTCCGGAGACGGTCCACCTGTGCGCCGGCACATGTACCTCGGGATAGGGCATCGGGGGCTCGTTGAGCTTACCGGGGTTGATGGAGAGCTCGATCCTCCACCGCAAGATTTTATCGTTTTTGATCTTGCCCCGCTGTGTGTTGTTTAAACATGAAGGCAACCGACCGTTGGTCAGTGAGGAAAGTGAATCTCCTTCCGACCAGTGCCTCCAATGCGGCACAGCTTCAACGATAGCTTGGGCCTCTTTTTCGATGGAGGAGTGTCGAATTTCAGAGGCATAAAGGGTTCGTGAAAAGAATGCCACAGGCCTGCCTGCCAGGTTGAGGGTGACGGCTAGAGCGACGTCTGATGCGTCGCTCTCCACTTGAAAGGATAATGTCTCGTCGACTGCGTGCATCGCAGCCTTGGCGTTGTCGGCCCTAATACGGTTGAAGGCCTTTTGAGCCTCGGCCGTCAGGGGGAAAAGAGTGGACTGGATTAGTGGGCGGGCCTTGTCCGCATAGTTTGGGACCCACTGGGCGTTGTAAGAAAAGAACCCCAGGCAGCATTTGAGGGCCTTGGGGAAGGGGGTATTCCATGAGGGGGTGCGTGCAGTCGGGGTCGCACCCCAGAACTCCGTTCTGGACCACATAGCCGAGGATGGCTAAGCGGTTCGTGCTGAATACGCACTTCTCCTTGTTATAGGTGAGGTTTAGGAGAGTGGCGGTGTGGAGAAATTTGGCAAGGTTGGCGTCATGGTCCTGCTGATCTTGGCCGCAGATGGTGACATTGTCGAGGTACAGGAAAGTGGCTCACAGCTCGTACCGGTCGACAATTTGGTCCATCTCCCTTTGGAAGACCGAGACCCCATTGGTGACGCCGAAGCGAACCCTAAGAAAATGGTAGAGGCGGCCATCTGCCTCGAAGGCAGTGTATGGGCGGTCCGCCTTACGGATGGGGAAGTGGTGGTAGGTGGAGTTTAGGTCTACAGTTGAGAAGACCCGGTACTGTGCAATCTGATTGACCATATCAGATATGCGTGGGAGGGGGTATGCATCGAGCTGTGTGTACCTATTGATGGTCTGGCTGTAGTCCACGACCATTCTGTGTTTCTCCCCAGTTTTCACCACTACCACTTGGGCTCTCCAGGGACTGTTGCTGGCCTCGATGATGCCTTCCCAAAGCAGCTGCTGGACCTCGGACCTGATGAAGATCCTGTCCTGGGTGCTGTACCGTCTGCCCCTGGTGGCGACGGGTTTGCAATCCGGGGTTAGGTTTGCGAATAGGGAAGGTGGGTCGACCTTTAGGTTCGCGAGACCGCACACAGTCAGGGGTGGTAGGGGCCCGCCAAATTTCAATGTTTGGCTTTGGAGGTTACACTGGAAGTCCTGGCCGAGTAGCAGGGCAGCGTAGAGGTTGGAGAGGACGTAGAGGCGGAAGCCGCTGAATTCTACACCCTGGATCGTGAGCGTGGCTATACAGTACCCCCTGATCGCCACGGAGTGGGACCCGGAGGCCAGGGAGATTCTCTGATTGGCGGGGTGTACCGCGAGAGAGCAGCGCCTTACCGTATCGGAATCGATTAAGCTTTCGGTGCTCCCGGAGTCCAGCAGACAAGAGATCTCATGCCCATCGATCTTCACGCTTGTCGAGGCGGTGGCTAGATTGTGCGGGCGAGACTGGTCAATTGTGACCGAGGCGAGAGTCGCGGCTGGTCGCCGATGGTGTCGGATGATGGGATGCCCGGGGTCATGGGTCCTGGTACGATGGTGGCGCCCATGTGCCGTGGGGGAGACAAGATGGCAGAGCCCACGGGCCGCACGTGGCGCGGGTTGTAAAAGATGGCGGCACCCATGGGCCGCACATGGTCCGAGGAGGGGAAGATGGCTGCGCCCACTGTCCGTACGTGGGGGGGGGGGGGTCGGGGCGATCTCGGCGACTGAGCGGGCCTGGCACACCGTGGCGTCGTGCCCCTTCTTGCCGCAGGCCTTGCAAAGGGCACTGCGGGCCGGGCAGCGTTGGCGGGGGTGTTTTTGCTGCCCACAGAAGTAAAATCTGGGGCTCCCGGGGTTGGCTGGCTGGCGCGTGGCACAGGCGTAGGATTGGCTGAGTGGGGTCCCCGGTGGGGCGGCCATCTGCGGAGTCCACGATGCTTAGGAGGAGTTGGCCGCGCGGCCGGGGGTGTAGGCCTGGATATTGTGCGCGGCGATTGTCATCGATAGCGCCAGCTTTTTGGTTTCTGCGAGGTCGAGCGTGGCACCCTCTAAAAGTCGCTGGCGTATGTGGGCTGACCCTATCCCCATGACGAAAGCATCCCGCATGAGGAGGTTTGAATGTTCCGTGGCCGTGATGGCCTGACAGTCACAGTCTCTGACCAGGGGAATTAAAACACGCCAGAAATCTTCTACCGACTCACCGTTGCGCTGACTATGAGTAGAGCGTGTCTGGCGAAGAGCGTATTCGTTCGCTAGGCGTAGTTCTCTTTCATGCCATGGCTTCATCATAGGTCGGCGTGTCCTGGATAAGCGGAAAGAAGTTGGAGCTCAGCCGCGTGTAGAGGATCTGGACCTTCTGAGCTTCTGGGATTGGGTCTGGTGCAGACCTGATGTAAGCTTCGAAACAGGCTAGCCAATGTTCAAAGTCCTTTTTGGCGTTGCCTGATTGCGGATCCAGCTGCAGGCGATCCGGCTTGATGCGGAGGTCCATCTTGTGAAAACTTTAGTGTAATAAATTGATGCACGATCAATTGCACAAAGACGAGAATTGAATACAACTGAGGCTTTATTACACTAAGATGCGTGGCCTCCTACAGCAGCTGGCAAAATGGCTGCTGTATGGGGAGCACACATATTTATACTCTGCCTAGTGGGCGGAGCCAGCAGGCAGGGACGACCCCCGTACCTGTAGTACAGGGCCTCACCACACATCTCCCAACATATACAACAGTGGTGATTACCAAAACACTTCTTTTATTTTCTCTGGCTCCATCATCATCTCGCCCCCACCCCCTTGCTGCCCTCACCTGCATTATTCCCCTTACTGCTGCCTGTCATCACAACTGATGGGAAAGCAGGCGACTCATCTTCTCACCCCCCTCGTGCACACCGACTTCCTTATTGTCAACAGATTAAACTGCCCCTGCAGGTTCTTCCTTTCTGCCAGCAACTCTCTAGATGGGGCCACCAAGTACTTCTGATCCACATCTGCAATACCTTCCAGCATCCTTTGCCTCTCCTTCCTTTTAACCCTATCTCTGTGGGCCTTAAACAAAATAATTTCCCCAACCCTCCGCCTTCAATGCCTCCCAGAACATGGCTGCAGAGACCTCCCCATTTTGATTGAGCTCAACGTAGTTCTTAATCGGCAGTGCCTTCTTATTACAGAGCTACTTATCTGCCAAAAGGGCCGAATCCAACCTCCACCCTAGTCTCTGCGCCCGCCTCGGCCTAAACCTAACATCCAAATATTGTGGCACGCGGCGGGGTTCTCCGCCTTGCCAGCTGGCCAAAGGGGTTTCACACTGTGGGCAGCCCTACGCCGTCGGGAAATCCCCGGGGGGGGGGATGCGCTGCCGGTGCAACGGAGAATCCCGACAGCGGAGAATCCAGCCCGTTTTCTTTGTCTTGGAACTTACTACTCGCGCCGGCTCTCAAGCCCTTGGCATCTGTCTCAAGGACCTGTGGACACAGCCCCCCTCTGTGTCCACGTCGAAGACCCCCTCTTCCACCAACTTCACAGACATCTTTGCGACACTCATTCCCTCCACTTCCTCCGGCAGGCCTACAATACGAAGATTTTGCCGCCCCGACCAATTCTCTAGGTCACCCACCCTCGCATGCAGCACCTCATAGACATCACCTAGGGTCGCCATCTCCACCTGCAACGACACAATCCAGTCACTCTGGTCGGACACCACCTTTTCCACCCCCTGGATCATCGCTCCTTGCACCTCCAAGCACTTCTCCACTTGATCCAAGGTCCCACGAAGAGGTGCTGCTGCCCCCTCAATCACGCTCGACCAGACCTTTTAATGCTGCTGAAATTCCTCCTTGATAACACTCATCAATTGCTCCACCTGCAGTTTAACTGTCAATGACAATCCTTCCCCCTCTGCCATCTTCCCAACTTGTGCTGCAGCATGAGTTTCCTCCAACTCCTGGGCCATGACTCCCACCAACTTTAACCGGGTTTGATACCCCGTAGACATTCCAATCCAGCGGAGAAACAATCACCTTCCACTCTTCTCACACTTTATCCATCAAAATCCCCCATTAATCGAGTAAAAAGGACCAAAACTGACAGCTCCAGGTAGAAGCCAACTTGTGTGCGACCAGTCAGACCATGGAAATCAAAAAGGTAGCTTTTGAGAAGTATTCTGAAAGAGGAAGGTGAGATAGAGAGAGAGATGGTGAATTGTAGGGAGGAAATTCCAAAAATCGGCAGCCCCATCTTGTCACTAAGCCAATTGGCCCCCAATAATATGCTGCTCACGATAGGAAATGGTTGGTATGGTCATGAGGGCGGGAATAGACAGCGATTTTTAAAGATCGGTCTTCAAAGGATGAAAAGGAAGTGGATTTCCCAAGATGGAATCCACCCTTTCTTCCTCGCCACCTGCTGCCTTAACCCACCATCTGCAACTCCTTTCTCCCTGTGATGATATGCATAAACAATCATGTATATAATGATGTAAATCACCTCCGACCAGCAGGTGGCAGTGTTAATCTACCATGTGACTCGGTACCTCGAGGAGTTTGAAGATAGTTGTGTTGGTAGATAGTCATACTTGCAGTTGCTCTGGGATAATTTATCAGTATTAGTAGTTTGTAACATATTTCTCATAGTTCTATTTAGCACGCATTTATTTTTTAATCCAACACTTTAACTAGTCAAGAACTTGATATTCTTCTGTGCATCATTCCTACTGGCCAAGCACCAGAAAGTAACATGGTACCAGGACTGAGGATCTACAAAGAAAACTAGGTTCTTTGAAGATCCGAAGAACTAAAGATAACTCCGAAGAAGAAGAAGAAAAAAAGAAAAAATCTTCTACTTACCTCGTGAATCACTGGCAACTTGTACTCAACGCACTGCTAGACTTCAAAGTCCAGGATGGAAGGTCTGAAAGCACCACACCAGCTTAGAGCCACTGGTAATGTAGATGAAAATTGGCCTCTATTCAAGCAGCAATTCAAACTCTATTTGCAGCCCTTAGTCTGCAGGCACAATCTGATGAGAGGTGCATGGTGTTGCAGCTCGCTGTAGCAGGTCCACAAGCGATAGAAATATTTAATACGTTTGTTTTTGATAGCGAGGCGGTTAGCAAGAACTTCGAGTAACTTGTAAAGCAATTTGATCGACATTGCACTCCCAAAAAAAATGAGACGTTCGAGCTTTACATATTTCGCATGCGCACCTAGAAGGCAGAATCGTTTGATAGTTTTCCGATTGATTTGCGATTGAAGACGCAGGCGTGTAATTTTGCTCCCTACAGTGGTCGAGGTCCACGAACAGATCTTGTTCGGGATTTGTAACGACAAGGTATGCGAGAGGTTGTTAAGAGAAAATGAGCTTCAGCTTGATAATGCTATTAAAATTTGTTATGCCAGCGAGCTAGCTGCACAGCAGATTAGCACTTTGCAGAGCAAAGATAGGAGAGGCAGCCGACGCCATTAGCGTAGTGACACACTCGAGTATAAAACGTGGTCCCAGCACCGGCAGCCATTTTAAACGGTCGACCGAATCCTCCATTTCATGCCAGCGATGCGGCAATCGGCATTTCCCACAACAATGTCCAGCGTTTGGAAAGATGTGCTCCAAATGTAAAGGCAGAAATCATTTTGCTAAGCATTGCTTTACCAGTAAAAAAACAGAACAAACAAAATCAATGAACATGTGTGATGAAGCATGCCTTGGAGTGAGGGCCAATCTTATCAGTTTGTCAGATGTAAATGAGCTGAGAATGAAACCGCAAGTGTGAAATAAAGCAGTACTACTTAAAGGCTACAAAGGAAATGAAATGACTATGCTAGGAGCATGCGAGCTTGATGTAAACGTGAAGAACATAGTTCGCACAGTACAATTTTCCATTGTGGAGGCTGAACGTGAATCTCTACTGGGAGTGGAAGCATATGAAGCCCTTGAGCTAGTTAATCAAGTTTACAGTGCACACTGTGCTGTGAACAGACAAAATGCATCAGTAGATTCAACACTGAAGGATTTCCTGGGATATTTCACGGCTTTGGCACTTTACCTTTCACGTATTGCATTCAGTTAAAACAATGCACGACCAGTAATGTACGCACCAAGATATGTACCAGCTCCACTCAAAGACAGATTGAAGGATGAGCTGGAAAGGATGATGGCTCGAGGCGTAATTAAACGCATAGAAGAACCTACAGATTGGGTAAATTCTATGGTCTGCATTAAGAAGAGAAATAACAACCTAAGAATCTGTATGGACCCCAAAGATCTGAACCTCAACATTATAAGAGAACATTATCTGATTCCGAAGAGGGAAGTAATTACGTGAGATGTCAGGAGAAACCTGTTTTAGCAAGTTAGCCGTTTCAGAGGATTTTTGGCAGCTCAGGTTGGATAAGGAGAGCACAAAGTTGTGCATTTACAACACTCATTCGGGCGATATTGTTTCTTAAGGATGCCATTTGATATAATTTCTGCATCAGAAATTTTCCATCGGGCAATGGACTACAGCATAGAAAAAATTCGGGAGTCAGAGTGTATGTTGACGACATAATCATCTGGGGATCAACACGAGAAGAGCACAACATAATCATCTGGGGATCAACACGAGAAGAGCACAACATAATCATCTGGGGATCAACACGAGAAGAGCACAACAAAAGGCTTTGCAAAGTGCTGAAGGGCATTAAAAAGAGTGGCTTAAAGCTGAATAAATCCAAATGCCAATTTGGTGTTAGCAATATCACGTTCTTGGGAAATAAGCTTTCTGCAAAAGGTATACAACCTGATCAAGAAAAAAATAAAGGCAATCTTGAATATGTCACGTCCCAATGACAAAAAAGGTATACTTGGAAGGTTAGGAATGATAAATTTTGTAGGCAAATTCATTCCTAATCTTGTGGCAAAAACATCACATCTCGGAGAAACAAGCAAGAAAGACACGATGTTCTACTAGATGTGAACAGGAATGGCAAGCATTACAAGAAGCATTGACTAGTGGCAGTGCTGACATTTTTTGACCCTCCTCGGAAGATGCAAATATCGACAGATGCGCTGAAAGATGGGTTGGGAGCGATGCTATTGCAACAAGACAGTGATGAAAATTGGCTTCCAATTGCCTATGCTTCAAGGTCAATGTCTGGAACAGAGCAACGGTATGCTCAAATTGAAAAAGAATGCTTAGGTTTAGTTAATGGTCTTACCAAGTTCCATGACTATGTATATGGCCTGCCAACATTTTTAGTGGAAACTGACCACAGACCACATGAAGCAATAGTTTAAAAAACTGAATGAGATGTCCCCTCGGATACAATGCATGATGATGAAGCTACAAAGATCTAATCTACACGCCAGGCAAGCATTTCATCGTAGCTGATGCACTATCTCGAGCCACAGGCATGGATGAGGTACACCAGATGGATGAGGATGTTCAAGTCCACATGAATCTTGCCACTGAGTCCCTTCCAGTATCGAATGACAAATCAAAATTAATAAAGGAAGAAATGACCAAAGACACAGTCTTACAAAAGGCGATAAAATTCTCCACAAGGGATGGCCTCAAGGTTCCTGTTCCAGCTAGTAGAACGTTAGGGCAGAATTAAGTGATGCAAATGGGCTTTTGCTTCGACAACAAAGGATTGTAATTCCACAATCATTAAGGTCGATGATTCTTAAAAAAAATCCATGAAGGGCACTTGGGAGTAGAAAAGTGCAAGAGACGAGCCAAGGACACAGTTTATTGGCCTGGGAATCAACCGCGATATTCAAGTAATGGTGAAAAACTGAACCGTGTAGGAAGCTTCAGGTCAAACTGCCGAAAGAACCAGTTAATCGAAGACGAGAGAGGAATTTAATTTTGGAAAAAAGGAAGCAAAAGACATTTTACGACAAATCCACAGCAAGGCTCCAACTATTGCAAACAGATGACACAGTCAGGCTGGAAGATCCTGATGGAACGGATGATTCAAGTACGCTAAGGTACTGCAACAGGCAAGACCTCACTCATATCTGATCATCACTGATGACAGAACAGACTTAAGGAGAAACAGAAGAGCTCTTCTGAAGGTTCAGCAATCTTTTGTTATGGAACCACAAGAAATTGTGAGCAATCCTAAGACAGTTGAAAAAGCATCCAAAGTCAGGACAAAGTAAAAATGCACAAATTCAAGAAGAACAACAAGAAACAACTGCAACAACAAATGAAAATGAAACACGGTCACAAGTTCAACCACTGCTCAGAAGATCAACACGACAAAGATGTAAACCTGAGAGACTGAATTTGTGATGGACTGTAAGTACAAAAAACAAAGAACAATACAGCACAGGAACAGGCCCTTCGGCGCTCCATGCATGTACCGGTCATGATACCAACCTTTGCCAAATCTCTCAGCACTTCCTTGTGCCGTATCCCTCTATACCCATTCTATCCATGTATTTTTCAAGATGCCTTTTGAATGCCGTTCATGTATCTGCTTCCACAACCTCCTCTGGCAATGCGTTCCAGGCACTCACCACCCTCTGCGTAAAAAAACCTACCTCGCACATCTCCTCTAAACTTTGCCCCACGGACCTTAAACCTATGCACCCTGGTGACTGACTTCGCCACTCTATCCATGCCCCTCATAATCTTGTAGACCTCCATTAGGTCACCCCTCAACCTTCGTCTTTCTAATGAAAACAGTCCAAGTCTATTCAGCCTCTCCACATAGCTATCACCCTCCAGACCAGGCAACATCTTGGTAAAACTCCTCTGCACCCTCTCCAAAGCCTCTACATCCTTCTGGTAATGTGCCGACCAGAATTGTGTGCAATATTCCAAGTGTGGCCTTACCAAGGTTCTATACAATTGTAGCATGACTTGTAGTATGACTTGCCAGTTTTTATACTCGATGCCCTGTCCAATGAAGGCAAGCATTCCGTATGCTTTCTTGACTACCTTGTCCACTTGTGTTGCCACCTTCAAAGATCTGTGGACTTCCATGCCCAGATCTCTGACTTTCTATATTCCTAAGACAGGTCAAGAAAGATAAGCAGGGAAAATGTATCTTTGTCGCCGTCTTGCGACTTGGATAAGAGCTGTTTTAGTACTGTGTCATGGATGCAAAACTGATTGGAGGGATTCAAGTACAGAATTCCAGGAAAGCTGGGAATCGATTTGTGAGCCAACAATGTCTTCAAGGAAAGGAAGGTCTGATCATTTCAGAAGAATATCCCATTATGCAGTAGATAGCCACGTTATATTCAAATATGGTAACTTTCTTTCAGACATGCAGTTCCTTCAGACCTACAGGATAATTGTGACAGATCACAAGATGGAACTGCCCAATCCAGTAAATTGACATACGGGGACTATCTGCAGGTATGTTTATGGATTATCTCCTTTTGTAACGATTCTATTATTTTTCCTGTTACTGAAGTAAAGATGACAGATCTATAGGTTCCTGGTATGTTCTGTCCCCATCATTAAACAAAGGAATTGCATCAACTATCCACCAGATGTCTGAAACTAAACCTTTTTCAAATAAATTATTAAAAATGTGTAGTAATTCCCCTGCTATCTCTTCCTGAGGTTATTTGAAAATACACGGATGCAGAGCAGGAGCTTATCCTCTTAGAGTTCCATTAATTCATTCGCTATATCCCTTTTATTTTAAATGCAATGTCTGATTGCTCATTTCATCATTCAATGTTACATCAACCTGATCTATTTCCCTGGTAAATACCAAAGGGAAATATTGATCTGATGGCAGGAATTCTCCAGCCGTTCACTGGCGGCGGGATTTACTTGGCCGGAAAATCCTGCCCAATATGTTTACCATCTCTCTATTGTTACCTGTGGTATGGTCCTGGTCCCCTTCATCATCCTATTCCCATTACAAACTTTACTTATTTGTTGATCTGCCTGCAAAATACTTTACTACTTTTGTTTTATGTTCCTTGATAATTAAATATCCTGGGCTGGATTCTCCGTTCTGGAGACGTAAGTCCCCATTCCGGCGTGAAAACGTTGGTGTTTTACGCCAGGAAAACTGGCGCAAAATGGCCACCAATTCCCTGTTCTGGGGAGGGGCTAGTAGTCAGGCAGCATAGCTCTACCTGCCGATACGGCCCGGAGAATTGCCTGGCCCATGGCCGCGCATGCGTATGGCGGCAGCCTGCAGCGACCGTGCCACGCTTCATAGCAGACGCAGCCCACGGATCCGGCCCGCAAAGTAGTCCCCCCCACTTTGACCAGCTTGCGTGCCCCTGACTGCCTCATCACAGTGCCTCCAGTCCCGAATAATGCCCCTCCCAACCGTGCCCGTGCATAGGCCCTCCCCCGACTGTGGCAGTGCTGGACTGAGTCCGCAGACATTGCGCTGAGTTCTCAACTGGTGAGACCACATGTGTCCCATGCCATCGGGGACGGAGCATCGCGGGGCAGGCCTCAGCCAACGTTCAGAGGCCGTGGATACGGTGCGCGGCTTACTGCTACTCCACACTTTTCAAGGGGTGGAGCATCGCGAAAGCAGCGCCGCCCCCGATTTCGTCATCATTGGGGATTCTCCTCCCCGTCGCCAAATGCGATTTTGCCATCGGGGATTGGAGTATCCAGCCCCATTGTTCCTCTTTGTCTTTATGTTTTTTTACTTGTCTCCTAAGGGGCTGGTTTAGCACAGTGGGCTAAACAGCTGGCTTGTAATGCAGAATAATGCCAGCAGCATGGGTTCAATTCCCGCACCGGCCTCCCCGAACAGGCGCCGGAATGTGGCGACGGGGCTTTTCACAGTAACTTCATTGAAGCCTACTTATGACAATAAGCGATTATTATTATTAGAATATCTTCATACTCTCTTTGATAATACATGCCTCTGTCTGCTTAATATATGCCTCTTTCCTAATCTTCAATTTCTCCCTTCTGCCTTTATTCATCCATGGGCTTATAGTAGTTTTTTGTTTGTTCTTTCCCTTTAGTGGAATATACCCTGTTCTCTGTTGAGCACTGTTTTAAATGTTTCCCTTGTTATCCTATACTGTTGGTTGCCAATTTAGTTGCCCATTTTATTTTCCCAAGTTCTATTCTCAGCCTCTCAAATTCAGCCTGTCTCGAATGCATTAACCTATTTTTCATCACATTTTTGTCCTTCTTTACATCATCTTAAAGCATATGGTCAATTGGCAGATTGGGCTGGAAACAAGTTCTGTATACATTGTAGGAACTCCATTCCCTGATCTCCTTTTATCTATGACAATCCACTAGAGAGTTCCACGATCTGACCAGTCCCTTGGTAAAGAACTTTTACCTGAATTCCATAATGGGTTTACTGGTGACAATCTTATATTTATGGCCCTTAGTTCTGGCCTCATTTGCAAGTAGTAATATCTTTTCTACATTTACTTCATAAGCACTAAGGTCTCTTGGGTCACTTCTCAGCCTTTGTGTTTTTTGCAGGAATTGTGCCGGGGGGGGGGGGGGGGGCGCAGCAGGGGAGGCAGGAGAAGAACCATAGCCAGTTCAGTCCTTCAAGATACTTTAACATCTCAGTCATGCATTCATTCCAATAAATCATTTTTTCATCTTCTCCAGTGCCTCTAATTCCTTGTTTAATGTGGAGAGCAGAAGTATTCACATGACACTCATGTGGTCCAAACAAGGTTGTATGCAAGTTTAAGTTAACCATTCTTCTTTTAAAATTTATACCTCTAGAAATGAACTCCACCGCTTTGTTATTTCACATGGTCTTAATAACCTGTGTCACAACTTTCAGAGAATTCTGCACCTGTACCCTCTGCTCCTCTAGTCAACGTATCACTTATTTAAATACAGAGTAAGTGAGCTCCGTATTTGTCCTATCAATATATAATACCTCACATTGATCAATATTGAAATTAATTTCTTAATTACATGCCCAATGGGAAAGATTGCTAATGTCTTCTCTGTACCAGCCATTCACCCAATTTGGTGTCACCTGCAAATTGTAGTTCTGTATTTCCAATTCCCAAGTCCAAATAGTTTATACAAATGGTGGTCAATAGTGATCCCAACCCCCATGCCTATGGAACACCACTTTTTCTGCCTTTCTTGTTTTATAACCAGCTTGCTGTTCATTGTGTAATTTTTCCGTTTCCGCATGTTCTGACCATATCTGAGTCTTATCAAAGGCCATTTGAAAATCCAAATTACATCATCTGCAATACCCTTTTCTTACCTTTCTGTTTTCCAAAGAATTCAATGAGGTAGATCAAGCGTGACATTCCCTTTTGAAATCCATGGTTGACAAATCCCAAATTTCTTTACCCGTCAGTCTGGCCTCAATAAAAGTCGAGATGGATTTGCAGGTACAGCATTAGTTATTTTATTTGGCTTGCAAGCCTTTCTCAATTCACAGCAAGTACAAAGCACATCTTGCTTCCTACACCTCTGGAATCAAGTGAGTCTGTAGGACAAAGGGATCTCTACTACTCACACAACTGGCATCAAGTTTCACATACACGATTCCCATAGGTCATCCTATACCCCTCCTGACCTATCCATACACTCTAATTGGCTCACTTCCAATCCCTTCCTCTGGCCCCTATTACCCAGCATCCTTTTCTCCTCCTTTGATGGACACACCTCTTCCTTTGCTTTGCCATGCGGTCTGAAATCCTTTGTCTGTGAACTCACCAGGATTAGACTGGCCTATCTCTACATTACATTAACTAATATCTCTAAAGTAACTATTTTATATCACATTCGTCATTCCCTCCTTTTATCATTCCATGATAACCGAACTATCCAATCCATAGCTACGGTCCCTCATCTAAAAAGATCCGTCGCTGCATTTCCAATTCCTGGCGTAGCCCCCCTTCATCTGCTGCACCCTCATGGATTTTGACAGCTAAGATTTTAGGGGCGTTGATCTGTTCCAGTGCACACCGCATTCTACCCATCACACATTTAAGGATGGCTAGGCCCACAAAGATGCAGCCGATAGCCACCACTAAATACATGGCCATATTTATCAACCAGTCCTTCCAACCTCCAAATTCCTAGTTACCCCAAGAGCCAGGATCCTGCATTCCTTCCAGCTGATCCCGTATGTGATCCATAAATTTAGTGATGTTAGCGGTCCAGTCCTGAACTCCCATGATACACTTGCCCTGCACTATGGCGCATACCCCACCCTCACGGGCCAGAAGATAGTCAAGAGCATACCGGTTCTGCATTGCAAACAACCGTAGCTGAGACAATTCCTTGGTTATTGCCCCGAGGGCTCCCAAGGTTTCATTTCCCAAGATGGTAAGGCCACAAATAAAATAATTCCTATTGCTGACAGCCAAGGAACCCCCACACCTCCCAGTGTCAAGACGCTCAGAATCCCCCATCCGGCTGAGTGGCCGCGGTTGGGTGCGAGAACCTGAGGTTTTTTCCAGTTCTCGCAGAATTCAGCTGAGACTGCCCGGCGTGCTAACTGATTATGCAGCATCCACGCCGAGGGGCAGGGGACTGTGGTAGGGACTAGAGTCCCAATAGCAATTTGGCGGGGAAATGGGGGTGACAAAACATTAGTTGCTGTACCATTTTTTTTTTAAAAGTAGTATCCTTGTTCCGTGTACAGGTGAGCATCACAATCAGTATATCGGTTGCGTAGGGATCCCCCAGTAGCCCAGTTTATCCAGCTTCGAAACGCCCATTCGGGCCGCCTAGCAATGCGGAAAGCCCTCGTCCCAACAGTGATATGAGAGACATTCGCCCAGCCACAAAGGAGCTAGATGCCGGCGTTCAATGGAACGCAAGTGGTGTTGTAACAAACGCATTGGCCAGACGCCTGGGTGATATGACACCTCCTGTCCGTACAGGTGGGGAACAGACATGTTATATTTGTTTCCACCTCTACCAGCAAACAGCCGTATCCTTCACTGCTGAAACAATTCTCGTACGACTGGGAATCCCTATTGGGAGTGAAGTGGCTAGGTATATACGCCCTCCACCGTTGCAGCCTATCATACTGTGAATGGGAATTATCCCGAGGAAGGGGAAGGCAAATAGCCAGTGGTGCTGAACCTGGATCGTAAGGAAGAGTGACTTGCTCGGGCGGTGGCTCGGAACGCTGACAATGAACCACCGTTTGGGGAGTGCCCCAAAGCGGTGAAACAGAAAATAACCTAGACACCGCTGCGGGGTTCGGGTAGCAGACAACCCGTCCGTGGCCATACAAGCGGTGGTAAATCTGGTAGAGATTCATACTACCCAGGTTTTCCTCAGTTTGGCCTTTAACTAAATTAAGTGTATCTCCTGATAACCTACGTTCTAGCTGTACTTCCCTTCTCACACGCCCCGTCCTCTTTCTAGTCCCTCTCTCTCTCTCACAGTCTCTTCCTACGCTCTCCTGACGGTCTGATGTTACCTTTATCGCACCAATCTTAACACATCCAAAATCAAATTTACATGTACTCCAAAAACAAGGCAATGTCCATATAATGTTCCCTTCCCATCGCCGGGACCGGTGCAATTGCTTCATGACTCCTGCATTTTCCGTTATCCTGATGACCTTCCATGAGTCGATACCATGTCCTCGTATATGTGGGCAGCGAAGAACATCACCTCTGCATAAACGAAATGTCCTTGTAGTTTGGTTGGGGTTACAAATGTAGATAATATTTCCCTTTTCCATGTCCGTCGCCAATAACACTCCAAGCGAGGTGAGGCCGAATATCACACAGACGGTGCGTAGCCACCCCATCATGCTCCACACCTGTAAAATAGCACTGGAGAAGGGAGGCAGGTTAATCTGTCCAAGAAAATGAGACCAGTTATCAGAACTCAACTGAGCTGGTATACCGTACCGGGGAATGATTTCCCGCATCAGAACTTTAACCACAGTAGCGGCTTTATTATCGGTAGTCGGATACGCCTCAACCCATCTGCTGAACACATCCACAATGACCAAAACATATTTATAACATTGACACTTTTCCAACTCAATGTAATCCATTCGTAGCGTCTCAAAGGGACCACTGGGCTACGGGGTTTGCCCCATCCCACAAGGGATACCTTTTCCGGTGTTATATTGCTGACAAATCAAACACCGATTACTGATACTCTGGGCCAACCCCTGCATTTTAGGGTGTCACCAAGTGTCCAGCAACAAATCACTAGTCCCTCGAGCCCCACAATGAATTGCAAAGTGTACACATTCAGTGACCCATAAAGCCAGCACATCAGACATACAAGTCTGATGTGCTGGCGTGGTCCATAAAGAGGAAACAGAATCATATGTACAACCTAACCATTTCCACATTTGTTTATCACTCTCAGGAGCGTCCTCCTGTAACCTTATGACGTCTTGGATGGTTGGCAATGACTTGTCAGAAGCAGACATATTTATAGTAGATCGTTTAGTCTGACTTAACATTTTAGGCACCATCACATGCTGAATTTGCGCGGCTGTCCACGCTGCACAATCTGCTTGTTCATTACCAACGTCAACTGGGGTCTTACCATTTGTGTGGGCAGCGCATTTAATAACGAAAATCTGCGCGGGCATAAGGAGGGCCTGCAGTAAGTCATTAACTAAACCCCGGTGGGATATTTGATCACACATAATCATGTCAGGTTGATCTGACGAAATATCATTCAAATCGTCCCTTATTGTGGTAGTTTCCTGAATCAAGGCTAAACAGTCGTGGCCAGGTGCGTCTTCATGGACAGGGGGACCACTAAGAAAACAGGCTGGATTGATAGTGGTACAGTGTTTAAATGTCAGACGTGGATTGTTCAAAAGGTATATCTCATACCTATTCTGACGAGCTGCGGTAAGATGCTGAGTCTGCAATTGCCTCAGTAGTGCGATGACCGAGTGGGAGCTATACACCGTAATATCCTGTTGGAGGGTGAGAGCATGTAACGGCTATGCGATGGCATTGATTGAACGTAAATCCTGTACTAATCAGTACTGGTCTGGCTTGGCTGGTTTAGGCACAGCAAGTATGGGGGTGTTACATTCTGATTGGCAAGGGACCAAAATACCCTGTTGCAACAGCTCTCGGATTAATTTGTCCATAGACGGGGCTGGAGTCGAGTGTTAATCGTTTCAGGGACCTCAAAATATTTTATGGCAGTGCCGTCTGGCATGACTTGAAGTGCATACTCTGTTGGATCTGAATGATCCACTGCCCTCCTTACCATGGGTCCCAGATCCCTGGCATGGTACTGGTCGTGGACCTGACGTGTAATATGAGGGCTTACCGAAGCTGACTGTGGCCATAAATGTGGTGGTATTGTAACAAAATCAGCTGTACCTTCTTTTCCCGTGACTGTGGCTGTAACTTTGACTGGCCATTCGGTCCAAATTAATGGCCGGTATTTGTCCTCCAACTCCCTGTTTTGTCCGGTTCTGTCATAGGCCAGGGTAACGTGATGCAGTGAATGTTCAATATCTAACGTCCACCACTGGGGGTGATAGAAATATAGCACTGTTGTCTCATCCTCCATGATTGGACCGTTACCCCTTCGTCTCCTCTCTAGCTGTAGCTGGAAGATACACAGTAAATCTCGGGCCAACAAATTACAGTCCAATCCAGTAATCACTACAAACTGATGATCTGCAGACTTATTCTCGTAAATGACTGTCACAGGTTTAGAAATAGGATACTCACACACCTGTCCTTGGAACCCCGACAATTGCTGCGTGTGGTCGGATAATGGTAGTCGAAGTTCTGATTGCACAGAAGACATGGCTGCTCCAGTGTCGATTACAAATGAGTGATGTTGATCTCCTATCTGCAGAGAGATAATAGGTTCCCTGTCCAATTTGAGAGTCCTTATGACTAAATTAGCTAGTCAATCCTGTGTTGGAAAAGGGTTTGCCTGGGAGAAGTCAGTGTATCTCGTCTGTCCTCCCCTTGGTGGGTACCCCCTCCTTTGGGTCGGATAATCTCCTTCTGCTGCCTGTCTTTTAAAGGGGCATTCCTGTTGCCAGTGATCTGCACGGCCGCAATTATAACATGCATTGCTCCCTCTATATCTGCCCCGTTCTCGTCTCCCAGTAGACCAATGGCCCCCTCAGAGGGGGCGGCGGTTGTAAAGCTGTTGATGCATACGGTGGGCCATAAAAAGAAGCTGAGGGTCCCTTTGGGTGGATTTGAGATCCTCCCCCTCGCTGATCCACCCACCCAAAGTCACAATATTGGGGCTCCAGCTGGTAAGCTACCATTTCTGCCGCTTGTTGGGGTCGCAGGTCATCCTTTTTCATTACATACTCAGTCTTAACCTTTGTAACTGAGCCTTCTTCCTGGCCTACACCCTCCTTCCAATAAAACCTGACTGCCCTTGCCATCTGGGAAGGGTCGTTCTCTGTCCAATTCATGCTATTACATTTCACAGCAGTAGCCACGGAAGGTGGTAGGCAATGCATTAACATAGCACAATATTGAAGGGAATTCTGACCATTTTGATATGGCAAGTCGCCCGACTGCCCACGGTAGATTTCATTAAAACGCTCCAGAAATTCCTCTGGCTCTTCAATCTTCTTAGGTTTTAGGTCTAAGATAGCAGAAATATTTATGGGCTTTTGAAATGTGCTATTCAACACATTCAGGATTTGTGTCCGTCTATCGTCGTCTAACGCATGGGCTTGCTGAAGTACGGCGTGGCTAGCATAATTCAAGTGATTAAGATAATTGCGGTACTCTGGTGGGGTTAAAACCTGCTGGACTAGGGCCCAGAGGTCCCTAGAATCAGCTTGATAAATTGAGATGGTAGTTCTCAGGGAATCCACGAAAGCAGCAGGAGATTCTTTTCTATCTGGGATTGTAGCCATAATAGCCATCATCTCACTGGGTGACTGGGTGTCCATGGGAAATAAACGTCTATCGTGGGCTGGGCCCCGGCGTCAAGGTTTGGTATCTTCCTAATCGGCAACTGTCTCCGAGTCTCACCAGGGGGCACTCTAGCTATTTCCTCTGGTTCTTCCAAGACTTCGACGTCCCTCCCTGTCACTAGAGGGAGTTCTTTCTCTTTCAATCCTGGCATCTCCCTTTGTTCTCGAAATTTGCAGTTTCCCCTTGGTCTGAAGGGATTTAGGTGGTATGCTTAATTGTTTCTGGTTAGGATCAAGCCCTTCTCTTGCTGTCCGAGATCGGGTCCTAGAGCTAACTGGGCTTGCGGAACAGAGCTCCTCTTCCCCTACTGATCGTGAAGATGGTAAATCAGGACCCACGCTATCAACCAAAAGGGCTGGAGTTACTGGCATGATTGGAATCTGGGGAGCAGTGACTGGATATACATTATTATACTCTGGTGGTTCTGGAATTTGTGCAGACAATGCTACAGGTGCAGTCAGAACTTTTACTGACATTTTTAAATCATTGAATGGATCATTTTCTGTCAATTCAAGGCCAGCCATTGAACTACGTAGCCCATCTTTTGTTTGACCCGAGCCTTTCCTGTCTTTACTTGCGCGTTTTTTTGAATGCACATTCCTTTTTCAAGACCTGTAATGTTTTTTGGTTACCCTGTTCACTAATTGGAATACCCATTTTAAGGGCATTGTCCTGCCAACTTGATAACATGATCTTATCTCTTTCCTCTTGACAATATTGTCTCCATAATCCAATTAATTCTTTTGCTTTCATACTTTGACTCTTTTCCAGATGCATCCCTGAATTTTCTTAATAATCTCTAGGTCTTTGGTGCCCCCGAGTGGCCATTCATCACCCTTTTTACTCCTTGTTGCTGACATTTTCCTGAAATCTTTTGCTTTATCCGGATACATATTGCATAATATTTGCAGTGGCATGCCTGGATCATTTGTGCTATCCAAGTAATTCCCCATAATCTCAACTAGTCCTCAGAACTGCGTTTTTCGCCACTACAGTCCAAGGGTACAATTTTAGCTTAATCAACTATAGATTTAAAACACTCACAAATGGAATTGAATCATCTTCAGATTTAAAAACACTTTTTGAACTGAACCTCCATCTACTGAAGTCACATCAGCCATAAAAACACTTATACTTGACTGAACCTCCATCTACTGAAGTCACATCAGCCATAAAAACACTTATACTTGACTGAACCTCCATCTACTGAAGTCACATCAGCCATAAAAACACTTATACTTGACTGAACCTCCGTCTACTGAAGTCACATCAGCCATAAAAACACTTATACTTGACTGAACCTCCATCTACTGAAGTCACATCAGCCATAAAAACACTTATACTTGGAATTGAATCATCGTTTTAGATGTCCCATCAACCCAAAACCTAACACATGCCAAATCAACAATATGAAATCCCATCAATTAAATTTCTAATCCCCAGACTGACCTTTGATTTCGTCGAGACGATCTTTCCGTACCAACCGCGAGTGACCAGACTAATCAGACGATAAGAAGAGGGGAAAAATCAATGCGCGGTCATTTTCCAGCTGTACATTGTGGGCCCCTTTTTCCCATCCTCCTGTTCATAATCAGTCTAATTCTGATTTCGCAGTTGGTCAGAACCGTCTTGAGAAATCCCGGGTTTTCGGCACCAAATGACAAACCCAAATTTCTTTACCCGTCAGTCTGGCCTCAATAAAAGTCGAGATGGATTTGCAGGTACAGCATTAGTTATTTTATTTGGCTTGCAAGCCTTTCTCAATCCACAGCAAGTACAAAGCACATCTTGCTTCCTACACCTCTGGAATCAAGTGAGTCTGTAGGACAAAGGGATCTCTACTACTCACACAACTGGCATCAAGTTTCACATACACGATTCCCATAGGTCATCCTATACCCCTCCTGACCTGGCCATACATTCTAATTGGCTCACTTCCAATCCCTTCCTCTGGCCCCTATTACCCAGCATCCTTTTCTCCTCCTTTGGTGGACACACCTCTTCCTTTGCTTTGCCATGCATTCTGAAATCCTTTGTCTGTGAACTCACCAGGATGAGACTGGCCTATCTCTACATTACATTAACTAATATCTCTAAAGTAACTATTTTTTATCACATTCGTCATGGTGACTATCTTTACTATATTTTACTGTATTTTTAATTTCTAGATTTTTTTTCATTACAACCATCTATACGGATTCCTATACCAACTACTGGTGATAAGCTAATGGGTCTACTCTATGGTTCCCTGGATTTGTTTAAGCTTCCTTTTTAAATATCGGAATCACATTAGCTATCTGCTAGTGTTCTAACGATATTTCCTTCTCAAATGTATTGTTCGTGTCTCTATCTCTTTCCTAACTCCTTTTAAAGTTCTAGTAATATAGATTTAGAAGGTGGGAAGAATTACAGCACAACTGCAAACATATTTCAGTACTAAAATTCATATTTAGTTTATCTGGTCTGACTCAATAATCACACTGATTATAACTCAGAAAACAAGAAGAAATATATCCAGAAATAAGGACAAAATAAAAGTTTGAAATAAATTGGGAGGTTTTGTGACACGCTGGGGAAGATAATCTGGAAAGCAGCATAAAATTGGATTCCCACCGTGATAAAAACTAACTGCAATTCTCCCAGCAACTTTCTCATGGCAGGTTGATGGCAGGTCGGGTATCCAGCCGATTAGTGATGTGGGGCGGGATTCTCCGACCCCCCGCCGGGTCAGAGAATCGCCGGGGGCTGGCGTGAATCCCGCCCCCGCGTTTGCCGAATTCTCCGGCACCGGACATTCGGCGGGGGCGGGAATCGCGACGTGCCGGTTGGCGGGCTCCCCCCGGCGATTCTCCGGCCCGGATGGGCCGAAGTCCCGCTGCTGGAATGCCGACGCTCTGTCCAGGGCAGTCAACACCCCGTGTGACCCAGCGAGATTCGTCTGCCAGGTTGACGCCCATGTGGCCTTCGTGGCCTCCAATCTACCGGCCACGGATGAACGCCTCATCCAAATTCGCTGCGAGACTGCGGCTGATGCCCTGCTACAACGTGTCATGCGCCACCTAACAGACAGGTGGCTCAAGGGCCAATGCCCGCAGTTCTACAACATCAGAGACGATCTGGCGGTAGTCGATGGTGTCCTCCTGAAGCTGGAACACATTGTTATCCTGCACAGCATGCGCCAGCTCGTCTTGGAACAGCTACACGAGGACCATCTTGGCGTGGAGAAGTGCCGCTGATGGGCCGAGAGGCAGTGTACTGATCCGGTATCAATGACGACATCGCCAACACAGTGCTCAACTGCCCCACCTGTTGGCGGTTGCAGCTGGTCCAACCACGTGAGACCCTACAGCCCCATGAGTTGGTCACGTCCCCTTGGTCCAAGGTCAGCATCGACCTGTTCCATGCGCTGGGCAGGGACTATGTTCTGATTGCAGACTATTTTTCAAACTACCGGAGGTGGTACGTTTGCACGACATCACATCGTCTGCAGACATCCGTGCCTGTAAGGACACCTTTGCTTGTCACAGCATCCCACTCACTGTGATGTCGGACAATGGCCCCTGCTTCGCAAGCCAGGAATGGTCCAACTTTGCCAGGAGGTACAACTTTGTGCATGGGACATCCAGTCCCCTGTACCCCCAATCCAATGGCAAAGCGGAGAAGGGCATCCACAAAGTCAAACGGCTCCTCTGCAAGGCTGCCGATGCGGGATCCGACTTCTACCTCGCCCTGCTGGCCTATCGCTCGACCCCACTGTCCACTGTCCATTCACGTCCCCGACCTCGACCATGTTCCGGTCCTTCAACGAATGCAGCTGTCTAGTGCACAGCACAAGGCGGCGCATGACGCCTGTGCAGCTGATCTCCCTGCTCTGGCTCCAGGTGACAAAGTCCGCATCCATCTTCCGGATGGTGGCTGGTCTGCAACTGCTGTGGTTCTTTGGCAGGTGGATCCCCCCTCGTTCCTGGTTCGTCGACCAGATGGTTCCATTCTGCGCCGTAATCGGCGTGCACTTCGTCTCGTTCCGTGCTCGCTACGTGATCCTCCACCAGTGCCACGCCCTCCTGGTGTTCCTGACCTGGACTATGCAGAGATTCTGGTTACTCTGCATCCTCCTCACACTGATGCAGTCCAGCCCGCTCCTCAGCTAGTGGCTCCTGACCCACCCTTGAGGCAGTCAACCAGAATTCGTCGCCCAACTCAGAGACTTAATTTGTGAACTTTGCACTAATGGACTCTCTGGTCTGTTCTGTTCTTCCGTTTAATCGCTCAAGTGGTTTGTATATAGTGTTCATCTCGTTATTTGTGTGACACACTATTTATTTCTGCACCAGGCACCTTCCCATGTAAATAGCTTAGTTTTACGTACATAGTCCTGTAAATATTTTGCACACACGTAGTCAGGAACATTCACCACACACTATTTATTGTCACACAGGCACATTTTTTTTAATATAAAAGGGGATGTCATAAAATACACCAGTATATCATGGTGCAGACACACACTGATGGACACACAGTGGGACCAATCAACATACACAACACCGCAGCCAATCACCAGTGAGAGCACACGCACTATAAAGACAGGGGACATCAGAGTTCCCGCTCATTCGAGTAGCAGCTAGCTAGGAGCACAGAGCTCACAGCCTGCAACACAGACATTCACCATGTGCTGAGTGCATCAACTGGTTAGATCAAGGCAAAGGTCTTTAGTTAAAGCTGGTATCGTATTTACCCACAGTTGAAGTATGTTTAAATAGTTAACCTATTAATAAAATAGCGTTGCACTACTTCAAGTGTTGGTGACCTGTATGTGATCCAGAACACCCAACACATCAGTACGTACATAGTAGGCACAAGAATAATCAACAGAGAACATTGACAATGGTACATTGACAGAACAGTGATTGGTTACAGTGCGGAACAAGGAGCCAAACAAAGCAAATACATGAGCAAGAGCAGCATAGGGCGTCGTGAATAGTGTTCTTACAGGGAACAGATCAGTCCGAGGGGGAGTCGCTGAGGAGTCTTGTAGCCTTGGGGAAGAAGCTGTTCCTATGTCTGGATGTGCGGGTCTTCAGACTTCTGTACCTTCGGCCAGATGGAAGGGTCTTCGAGGTGAATACAACATTCATAGCCAACTGCGACAACGCTGTGCCAGTCTTATTGTGATAGCAGTGGAAGGGCACACTGCTGGGGTGGTAAGGTCGATCTGCTGCTGGTGGGTGCCTCCATAGTCCTGGAAGACAAAACTGTACAGCGGCACTCAGGCAGGGCTGAACACTCAAATGGAAACCAGTATTGCAACTGGGGCAGGGGAGGGAAAGGATGATGGACACACAGGTGGCAAAGGGTAGCAAAGGGTTGCAAGATGTACAAGAGGGCAACGGGGCAGGAAGTAGTTGGAAGATAGTCGGGAGGAGGAGAATGATGGCAGACAGACAGGATACCATGGTGTGGGAAGCTGGAGCCCGACAAGGGAAACTGAAATGCTGATGCACAAGGTGGTGGATGGGATGTACGCAGTCTCTGGAATAGGAAGGTGGGGTGTGTGGTGGGAGCAGCGGGTGTGTGTTAGTGCAACCCAAGAGGGATGGGTTGCACAGTGGCTCACGAATGGGGAGGGGTGGGACCAGAGGCAATGGGCTGGATTCTCAGCCACCTGCCGCCAATAACATACCCAATGCGGCAGAGAATCCAGCGTCGGGAAAAATCGGGATCAGTGCCAGGCACATACCCGTTTCCGATGCTCCGGCCCCCCTGCTGGCGGTGAGATCGAGATTTGCGCCTGTGAGCCAGTGGGATGATGTGCACCAGTCACCATCTTCTCCGGGCCTCTGAGCCAAGAATCATGTGGGTGAGGATTACAACAGGTATGGACAAAAGTGGCTCTGACGTGGTGGACCTCACGGTGGGTAAAGGAGGTGTCATGTGAGAAGACTTTTAAGACATGGATGTTTAAACAATGTACATTTAAGTAAACAGTGATGTCAGAGAGTGGGTGGAGTTGGGCTTTAGATCAGCCATTTTGGCAGTTTTTAGTTTCAGTTTGAAAAGAGCTTGGGAGTATCTGTGTTTGCAGTGAGCTGGATCTCTGCCATGAAAGACTACCTCTGGATCATTTGGGTGATTTAAACTCATAATAGTAAAGCCTTCAACTTGATGTGATTCTGTTTAAAGGTGTTAAGGCTCTTGGAAGTTTGAAGGAACATTCTGAGGAATTATTTACTGTTGCAATATTTTCGTAGTTATCGTTGAAGTAAGGGGTGTTAAGAGATCCAATGTTTATTTGAGATGTTAAGTTGAGTTCATGGAATAAACATTGTTTTGTGTTTAAAAACCCACGTGTCCATAATTGTAATCCCACACCTAGGGAACAAGCAGTGTGCTAGGAAAAGCAACAAATACATTAAAGGGGGAAGTTGGTTGAACTCCATGATATATTTTGGGGTTCTGAAAACGCCTCGCCCATAATAATTGGGAGCTCGAGGGAGATAAAAGTCTATCTATTGGATTGGCTTTTGTGAACTTGAAGGCAGTGAAGGATTGTTGCTTTTCCGGTGTGGTACTTTAGTTTGAGTGGGGAGTGTGTTGTGGACAATAGCTCTTTCAGAGGCTCAGAAGTTTTTGGGGGTGGAGACTGTCACACGCAGTACTTTACGGACAGAGACGAAAGGCAGACTGTTGGGTCTGGCAAAAACATTGCAGTTAACATTACCTGACAAAATGCGAAAAGATGAAGTAATTATGGCGGTGGTTAAGCATTTAAAGTTGCATGAGATGCAGTTTGACTCATGGGAAATGGCAAAAATTCAGTTGCAAATTAAACAAATGGAACATGAGAAAGAATTAAAGCAGCTGGAGTACGTAAAAGATAGAGAGGAAAAAGAAAAGGAGAGAGGAAAAAGAAACTAAGAAAGAGATAGAGAGGAAAGGGAAAAAGAGAGAGAGTTTGAACTTCGGAAAATGGCTTGGAAACATGAAAATCAGTTAAAATTGGCAGACGCAAAGGGACACGGACTGTTGGAGGAGATGGATGAGGATAATGTGACAGAGCGTCATAGTCGAAGACATGGTGGGGATCTATTTAAATATGTCCAAGCATTGCCAAGGTTTGACGAGAAGGAGGTAGAAGCCTTTTTCATTTCATTTGAGAAGGTAGCTAAACAAATGCAATGACCACAGGACATGTGGGTATTACTGATTCAAACAAAGCTGGTAGGTAGGGCTGGTGAAGTGTTTGCATCACTACCGGAGGAGGTATCTGGAACGTATGAGGAGGTGAAGAAATCCATCTTAAGTGCATATGAGCTAGTGCCTGAAGCTTACAGACAAAGGTTTCGAAATTTAAGGAAAGAATTTGGTCAACCATACATGGAGTTTGAAAGGCTCAAACAGAGTAAATTTGATAGGTGGATAAGGTCTCTGAAAATAGACCAAACGTATGAAGCTCTCAGAGAAATTATACTTGGTCAAGAGTTTAAAACTTCAATTCCTGATGTAGTGGGAACTCATGTGGAAGAACAGAGGGTTAAAACTACGAGATTAGCAGCGGAAATGACACATGATTATGAATTGGTTCATGATTGTAATTGATAGTAATTAGATAGTAATTGATGGTTTCCGACATCAGTTTCAGCCGGTGAGGGATAGAAACTGGGGACATGAGAAATACTCAAGTGGTAAAGGTAAAGGTGATCTGATGGGAGACAATAAAGAGAGTGTAACTCAGATTTAAAAAGAAATCCAGGAGGGTGGAAAAGAAATGAAAAGTTTCAGATGTTTTCACTCTAATAAACTAGGCCATGTAAAGTCACAGTGTTGGTGATTGAAGAAAAGCACTGGGAAGGCTGAAGTGGTAAAACAGGATAAGACAGTAGGGTTTGTTAGAGTGGGAAAGGAAGGCCCAAGGGAAGCGAAGGAGGTGCAAACGATTGTACAGCCTGTTCAAGAAGTAATTGTTAAGAAGGTGCCAGATGTATTTAAAGAATTTACTTGTGTGGGTAAAGTTTACTCATGTGTATCAAAGGAGCAGGTGAAGAAGACACAATTTTAAGAGATACAGGGGCTAGTCAATCTTTAATGGTAAGAGATGAGGAATTATGTAGTTTGGGAAGAATGTTGCCAGAAAAGGTGGTGATATGTGGAATTCAGGGTGAGAGGAGTAACGTTCCATTGTATAAGGTAAGGTTGGAAAGTCCGGTGAAGAGTGGGGAAGTGGTAGTAGGAGTAATAGATAAACTATCTTGTCCAGGAATACAGTTTATCTTGGCTAATGATATAGCTGGAACGCAGGTGGGAGTGATGCCTACTCTGGTTGATAAGCCAGTGGAAAATCATTCAACTGACGGGTTGAAGGACGAATATCCTGGGATTTTTCCGGATTGTGTAGTAACAAGGTCGCAAATTCACAGGTTAAGACAAGAAGAGAAATCAAAGAGTGAAGATGAAGTTTAAGTGCAATTATCAGAAATGATTTTTGATCAGATGGTTGAAAAAGAGCAAGAACAGGTGGAGGATGAGGTGGACATTTTTAGTTCAGAAAAATTAGTGGAGTTACAACAGAAAGATGTAGAAATAAAACGGATATATCAGAAAGCATATACTGAAGAGGAATCTGAGAGTATACCAGAGTGTTATTACCGTAAAAATGATGTCTTGATGAGAAAATGGAGACCTATACATATGCAGGCGGATGAAAAGTGGGCAGAAGTTCATCAAGTAGTATTGCCGGTCGGGTATAGAAAGGAGGTGTTGAAAGTTGCACATGAGGTACCAGTGGGAGGTCATTTGGGAATAAGGTAAACTCAAGCTAAAATCCAGAAACATTTTTATTGGCCTGGACTACATAAAGATGTAGTTAAATTTTGTCAATCATGTCACACATGTCAAGTGATAGGGAAACCTCAAGCAGTAATAAAACCAGCGCCCTTAATACCCATTCCAGCATTTGAGGAACCTTCTACGAGGGACATAATTGATTGTGTAGGACGCTTCCTCAAAAAAAAAGTTGGAATCAATATCTTTTGACTATAATGGATTTGTCTACTAGGTTTCCAGAGGCCATTCCAGTATGTAATATTACAGCTAAAAAGATTGTGGAGGAGTTACTTAAATTCTTTACTAGATATGGACTACCCACAGAAATTCAATCGGGTCAAGGATCAAATTTTACTTCAAAGTTATTCAAAGAAGTTATAGATAGCTTAGGAATAAAACAATTTAAATCAACTGTGTACCATCCAGAATCGCAGGGAGCGTTAGAAAGGTGGCATCAGACATTAAAGACAATGTTGAGGGCGTATTGTCAAGATTATCCAGAGGAGTGGGATAAAGGAATTCCATTTGTATTGTTTGCAATTAGGGATGCACCTAATGAATCTACCAAATGTAGTCCTTTTGAACTAATTTTTGGTCATGAGGTAAGAGGACCACTTAAATTGATTAAGGAGAAATTGGTGGGTGAGAAATCGGAAATTACACTATTGGATTACGTGTCAAATTTTAGGGAACGATTAAATAGAGCAGGTGAATTGGCAAGACAACTTTTGAAAGTTGCACAAAATGTGATGAAATGGGTAGCGAACAAGAAATCCAAAGTTCGTAGTTTTGCCAGAAGGGAAAAAGATTTAGTGTTGTTACCAGTGGTAGATGAGCCTTTAAAAGCTAGGTTTTGTGGACCGTATCAGATTGAAAGGAAATTAAGTGAGGTGAATTATGTGGTAAAAACACAAGTTAGAAGGAAGACTCACCGAGTGTGTCATGTGAATATGCTTAAAAGGTACTTTGAAAGGGAAGGAGAGAAAAAGGAGATTTTAATGATTCTAACTATAAGTGACAAACCAAATCCAGATGACAGTGAATTTGACATACCTCAAATTAAATTGGAAAATGAGGATGTTCTTAAAAATTGGGATGAATTGTTAAGTTACCTTCCAAAGGAAAAACAAACTGACCTGAAAGAGTTATTGATATCACATGGGCAAGTTTGTAGAGATAAATTGGGAAGTACTAAAATGGCTATACATGATGTAGATGTAGGAAATGCTGTTCCTATCAAACAGCACCCATATAGACTTAACCCTTTAAAATTGGCACAGGTTAACAGAGAGATTGAGAGTATGCTGAAGAATGGCATAATTGAAGTGGGTTGCAGCCAATGGATCCATAGTGATGGTACCTAAACCAGACGGTACCCAAAGGTTGTGTGTGGACTATAGAAAGGTGAATGCAGTTACAAGAACGAACTCTTATCCTGTCCCACCATTAAATAATTGCATGGAGAAAGTGGGACAATCTGCTTTTATTTCCAACTTCCCAACATGGAAAGGACATTTAAAACATCGTATGGAGCTCTTCAATCGACTTCAGGTGGCGGGTTTGGTGATGAACCTAGCCGAAAGTGAATTTGGAGAAGCTCGAATCACTTTACTTGAGGAGTCTCCGATACCCTCAAGATGAAGGGAGGCAATGCGATCTCTTAACATGAATGAATTTGATCAAACCTTTGTGCAAAGGTTTTGTGGTGTGATTACGCCACTGATGGACGTGCTAAAGAAACCTAAAAAAATTCATTGGACAGGGGACTTTCAACAGGCATTTGACTGCCTGAAAGCTGTGATCACCAATGCTCCTGTATTGGAGAATTGCAAGAGACTCTGGTCAGATTGAACTAAAGTATCTGATTCTAAAGAGAAATGCCGAGGAGTAGAGGAATGGATGGATTGTGCAGAGACTTTGTTCAAAGAGACTGTCAATCGAGAAGGATTTCGGTTGGAGGAAGAAGAACAAAGAAAAATGGACTATATTATTATAACTGCTTGCGTGTGTTTTTTTTTTAATGAAAAGGTATATTTACTGTATACATTTTTTAGTGGATGGTGCAAAAGTGAAAAATGAAACCATCTTGAAGTTGATGCTTTTTTTTCTTGGGGAGAGGTGTCATGTGAGAGTACCTTTAAGACATGGATGTTTAAACAATGTACCTTTAAGAAAACAGTGATGTCAGAGAGTGGGTGGAGCTGGGCTTTAGATCAGCCATTTTGGCAGTTTTTAGTTTCAGTTTGAAAAGTGCTTGGGAGTATCTGTGTTTGCAGTGAGCTGGATCTCTGCCATGAAAGTCTATCTCTGGATCATTTGGGTGATTTAAACTCATAATAGTAAAGCCTTTAACCTGATGTGATTCTGTTTAAATGTGTTAAGTCTCTTGGAAGTTTGAAGGAACATTTTGAGGAATTATTTACTGTTGCAATATTTTCGGAGTTATCTTTGAAACAAGGGGTATTAAGAGATCCAATGTTTATTTAAGATGTTAAGTTGAGTTCATGAAATAAACATTGTTTTGTGTTTAAAAACCCACATGTCCATAATTGTAATCCCACACCTAGGGAAAAAGCCGTGTGCTAGGAAAAGCAACAAATACATTAAAGGGGGAGGTTGGTTGAACTCCATGATACATTTTGGGGTTCTGAAAACGCCTCTCCCATAACAGGGATAACTCCTTAAGGGAGATGCCCCCAACGTCCCGCTGTGGGCCACCCCCCGCCCCCTCAAAAGGCAAGACCTGCCTACCCCACCTCTACCAGATTACTGGTGTTGTGAGGCAGCAGTGCTACATAGCGTATCATCATGTTACTCATGTTAAATATGTTTCTGCCTTGTTTACTTAAATTATCTTATTGATTTGTAATGATCTCAATTAAGTGTTGTGGTCTGATGTTTCGGTAAGACATTTGTAGGAGCTTGTAAAATTTAATGGAAAACATTTATTAACAAAAATAATTTTATAAATTCAAAACTTTGAAACCAGTTAACATTTAACTTAATGTTTTACTTCGTCAGCTGAACAGTGACATAAAACAACCTCAACGTTTACAAATTTCTTGCAATAAAATATATATTCTCACTTAAACACAACAGTTCAATATATATTTGTAAAGGATAGGGAGGAAAGTGGAGAGGAATGGAGGGAATAGGAGGGAAGGGGAGGGAATTTGACATATCAATTGTTAATGTGACAAGCTCAACGTCCGAAAGCAGCAGCTGCTGAAGCAGTGCACTGGCACATTACATTGTCCTTTGGTGGTACAGCCTTAGGGGTGAGTGATTCATTTCCTACAATACCTACCAGAGAGATAGTTCATATTAGCCTATAGGAGGCTTGCATATATCAAGTAAGGAATTAAATGTTTTTAAAGCATTTCAGGTAATCACTGAGGTTTCTGAGGATGAACATTACATCAGGGAGACTCGTAAACAACAGTTTTTCTCCATTTAAATAACACTTTGTTCTTTTGTTCTCCCTTTCAAAATTAACAGTTTCACATTTTCCCACATTATACTCCATTTCCTAACATTTTGCCCACTTACTTAACCTATCAATATCTCTTTGCAAACTGTTTGCATTGCTCTCGCAACTTGCCTTTCCCCCTATAAAGCTTTCTTTGTCTTGCTTGGTCCCTCTGACCCACAGTGTTAAAAATGAGATTCATGTTTCCACAACTTTAATCTTTTTGCATTGATCCTTTATGTCAACAAAGCACAGTTGAGGTAATTAGCTACTTTCAAAATTCAGCTGCTTTGGTTGACAATTCTGCAAACATTAAGTGAAGAAAAACACTGACCTTGAACTTTCACAGGTGTTCCCCAAATTCCCCCTGGAACTGGGACAAGCAGCCTGGCGAATCAGCATAAGCAGACATTTCCCTTGGTTTTCCATTAATATTACCATGCACGAATTGGAGAATCCTTGAGAAAATGCTGTCTGATGCTCTCAGCACATTTCTTTTCTGTCTAACTCTAGTTTCTTTCCCCCTTAGTTTAATATAACCATTAAAGTTTATAAAGCACGCAACCAAACTACAACGGTTGTGTGATCAGAACGCTTGTTATTGTTCACTTTCTTGCACATTCACAACCGTTCACTTTGTGCTAAAGTTCAAACTCCTTTGTTTCTTTTAAAGTTGAATAAAATAACTCAAGCTCAAGAGTTACAAAGTCAGAAGAAGGGATGCAAAATTCATGATGAACACCTGTTTATTGTAACCCACCAAGGTGAGCCGCAAATATTATTATATCAATAACAGAAAAGAAATTGACATTTGCAAATTATTCACCCAATAACTCGGCGTTAATGTAATAAATTATTGGTCATTTTGATTTTTTTTTACATATATAAATTGCAGCATATGAACTGTGGTTCAAGCAGATTCTTTGGGAGTTGGATTCAGTTCGTGAAATATTTCAGAAGGGTCAGGTGAGCATTCTTCACTGGTGCTTAATTTTCTTAAATCTTATAGTTGATGAAAGAATTGTTTCTGTAAATTGGTGGATGAATTTTAACCCTATCCACCCAGTTTTTGTGGGCTGGTAGGCCATTAAAATCCACCTAATGGTTTAACCTGCTGGTAGTTGGACTCCTTCAATAGCTTTTACAAAGACTGGAACAAGCATAGCGGATTGAATGGCCTGCTTCTGTGTTGTGTGATTTTATGATGTTGCATTAGATCCAACTGCTTCATTATTTTATTCGCACTTCTGATCGGATAGTAAGTCACTCACCCAAAGCTGGCCGGGCCCTTCCTTCAAATACACAGATCAGAGTCCATTAACATCATCGGTCTCCATTTGCAACTGTAATGTCAGCTTCAGCAGCAAAGTGAAGCACTGGGGGTTTTCTGCCAGGTGTGGGTCTGTCAAAAAAGGATTGAAGCAAAGGGGTCACTCAAGGTAAGCTTTACACTCTCATTTGTTAGGTTGGGCAGAGTGCTCCTCCGTGCCCACCTGATTGCTAACAAGTGGCCCAGGCTATTCTGTTTTGCATGGACTGACAACCTGCTTCCCAAATTATCCATCAGGTATTTCACTGTGAAAACACAACAAAAAAAAAATCCTTGCAATTGTTAAACAGACTTCAATACAACCGAGGTAAATAGTAAATTAATTTGTGAGGGACTTATTGAAAAGTTAGATATGATCTACAATGACAATGGGCGGGATTCTGCGGGAATCGGCAGGGCGGGCAACTCCGGCGGGAAAGAGTGGCGTGAACCACTCCGGTGTCGGGCCGCCCCGAAGGTGCGTAATCCTCCGCACCTTCAGGGACCAAGCCTGCACCGTCCGGCGTGGAAGGGGCTTGCTGCCACACCAACCGGCGCCGAAGGGCCTCCGCCGGCCGGCGCGAGTTGGCGCATGCGCGGGAGAGCCAGCGTGTGCTGGCGTCATCCCAGCGCATGCGCAAGGGGGGTTCATCTCCACGTCAGCCATCGCTGAGCCACAGCAGCCGACGCGGAGGAATAGAGTGCCCCCACGGCACAGGCCCGCCGCGGATCGGTGGGCCCCGATCGCGGGCCAGGCTCCCAGGTCCAATCCCCCTGCGCTCCCCCGAGGACCCCGGAGGCCGCCCGCGGAGCCAGGTCCCGCCGGTAAGTATGTGGTGTATTTTACGCCGGCGGGATCGGCCTAAAACGGGCGGCCACTCGGCCCATCGCGGGCCGGAGAATCACCGGGGGGGGGGGGCCGCTACCAACGGCCCCGACCGGCACGGCGCGATTTCCGCCCCCGCCAAATCCCCAGCGCCAGAGAATTCGACAGCCGGTGGGGGCGGCATTCACGTCGCCCCCCCCCCCCCCCCGGCGATACTCCGACCCCATCTGTAAGGAGAGAAAAGAGCTAACGTTTTGAGTCAAATGACTCTGTCAAAGCTAACAGACAGAGAAAGTGGAAAATATTTATACTGTGGAGTGAGAATGAAAGATGAGTCATAGCCACAGAAACCCAGGGAAACGGGGTGCTAATAGCATGTGGTGGGGTAATCTCTAAAGTGGTGCACGTGAAACTAGACCCGGGCCCTCGGGAGGTCATATTCGGGGTGTGGGACCAGCAGGGGTTGGAAACTGGTGCGGAGGCAGATGTTGTAGCCTTCGCCTCGTTGATCGCCCGAAGGCGGATCCGGTTAGGGTGAAGATCAACCTCTCCACCCAGTGCCCTGGCGTGGAGGGGGGACCTGCTGGAATTCTTGACGCTTGAGAAGATCAGATTTGAACTGAGGGGAAGGATGGAGGGGTTCTACAATTCATGGGCATTATTCATTATGCACTTTCGAGAATTGGATTACGTCGAACATTGGAGGGGAGGGGTGGCTGGGAGGGTTAGGGGGAGAGGGACTGTGTGTGTTAATGGTGACTATGGGTGATTCCTGATTCCTTTTTGTCATTTGTTTCTGTTAACATGCGGGGTAATATTTGAGGGTTTGGTGGGAGGATGGGATCATTGTTATTGAAATGGGGATTGACATTGCATTCATTACTGATTATTGTTGGGTGTAAATTTGGGAGAAAATGTGAAAAAGGAGAATAAAAATATATATTTTTTAAACTTGGGAAAACATTGCAAGTGTCAGGAAGCTACATTGTTGCATGAGTGAGTTCTGGGGAAATATTTTGATTATACATCCCAATAATTATTTTTAAAGTGGGAAACACTAAGTTGTACAAGTAGGTCGGCTTGGAAAACATAATGTAGTTAATAGTGGGTCTACAGCATTGTGGACATGTTGCTGGGCTGTTACTCCAGAGATCTGGCGCTGGATTCGCCGTTCCCCCAGCCACCTGTTTCTCGGCAGTGCATTATTCGCTGGCAGCGGGATTCTCTATTCCCGTCACTTGTCAATGGGATTTCCCATTGGAGCCACACGCAGGTTGAGGTACACTGCCAGCGGGAACAGACAATCCCAACGGCCGGAGAATTCCGGTCCTGGACTGATATTCTCGATATACGAGTTCAAATCCTTGTTGGCAGTTGACGGATTTAAAAACTAAATAAATGAAAACCTGATATGAGTAACAGTGACCATGAAACTGCGGGACTGTCGTTTAAAATCCCATATGCTCAATAAGGAAGGAAATATATCATCCTTACTGGGTCCCGCCAAGATGTCGCTCAGACCCACAATGATGTGCTTCACTCTTTACTGCCTCAGAAATGTCCATTCAAACCATTTAGTTGTACCAAGCTGCAAAGAAAAAAATTGAATCAGAATAAAACCGGACAGACCACCCAGCATCTACCTTGGCACTGTACGCAACCGTGTTCACCCTGCCCAGTCGACCCTGCAAAGTTCGTCTCACTGACCTCAGGGGACTTGTGCCAAAACTGGAAAAGCGGGCACACAGATAGGTCAAGCAATAGGTTGACCATGCATAGTCATGCACACCTTACAACCAGATTCCTCCATCACCATCCCAGGGTATCCCAGGGTATGTCTGGCCCCAACAACAGTTGGACGGAAGTGGCCCTATGAGCTGTCAACATGAAGTCTTATGGCAGCAGCAAATCTTCTGCAGACCACCTCAGCTGATGAATCATTGCTCCTCCATGTTCAACACCATATTGAGGGCAGCAAGCGCACATAAAAATAATAGAATCCCTACAGTGCAGAATGCGGCCATTTGTCCCATCGAGTCTGCAGCATCCCATTCCCTCGTAACTCCACCGAACCTTCCGATGCTAAGGGGCAATTCATCATGGCCAATCCACCTAACCTGCACATCTTTGGACTGTGGGAGGAAACACGAGCACCCGGAGGAAACCCACACAGACAGGGGGAGAATGTGCAAACTCCACACAGACAGTCACCCAAGGCTGGAATTGAACCCAGGTCCCTGGCGCTGTGAGGCAGCAGTGCTAACCACTGTGCCGCCCACTCCATGAGGATGGATTTCAATGTCCATCACCAACTATGACTCGGCAACAACATTACTGATCAAGTTGGCTAGTTCCTGAAGGGCATATTTGTCAGACTGGACCTGAAACAGGTGGTGAGAGAACCAACACAAGAGAAAACATAAAATAAGCAAAATACTGTGGATGCTGGAATCTGAAACAAAATCAAAAACAGAGAATCCTGGAAACACTCAGCTGGTCTGGCAGCATCTGTAGGGAGAGAAAACTGAGTTAACATTTAAAGTCCATTTGGCTCTACATATTTGATCCTGTCTGACCAATTTACTTTTGACTATTGACATTTGTCCATGATATCTGTTACAGTCCACGTGCACTATTAGGCAGTCAGACATACCACACTCCAAAACCACAATTCAATGGATTTCCCATCATCCCCCAGAAACTTGCCACACTGTGAGTCAACCAGTCTCACTAAAAACTTGTCTTCCTCATGAGGGCTTCCAGACTCCACATTCAAAGTAAGTTGTCTTTGAATTTTCTCCCAAACATTGCTTTCACTCCGATGTCTCCATCAAGGATTTACCTCCAGGGTTTCAACCTCTCTTTCCAAGGTTCCCTTCCCCTGGATCTCCCCTTGCATTAAAGCTGCACATTCCATTCATACTGCCAGATATTTGAGCATGCCAAACAGAACACCACTGCTCCAAAGGCCCATAGTGAGGTGGGGGGGGGGTGTCACTAGCCTTCGGCTGTCCCCTCAGATATTCTGTCTTCTCACAAGCCCACTTTATTCCAAGCCCGCTCTTTTTAATTCAGAACCTTTCCCCCTGCTCCTTACCTTTAATTCCACTGAACAGGACCTGTTTCCGATTCCTGATCTTGTTTCTTGATCTGACTATCTTCTTGGGACCTCCTCCCGTCCCACTTTGGGCTTTTTAAAATCTTCTCTCTGCAGCTCCCACCCTGTCTCATCTGGCACTTTTAGTGGAACAGCGTTCTCTTCTAGGTCATTTGATCCTCTTCTTGCACTGTTTCATTTTCGTGCTGTCCTTTTCATTCTGTGCAGCTGCACAGGAATCACTTTTAGCCTAAAATGTAAAAAATCTAATTGCACGGGAACAATGTACCAGCCTGTCAACGGAAAATAATGCACTGCACATGTGCGGCCATACTCCGGCCGGCTCATGCGTAGAGACCATGGGCCACTGGGAACTGTAGTTCTGAGCCTCCAGTCTCTGTTTCAAAGGTAAGTATTTTATTTTTCTCTTCTTGGGTCCATCGCAATAGCAAATAAGTGCTCGCCTTGCCAGCGATGTCAGTATGCCATGAATGACTAAATAGAACTATCAATAGTCTGGATCAAGAGGATCTGAGCTTGGGAATTGTGCCTGATGGAAGTGTGCGAATCCTCAGAGGAAATGTGTCCCTGTTAGTAATTTGCAGAAGCCTTGGAAGATTGCAACTTTTGTGTTGTTTTTAAAATTGTTTTCATTATGCTTACTGCATTGCAAATTAACTTTCTGTGATTACATGTTAGGGTGAGTCAAAGATCAGCTTGGCCATTCAAATGAGTTTTAATTATTTTTGTGAAACCAAAATGCAATGGATGCTGGAAACCTGAAAGTAAAACAGAAAAAGGTGGAAAATCTCTGCAAGCCAGGGAGCATCTGTAGAGAGAGAAACAGAGTTAACATTTTTAGTCCAATATGACTCTTAGAAGTTCCGATGATATTGGACTCGAAACGTTATCTCTGTTTCTCTCTCCACAGATGCTGCCAGGCCTGTTGAGGTTTCTGACATTTTCTGAATTATTTTAGTTCCTTGCTTCATGTGCCTGAGAACATTTCAAATTCACTAGAAATATAGACGCATTTTCAAAAGTTGCTGGATTGTCTAAGACACCTTTATTGCCTTCAGGGCAATGAATCTTCCACCCCTTGGTCAGTTTAATTGTTGACAGTTATCGAAGATCCAAGACCACACTGCGTCTGTTGCTCTCCACTGGGAGCATGGATTTGACTCTGGATTACAGTCTGCTATGCTCTGGTACTTGGTGAACTAAGCTTATCACCTGTCTAGAAGATCACAAGAAATCACTCCGACGTTTTGGGAACTTAGTAGACTTAGTACTGTTTTAATTTGTTCAAGGTTGTGGGAGATTGAGCTAAGGTGGTTTTTATTGCCAGATATTGATATGTAAAGCATGAAAACTGTGTTCCAGGTGAGGAATGAAAGAAATATGCTGAAAGTGGTCTCAAGAATCCATCGAACTTCGATGATTCTCAAGCTTCTGGTGGATCAGTTTGACGTTCTGGAGACAATGACAGCACTCGACTTCTTTGATTTCCGGTAACAAAAAATTTTGAATTTGGGAATTATTGGGGAAATTGGGGAAAATTAATGTGCAATGCAGCTGATGTTGAAGTAACAATTTCTTATAATCTGCAAAATCTATAATTCTACTCAAATTTCACAAGGGTATCTGCTGAAATAAAGAGAAACCGAAGATGCAGCTTTAAAAATTGGATTTTCACTGAGTCAGGATGACTCGGGAGTCCATTCAAAATGGTAGGCGGGGCCCAATTCTGGGATTAACTGACCTCCCTCCCAGGCTGCTGCCGGCTGCTTCGAGTCACGGGTATAGACCCTGCACTCCTGAACTGTCTGGTTCCATTACGCGGTAGGCATGTCCTAGTTCTCCACAAATCTCAAGGAGTAGGGCCAGCTTTTCAAAGAATCGTGACTCACCACATCTCAGAAATACTATGACCCAGCGTCTGTATGAGGGAACCTTTTGAGAGGTAAGTTTAAAATGCCCTGCTCATGCCCCCCTCCACACAGTCCTTATGCTCCCATGCTAAGCTATGGCAATTCCATGCCCATTCACGCACAGCAAACTATAGCTCAGTGGACTCGACATCTGGGGCGTCATTCTCTGACCCCCCGCCGGGTCGGAGAATCGCCAGGGCTGCCGTGAATTATGCCCCCGCCAGGTGCCGAAGTCTCCGGCACCGGATATTCGGCGGGGGCGGGAATCGCGCCGCACCGGTTGGCGGGCCCCCCCGCTCGATTCTCCGGCCCGAATGGACCAAAGTCCCGCCGATAAATTGCCTGTCCCGCCGGCGTAAATTAAAGCACCTATTTACCGGCGGGACAAGGTGGCGTGGGCGGGCTCCGGGGTCCTGGGGGGGTCGCGGGGCGATCTGGCCCCGGGGGGTGCCCCCACGGCGGCCTGGCCCGCGATCGGGGCCCACCGATCCGCGGGCGGGCCTGTGCCGTGGGGACACTCTTTCCCTTCCGCCTCCGCCACGGTCTCCACCATGGCGGAGGCGGAAGAGACTCCCTCCACTGCGCATGCGCAGGAAACTGTCAGCGGCCGCTGACGCTCCCGCGCATGCGCCGCCCCGACATGTCATTTCCGCGCCTTTGGAGCGGCGCGATGCACGTCTGATTGGCACCGTTTTGGGCGCCAGTCGGCAGGCATCGCGCCGTTTCGGGAGAATTTCGCCCTTGGTTTGTGATGCAGAACAAGGCCAGCAGCGCGGGTTCAATTCCCGTACCAGCTGAGAATTCTGAATTCTCCCTCTGTGTACCCGAACAGATGCCGGAACGTGGCGACTCGTGGCTTTTCACAGTAACTTCATTGCACTGTTAATGTAAGCCTACAATGTAACAATAAAGGTTATTTATTTATTAATTTATAGAACCAATGGATCTTATAGTGACATTAATGTGTGTAGAGAAAAGGTTTTTTAAAACAGTCATTCATTGATAATTTTGCACTTTCTGAACAAAATCCTTTCTTCTACAAGGTAATAAAGTGTCAATCATGCAAACCCTTCAAAGTGTAAATAGCTGAAACTGCAAGCACTGGGAACACAGTATCCTTGTGTGAATAAACATTGTGAAGTTGATAGCTGAGATCAAAGTCAGAGCTGTTTCCCTGGGACTCGGGCATTTTAGTGCTCTAATGGGTGCCTTTACTCTCAACCAATTCTCGTTATGTATTCTTAGCTGCGAGATCAAACATTTGTTTGAACATTGGCTTGTTTACAGCAGCCACAGTCTAGTCAGGTGTATGTTAGTGAGACAGAAGGTGCTGTACCTTTTTTATTTGTACTATTAGTCATTCCCCCAGCCATGTACTTGTTACATGGGTACAGGAAGTCCTGGTGACCTATGGTCTTGAGCAGTGGGATGTGTTGGATTAAAGGAAAGATTCTGGTTGGGGTAAGTGCACGTGGATGGATGGGAAGAGTGGTAAAATTTGGAACAAAGATTTTAATGATCCTATTCCAGATATCTAGGCAAACAAAATTTTAGACAGGAGGGACTGAAATTCTGGAGGCAGATCAACTGTACCACTCACATTTCCATAATTTCACTGTTGATTCTGCCTAAATTCTCATTAAAGTTACAATGGAAGGCAAGTACGGTAGCACAGTGGGTAGCACAGCACCAGGGTTCGATTCCCGGCTTGGGTCACTGTCTGTGCGGAGTCTGCACGTTCTCCCCGTGTCTGCACGGGTTTCCTCCGGGTGCTCTGGTTTCCTCCCACAGGTCCCGAAAGATGTGCTGTTAAGTAATTTGAACATTCTGAATGCTCCCGCTGTGTATCCGAATCGGCACCGGAATGTGGAGACTAGGGGCTTTTCACAGTAACTTCATTGCAGTGTTAATGTAAGCCTACTTGTGACAATCAAGATTGAAAAAAAAAGTGAAACTTTCAAGGAAATTCAGTTCTACTTTGCGTATTTCTGTGTTCATTTGCAGCACCACAAAACAACACCTCAATATAATGACATTTAATTTACTTTGATACATGTAGGTAAACAAGCTTCTTGTATTATGAAAGATATTGGCTGGGAATTTCTCAGATATCGGTAAAGACCGATTTTGGGCGGGAAAAGCGATGTTGATATGCAAAGCAGCAACAGGAGGATTTGGGCAGATGTAGTGAGTGGACAAGGACATGGCTGAGGGAATGTAATGTGGAAAAATGTGAGGTAATCCATTTTTGTAGTAGAAGCAGATGTGCAGAGTATTTCCTAATTGGAAAAAAAATTAGGAAGTACAGATATACAAAGGAACCCCGGGTGTCATTGTCCATAAGTCACTGAAGGCTAACTCGCAGGTGCAGCAAGCTGTTGGGAAAGCTAATGGAATGTTACAGTAGTAGTGAGGTCATGTTTCAATTGTTTCGAAGCTTGGTTAGACCGCACCTGGAGTACTGTATGCAGTTTTTGTCTCCTTACATCAAAAAGATATTATTGCCACAGTGGGAGTGTACCGAAGATTCACCAGACTTGTTCCAGGGATGGTGGGACTGTCTTATGACGCGAAGTTGGGCAAACTGCATTCTCTAGAGTTTCGAAGAATGTGCGGTGATCTAATTGAATCCTATAAAATACTCAAAGGAATAAACAGGGTAGATGCAGATAAGATGTCTCTCTTGGCTGGGGAGTTGAGAACCAGGGGACTCAATCTCAAAATAAGGAGGTGCCACTTCGGATGGAGATCAGGAGAAATTTATTTACACAGAGGGTTGTGAATCTTTGGAATTCTCTACGCCAGTAGGTCATGGAAGCACAGTCATTGTGTATATTTAAAGCAGAGATTTATAGATTTCTGATTAACACAGAAAGGGTTATGGGATTAGTGTGTGTAAAAGGCACTGAGGTGTCCAATCAGCCATGATGGTATGAAATGGTACAACAGGCTCAACAGGCTGAATGATACTCCTGTACCGATGTTCCCATGTGCTCTCCTCATGCTCAGGATTAAAAGTAGCTAGCAAATTGATGAACACAACCTAGGAGGCAGTAGCAGCATCAGTGCTCTGCTGTGCCAATGCCACCCCGTGCAGGAAGAGGATCAATAACCTCCTCCGAATGGGCCTCACCCTGGTACAGTGGTTAGCACTGCGGCCTCGCGGTGCCAAGGAACCGGGTTTGACCCCGGCCCTGGGTCAGTGTCCGTGTGGGGTTTGCATATTCTCCCGTGTCTGCATGGGTCTCACCCCCACAACCCAAAGATATTCAGGATAGATGGATTGGCCACACTAAATTGCCCCTTAATTGGAATAAAAGAATTGGGTATTCTAAATTTATTTAAAAGATTTTTTTTAATGATCTCCTCCGTTCTGCCATGGTAATTCAATCTTCTCATCACTCTCAACTGACACATCCATCACAGATCCACAGAGATCTCACGCAATGTTAGCTCAAGGGAAACTCAGTCTCCCACACACATCTTAAACTCTCTGTGGGTCGTGTATGTATCACCTCCTTATCTGCTTAGGTGGATTGGCCATGCTAAATTGCCCTTAGTGTCCAAAATTGCCCTTAGTGTTGGGTGGGGTTACTGGGTTACAGGGATAGGGTGGCGGTGTTGACCTTGGGTAGGGTGCTCTTTCCAAGAGCCGGTGCAGACCCGATGGGCCGAATGGCCTCCTTCTGCACTGTAAATTCTATGATCACCATCCACACATACCAGGCATCCTTAACATCAGCCCTCGCATGCGTCTTGCTTACATTCTCTCCAGCTGTCATCATGCAGGAAAAGTTGTCTCACAACAAGAGGGAGAGATCCCAGCTGGGTGGAGGGATGCTTGAGCTGAAGGTCCTCATAGACTTCAAGGATGCGGTCCTCCAGCTGGCCAGGGAGGACCGCTCCTGTGCTGACTTACCTTGGTTAGGTCAGCAGCAGTAAACAAAGTGAGGATCCAGCACTGTAATATCCATCAGAAACCATGCTGTGAGGGATGTCTCCTGTTTCTCAGGCCCCTGCCATGCACTCATGAACTCTTCTTCCTTTCAAGGCACATCTGGGAAGCGGCTAAAGGGTCCACAAGCCAGTTCCTTGGCTGAAGCCTCAAGAGCAGCACAGAAGAGGAATTCACAGAGCCCAATGTGGAAGAGCCGTCACAAGGCTCACCCACACCCTTCGCCAGCACAGAGGCCCACATCTCAGTGAGACCTACATTTAGAGCAGCTTTTAGATCGTAATCGGAGCACATCACATCCACAGCAAGCATAGGCAGGAATATCCCAGAGTGCCAGCACTGGGATGATGCTGGAGGGCAGGAATCTGCTAAATCCCAGTCAGTTGATGAGCCTCTGGACTAGGTAGGGAAAATCAGGCGGGGATGTCTGGCACACTCCTGAGATTGAAAGGCTGCATGGAGGAGGCTGTCCGTCTTGTGTCTGAGGCGATTGCGCTGACACTCCAACGTACCCAGGTTAACACAGTTAGGGTTGCAACAGCCTTGGAGATCTTGGTCCAAGATTATTATCCTGCACTGCTGCAGGACATGCACTCCATGGTGTAGGTACCCATCAGTGCCAATGACAGAAGATGGTGGGACTTCTCAGTCAAGCTGCCCTTCCATTTCAAGGAAGAAGCCAGGGTAACCACATGGGGGGGGGGGGGGGGGGGGGGAGATCAACTGGTGCACACCCCAGGGCTGTCCACCCACGTCGCTGCATAAGTGTCGCATCCACCAAAATCCCCTCTTCTTGTAACTGTTTCAGCTGCAACTCCACAGGTTGAGGAAGGTGGCAGTACTACACAGCAGGATCCCGAAAGCAGGCCTGTGCCACCAGGTCTGGACCCTCCAGAGGACACCTACCAAGGTCAACACAGACAATAGGGTGTGGAAGAAAGCAGCTTGTCTCCAGCTCCATTGTGGATGTTGGGAATGAACCAAGGTGTAGCTGCAGGTTAATAAGCTCAAGTTGCACAAGACATGGGTATTAAGTAATACGACATAACTTTCACCTCAGTAAGTAAACAATTACAAATTGCACGTCTTCTAGTTCCTTGTTGTAATGAGCTTTGATTCTGTAATTCCGACCTGAAAACAGGATCCTGCGCCAGAAAAAGGCAGGCTGCCCAGTCAAAGGCTTCCTCCAGGTGTTGCGCAAGCTTCCCTGCACATTGCGGGTGTCTCTTAACAGTGACTGAACACATCAGTCATTCTCAATGGGAATTATAATGTCTCCCACAATGTGCTGAGCTGACCTCACACAGTTCACTGTACTCCCTGTGTCCTCTCTGTACCTCTGAGGTGCGGCTGGCCCCGCACCCCAACAGCCCGCTGACTCATGCCGCGGCCACAACATTGTTGCCCAGTCCTTTGCATTCTGCTTTGAACAATCTCAGCTGCAACGCGGTTTCTGATCACTGACATGTCTTACCATCAGCTTCGTCCTTGTCAACATTCCGCCTCCAGAAGCTCCCCAGGCCCCCCACCGGATTGTGTGGAACCAACAGTTCATGATGACTCCCCAACCCCCTGCCACTGCACTGACTCAGAATTCTCTTCCTTCCTTGAGGCCTTTATAAGAAGACCATTCTCCAGGCTTCCCTTCCCCCTGTGAGGCCCTTCTTGGAAGCCCATGGCCTGGTAGTACATAGCATCCTCAAAAATGATGCTTTTCACACTTGACAGTTTTACTCCTGTACCTTTGACTCTTACCCTGGAATCCTCCGATTCGCACCCCAGTACCCTGAAATCAAACTTCAGTGCCATTGAGTCAACACCGATACCCTCGGAGTCAAACTCCAGTACCATCAGAGTCAAATCCTTTTACTCTCGGAGTCAAATCTCAGTACCCTCGGAGTCAAAACTCGTTTTCTCGGAGTCAAAACTCGTTATCTCGGAGTCAAATCCTGGTATCTTTGAAATCACACCCTGGTAGCCTCAAGTTTTACCCTGGTACCCCACATGAAGCCTGGAGTCCCCCAAGTCAAATCCTGTACCCCCAAATCAAGCCTGATGTCTCCTGAGTCAAACTCCATTCTCTCACATGTCAAGACTGATTGCCACCCAAGTCAAGGCTGGTGTCTCCTGAGACAAGCCTAGTACCCCGTCTCCCGATTGAAGACATGGAGCCACTCTACAAGTACTGCACTCATCTGAGTTCTCCTCTGAGGTTTGCTCACCAGGTGCATGTGTTTTCATGCCGGTTGGGCTTAGTGCTTTTCTGCCATCATGCTGTCAAAGATGGGTTTTTGGATTGTGGGTATAAGATTCTGGGATTTTAGCTACAAGATTTGATTAGAAAAGTAGTCATCCTTGGAACAAAGGAACTTGAGGGGTAGATCAGATAGAGGTGGGCAAGAGTATGCCAGGTTTTGGACAAGGAAAAGTGTTTCCATTAACTGATGACACCAAACTTCGGGCACAAATTTAAGGTTTTGACTGGTGGTGAATGTGAGTAAGAACCTTTTTACACAGAAAATAGTCATGACCCTGAACTTATTGTCCATAAGGGTGCTAAAACTCCACAATGTACTGTCAAAAATCTGTTGTTGCTGCCCAGTTAAGGCAGGTCAAGCTTACAGAACAGAAGGTTCCACATATAAATGATTAAAACAAAAATTGATGAATAATTTACAGGCAAAGGATGGTTAGAAGCCTGCATTCTATTCCATATATGATACTCGATCAATTATGAATTTTCGATCTGAAATTGTAGATCTTTTGTTCACCAGAAGTATTCGGCAAATGTGTGTAAATGCTGTTATGTCACAGATCAATTTATTTTATTCCAAATATTATCAAATTCTCATATATAAAGGCACAACGATATAACATACACCATCTAATATGCACAGTGGTTAGCACTGTTGCTTCATAGCGCCAGGGTCCCAGGTTCGATTCCCGGCTTGGGTCACTGTCTGTGTGGAGTCTGCACGTTCTCCCTGCATCTGCGTAGGTTTCCTCCAGGTGCTCCAGTTTCCTCCCACAAGCCCCAAAAGACGCGCTGTTCGGTAATTTGGACATTCTGAATTCTCCCTCCGTGTACCCGAAGAGGCGCTGGAATGTGGCGACCCGGGGGCTTTTCAAAGTAACTTCATTGCAGTGTTAATGTAAACCTACTTGTGACAATAAAGATTACCATATTATATCTCATTAAATGGCAGAACAGGCTCGAGGGCTAAATAGCCTACTCATGTTTCTTTGAAGCCATGTTCCGAAGTAAGTGTTCACACATGGGGCAGAATCTGTTGGCCACCTGAAAACTCAAAACCTGAAAAACTATGGGCTGGATTCTCCGTTTGGGAGACTAAGTCCCCACGCCGGCGTGAAAACAACCACCGATTCCCTGCTCCAGGGCGGGCTAGCAGGGAGACAGCATAGAGCTCCCAGCTTAGCTGCTGATAAGGCCTGGAGCATTGCCTGGTCTGTGGCTGCGCATGCGCGGCGGCGGCCTGCAGCGGCCGGACCGCAAAAAGAGCCGCACCTTCGGCCGGCTCGCGCGCCCTGGACCAGCCCCCACAGTGCCCCCAGCCCCGAATGAAGACCCACTGATGGCGGATCGGACCTTCCTCGACTGGCGGCGGTGGGCTGAGTCCGCAGCCGCCACGCTGAGTTCACGACGGGTGAGACCGTGAGAGACCCACGCCGTCGGGAACTCGGCCGGTCAGGAACGGAGCATCGAGGAGCGGGCCTGAGGCCGTGGATACGGTGTGAGTACGCCGCTTTTCAGGGGGGGTGGAGCATCGCGGAACCGGCGCTGCCCCCGATTTGGTCATCATCAGGGATTCTCCACCCTGTTGCCGAACGCGATTTCACCGTCGGGGATCGGAGAATCCAGCCCTATGTCTGTAATTACAACAAAATGTCTTATGAAGTGAGTCATCCTTGAGAGTATATAACTTTAGAAATATTTTACCATTTTTTTAACCTTTATTGGCTTTTGGCCTGTTCATGGTCTATGAATGTGAACATAGGCAGTGCGGTGACACACTGATTAGCACTGCTGCCACATGGTGCTGAGGACCCGGGTTCGATCTCGGCCCTGGGTCATTGTCCATGTGGAGTTTGCACATTCTCCCTGTGTCTGCATGGGTCTCACCCCCACAACCCAAAGATGTGCAGGGTAGGTGGATTGGCCACGCTAAATTGCCCCTTAATTGGTAAATAAAAGATTTGGGTACTCTAAATTTTTTTTTTTTTAATGAATGCAAACATAGACAGCATTTTATTCTCAGACATTGGGCGGGATTCTTTGACCGCGCCCGCCCTAGGACTGGAAGTTCCCACCCGAGGTCAATGGACATTTACATGGTCCGAGTCCCGTTCACTAGATGGATTCTGGGCATGTGAGAGATGTTGTCCTATGAGGAGAGATTGAGATTGACCTATGCTCTCAGGAGTTGAAAGAATCAGAAGTGATCTGTTTGAAAAGTATAAAACTCTTCGAGGCCTTGATGGGGTAGATGCTGTTTTCTCATCTGGAGGGCCATAATCTTGGGATAAGGGAATGAGGTGACAAAAAATGTCTTCATCCTAGATGTCTGTGGATGATCAGTCATTTAATATAGTCAAAATTGAGAATAATAGACTTTTGGGCATTGAGGGAATCAAAGGGTATGGGAATAGGGCAGGAGTGGAGTTGATGTAAAAATTCAGCTTTGCTCTTGCTGAATTTCAGTATGTGGAGATGCCGGCATTGGGCTGGGGTGGGCACAGTAAAAAGTCTTACAACACCAGGTTAAAGTCCAACAGGTTTGTTTCGAATCACTAGCTTTCAGAGCGCAGCTCCTTCCTCAGGTGAATTTCAGTAGGTTTGCTTGGCTATATGGCTTACTCCTGCTCCTATTTCATTTGTTCTTCTGTTCTAATCTTTCCTCCTTCTATGGACATTACCCAAGGCTAGTTTGCTGGGATAGGTTTGGGAGGGGGCCTAGCTAGGGTGCTCTTTCAAAGGGTCGGTGCAGATTCGATGGGCCAAAAAGGCTCCCTTCACTGGGATTCCATGATTTATTCATTATTTGTCGTCTGTCTCTAATGATTAGAAGCATGTGGTCAGGAGTTCTTAATATGAATGAATAGCTTGTTAGGTCCTCTCTAATGCAATCACGCAGTGTGCTAGAATTTTTTGATCTGAATTGTGTACCCAATGCTCCAGAAAGGAATGTTATAGCCTACGCCTGGCCATATGGTTGTACAATGAAATTCCTCATTGTGTCTACTGGATAGGCTAATATTACATGTGTCCTTACTGGCAGTTTTCCTATCTTTCAGAAAGGGGACAGATAAATGCAATAGTAAGTCAAAGCCAATATTAAGCCAACATTTGGTTTATTCCATAAATAACATAAGAAAGAAAACCAGTTTTAGTGAATTTTAATCAAATTATGATTCACGTAACATGCTGATTATTTTTTACTATTTATTTTTAAAGGAAGTATTTAGTACCTGCATCTGGATTTCAGAGTCTGCAGTTTCGCCTTATAGAGAATAAGATTGGCGTTCCAGATAGTTTGCGAATTCCTTACAACAGAAAGCACTATAAGGACAACTTCAAAGGGCAGGAAAATGAGCTGATGCTTCAATCTGAAATAGAACCAACACTCTTACAACTGGTAGAGGTACTCAAACTGAGATTCCGTCAATAATCAATCATGCTGTTGTTATGGGCCAGGGTTTAGAGAACCCCAAAGTGTATCATGGAGTTCACCTGACCCACAACCTTTAATAGATTGTGGTATGGGGAGCACACGGCCCACTCTACAGGTGTGGTACAGCAGAAATGGAAAAGTATTTTTTAAAGCAAAACAATATTTATTCTATGAACTCAAATTAACCTTTTTAAAACATACAGTGAACATCTTAGCAACCATTAGTTCAAATACAACCCCCAAAGAATACAACACTAAGTAATGCTTAATAACTTCCCAAACAACATCCAGAAGACAAAAGAAACACATTTTAACAGAAGCACGTCAGGTTTACATTCACTACTGAGAACATTTATAATTCTGAATTCACCAAATGATCAAGAGATAGTCTTTTCATGGCAGAGAGATCAACAGTACACCTGCTCTGTCTGGCTTCAGCTCCAACACTGAAAACGAAACTAAAACACACCCGGCAGCAAACAGCCTAAAACAAAAGTAAAAAGTTGACAGACAGCCCAGCTCCACCCACACTCTGGCATCATAGAATTCTGATTATCATAGAATTTACAGTGCAGAAGGAGGCCATTCGGCCCATCGAGTCTACACCAGCCCCCGGAAAGAGCACCCTACCCAAGGTCAACACCTCCACCCTATCCCCATAACCCAGTAACCCCACCCAACACTAAGGGCAATTTTGGACACTAAGGGCAATTTATCATGGCCAATCCACCTAACCTGCACATCTTTGGACTGTGGGAGGAAACCCAAGCACCCGGAGGAAACCCACGCACACACTGGGAGGATGTGCAGACATCACTGATAAACACCCATTTCTTAAAGGTACATTTCTTAAACACCCATTTCTTAAGGTACATTTCTTAAACACCCATTTCTTAAAGGTGCTCTCACATGACACCTCCCCCCAAGAAAAAAAAATAAACAATCAACTTCAAGATGGTTTCATTTTTCACCTTTTCACCATTCTTTAAGAAATGCTCACATTAAATATACTTTTTCATTTAAAAAAACAACACACGCAAACAGGTATAATAATATAGTCCATTTTTTTTTTGTTCTTCTTCCTCCAACTGAAATCCGTCTCGATTGACAGGCTCTTTGAACAAGAAGGTCTCTGCACGATCCATCCATTTCTGTACTCCTCGGCATGTCTCTTTAAAGTCAGATACTCCAGTTCAATCTCATCACAGAGTCCCTTGTAATTCTCCAACACAGGAGCATTGGTTACCACAGTTTTCAGGCAGTTAAATGCCTGGTGAAACTCTGCTGTCCATTGAAATTTTCGACGTTTTTTCAACAAGTCCATCAGTGGAGCAACCACGCTACAAAACCTTTGCACAAATGTTCGATCAAATCCACTCATGCCAAGAAATTGCATTATTTCCCTTCGTCTTGAGGGTATTGAAAACTCCTCAATAACTGTTGGTTTCACATCTCGTGTGACCATTCGACCCTGTCCGATTATATGGCCAAGGAAAGTGACTTGGGCTTTTCCAAATTCACTTTTGGCTAGGTTTATCACCAAACCCGCCTGCTGAAGTCGATCGACTAACTCCATCAGATGGTTTAAATGTTCTTTCCATGTCTGGCTGAAAATTACCAGATCGTCGATATATACCGCACAATTGGGTAATCCTGAAACAACTTTTGTTAGTTAACCGTTGAAATGTGACTGGGGTGTTTTTCATGCCAAATGGCATAACTTTGAATTGGTATATACCATCTCGAGTCAGAAAAGCTGAAATCTCCTTTGCCCTTTCGGGCAAAGGTACCTGCCAGTAACCTTTAAGTAATTCCAGTTTGGAAATAAAAGCTGATTGTCCCACTTTTTCAATGCAATCCTCCAAATGTAGGATCGGATAAGAGTCCGCTCTTGTAACTTCATTAACCTTTCTATAGTCCACACACAACCGTTGGGTACCATCTGGTTTAGGTACCATCACTATGGGTGAGCTCCATTGGCTGCAGCCGACTTCAATTATGCCATTTTAAGCATACTCTCAATCTCTTTGTTAACCTGTGCCAATTTTAAAGGGTTAAGTCTGTATGGATGTTGTTGGATTGGAACAGCATTTTCCACATCTACATCATGTATAGCCATTTTAGTACTTGCCAATTTATCTCCACAAATGTGCCCATGCGATACCAATAACTCTTTCAGGTCAGTCCGTTTTTCCTCTGGAAGGTAACTCAACAATTTATCCCAATTTTTAAGAACATCCTCGTTTTCCAATTTAATTTGATGTATGTCAAATTCACAGTCATCTGGATTTGGTTCGTCACTTTGCGTTAGAACCATTAAAACTTCCTCCTTTTCTCTCCTTCCCTTTCAAAGTACCTTTTAAGCATATTTGACACATGGTGAGGTTTCCTTCTATCTGGCGTTTTTAACCACATAATTCACCTCACTTAATTTCCTTTCAATTTGATAAGGTCCACAAAACCTGGCTTTTAAAGGTTCACCTACCACTGGTAACAAGACTAAAACTTTATCTCCACTGGCAAAACTACGAACTTTGGACTTCTTGTCCGCTACCCGTTTCATCACATTTTGTGCAACCTTTAAATGTTGTCTAGCCAATTTACCTGCTCTATTTAATCGTACCCTAAAATTTGACATGTAATCCAATAATATAATTTCCGATTTCTCACCAATTTTTCCTTAATCAATTTAAGTGGTCCTCTTACCTCATGACCAAAAATTAGTTCAAAAGAACTGAATTTGGTTGACTCATTAGGTGCATCCCTAATTGCAAACAGTACGAATGGAATTCCTTTATCACAATCCTCTGGATAATCTTGACTATAAGCCCCCAACATTGTCTTTAATGTCTGATGCCACCTTTCTAACGGTCCCTGCGATTCTGGATGGTACGCAGTTGATTTCAATTGTTTTATTCCTAAGCTATCCATAACTTCTTTGAATAACCTTGAGATAAAATTTGATCCGATTGTATTTCTGTGGGGTAGTCCATATCGAGTAAAGAATTTAAATAACTCCTCTACAATCTTTTTAGCTGTGATATTACGTACTGGAATGGCCTCTGGAAACCTAGTCGACACATCCATTATCGTCAAAAGATATTGATTCCCACTTTTCGTTTTAGGAAGTGGTCCTATGCAATCAATTAGGACCCAAATAAAAGGTTCCTCAAGTGCTGGAATGGGTATTAAGGGCGCTGGTTTTATCACTGCTTGAGGTTTCCCCATCACTTGACATGTGTGACATGATTGACAAAATTTAACTACATCATTAAAGTAGTCCAGGCCAATAAAATGTTTTTAGATTTTAGCTTGAGTTTTCCTTATTCCCAAATAACCTCCCACTGGTACCTCATGTGCAACTCACCATACCCCCTGGATGCACTTGTGTGTGGAGGCTTGCGCAATACCACGGAGATCACCTGTGGAGCCCTGGAAAGAGCAAGTCAGTCACTTTCAGTGACACAGGCAGTGTGTGCACTCCAAGTCCCCGTGGGCGCCAAACTCTGCAGCCGGTGGCAGATGTGACTAACTAGTTCTCTGGACCTGAGCAGTCTTTGGCAACACTAGTTCTTGGAGATCTACATGGATTTTAGGCACCGTCTATAGACCCTACATTTACTGAGGCACCTCCGAGCAACGGCTTTCTGTGGTTCATCCTCTACGTACAGAACATGCTTTGCTACCCCTTTGTTCTGGATGGTTCTGCCCCACCGTTGGCATTTTCTCTCTTGCCTATGAGCGAGCAGGCAGACGGCGAGATCACCAGGCTCCATGTTCCTGACGGTCTCCTCACTGCAGTATGAAAGAGAGAGACTTGATGATTAACATTTGTCTCCTAAGGACCATTCATCATCTGCAGCTGCCTCTCAACTCTCATTGACTCATGTCCTGGCCACAATATTGATGCCCAGTCTCGAGTTCGCATGCTGGTTGGGAAAGACCCCACATTGTCCCCGCCACACACCACATGACCCACTGGCTATTCGACTGCATCCTGAGGTCTCATCTCAGGTGTAGGCATTGTCCTAACCTTCATTCCAAGGTGCTCAGCTTGGCCTATGGGGGGCACATGTGAATAAGCACTTCAGCACAGAGCCAAGGATTAGGAGCGCTATCCATGGGCAACGTTCCATGGCCACCTTTCCAAGGGCATATAGTTGCTTGCCAGTCAGGTAATAGTTCAGCCACACCATAGTAGTCATTGAATTTGGAAGTCAGTGCACCAAGAGGTGCAGAGGTGCAGGAATCATTGGCACTCCCACAGAATTGCATGACCAGTCTGATTCCAAGCTTGTCAACTGAGCTCAAGCTGAATGGGCTCAGCTGCAGTGGGGTACTGATCATTGACATGTTTCTCCACTAGTCTTTCCCTTGTCTACATCTCTCCTCCATAAGCACCCCCATTCCCGGTGATTGCGTGGAACGTTCAGTCTGTTCTGACTGCCCCCGCCCCCCCCTCCCCGCCACACCATCCCTTACTTTCCCTTTCTACAAGCCTTCAAAGAAGCCAGTGGCCCCACACCAGAAGGCTGCCTCAAATACGCTGCGAGTCAGACTATGCCTGTGATCCCCTTGCCCCCTTTCCCCGCTGAATCATGGAGCCATGCCACGAGTGCTGCACTAGCTTGAGTGCACTCAACTCCGAGATCCCCCTGGAGTTCTGCTCGCCAGGTGCACACCTTTTGAAACCAGTCGTACATCATGCCATTCTGACATCATATTGCAGTCAGGGGGCAGAGGTGTGGCATAAAATATGATGTAAAATGTTTAGAGGTAGCTTTATGTTCCTCCTGGCCCACAAGCAATGCTGGAAAGGCTCTTGCCTATTCTGGTCCATGCCTATCCTAAGCTTGAAAGCCTGAGGGCTTGGAAACATAGCTGGATAGTGGAAAATTGAAAATTGTGATGGCTTTTGAGGTCGGCAATATTACTAAACTATTTAAATGAGGTGCACCAATGTGTAAGTAGGTTAGTTGTCTGCCCAGACTTCTGTTAAAAGCAGAAGTGGGTGGGTTCGAGGCAGGTTGAGGCAGGTTACGCTTAGATCTCATGGGCTGGATTCTCTGCTCCCTGACGCCGAAATCACGTTCGACGAGGGGCGGAGAATCCCCGATGATGCCAAAATTGGGGGCGGTGCCAGTTTCACAATGCTCTGCCCCCTGGAAGCGGCATACTGTTGGGGTACGCCGCGCCGCGCATCCCACGGCTTCAGGCCACTGCCTGAGGCCCACCCGGCGATGCTCTGTCCCCGACCGGCCGAGTTCCCGACGGCGTGGGACACGTGTGGTCTCACCTGTCGTGAACTTAGCGTGGCGGCTGCAGACCCAGTCCAGCGCCGCCACAATCAGGGGAAGGCCGATCTGCAGGCAGAGGGGGCTTCATTCGGGGTTGGGAGCACTGTGGGCGGGCGGTCCGGGACGCACGAGCGGCCGAAGGGGTGTACTATTTTTGTGGTCCGGGTCCGGGGGCTGAGTCCGCCATGCAGCACGGCGCGGCCGCCGCAGGCCACCGCCGTGCGCATGCACGCCCACGGACCCGGAAATGCTGGGAGCTCTACGCTGCTAGCCTCCAGCAAAACGGCGAATCGGTGGCCATTTTGCGCCAGTTTTCCTGGCGTGAAACACCACCTTTTCACGCCAGCAGAGGGACTTAGTCTCCCAAACAGAGAATTCAGCCCAATGTTTTTAATGGGTGTGATTCAGCTGCTTCGTCGCATCAGACTTGGTGTCGTGGCGAGGCCTTTGAATTTCGCAAAAGACCTCTCATGAGATTTGCGACGCTCAAAACTTCTCATGAGATTCAACGGAATCTCATGAAATGTCGTGATCTGGATCTCGCTCTCTAAGGCGTGATCCAGATGTGCATATTTAAACTATCCATTAGACTCATTTAAATATATCCTCGCCGTGTTCTCCCAGGGCCCTGGATTCACCGGCTCCGCCTGGGAGACCTCAGCAGGAGGCCGTTTAGCATTGGTCCGCAGAAACGGGTGGTCAGGCATTGGGCAGAGTAGCACTCTAGCACTCCCACCGGCACATGGACACCATGGCACTGCCAGGCAGACAGAGGCACTGCCATGGTGCCAAGCTGGGAGTGCCAAGATGCTCAGGTGCCAGGTTGTCCGTGCCAGGGGTTGGGCTCAGGGGTACCTTACCCCATAAAAGGTGGAGTATGGGGGGATCCCCAGAAAAGGTAAGTTGGGTGAAGTGTGGGGGGGGGGCAGCGCCCGGAGGCTGGCTGTGGTCGCTGGGCGAAGTTGAAAGATCAGGCTGCCTTTAAAACTGGGCCTTCAGCTCGAGGTCCGTGTTCAGGCATCTATCTTTCTGGAGAGGCACTTTATTGCTCATCAAACTTTGCCTTTCAGCTCATGGTTTGTCTTCAGGCCTCTGCAGTCTCCAGAGAACAGCAGCAAGAGGCTTGCTGGAGAGAGAGTCAGCCCTCACAGTAGCCTTCTGGAGAGAATTAGCTGGATTCTTTTTGGAGAGAGTTAGTTGGATCTCTTCACCGGGTTGCCAGCATAAAAACTGAAACCAAACTCAAGCCTTGGGACTCTGAAAAACATATCGGTGGGATCAGATCCAATCACCACCTGTTACCAGACAGAGAACAGCCTTTTGGGCCAATTGATTGGCCACCAGCCAATCAATCAAACTGAGTCCTCACTGATGGTGGCCAGAATAGCCTTCTGGATTCTTCTGTTTGAATTATAGGTACAGACTTCTTACAGGCTCCTTGCCTTAAAGTGCGATTTCCATGAATCATCCAAAGATCAAAAGTGCAACAGCAAAATAAAATGAAGGGAAAATAAGGGAATAAACAGGAAGGACCTTTGCATCTCTCAACACACTCATTCCCCTCTCTCACTCCTCTTTCTCCTGCTCTGAGGCCCACTTTGGCACTCCCCCCTGCTCAGAGGGGGGCTCCAGCTCCCTGCTCCGAGGCCAGCTTGAGTCTGGATGGCACGGTAGCACAGTGATTAGCACAGTTGCTTCACAGCTCCAGGGTCCCAGGTTCGAGTCCCAGTTTGGGTCACTGTCTGTGCGGAATCATACACGTTCTCCCTGTGTCTGCGTGGGTTTCCTCCGGGTGCTCCGGTTTCCTCCCACAGTCCAAAGATGTGCAGGTTAAGAATAATAATCTTTATTCTCACAAGTAGGCTTACATTAACACTTCAATAAAGTTACTGTGAAAAGCCCCTATTCACCACATTCTGGCGCCTGTTTGGGTACACAGAGGGAGAATTCAGAATGCCCAAATTTCCTAACAGCACGTCTTTTGGGACTGGTGGGAGGAAACCGGAGCACCTGAAGGAAACACATGCAGACACATGCAGACTCCGCACAGACAGTGACCCAAGCCGGGAATCGAACATGGGATGCTGGCGCTGTGAAATAACAGTGCCATCCACTCGCTACCGTAGGTGGATTGGCCATGCCAAGTTGCCTTTAATGTCTAAAAAGTTTAGGCAGGGTTACTCTGTTACGGGGATAGGGTTGAGGTGTGGGCTTGGATAGGGTGCTCTTTCCAAGGGCCGGTGCAGACTCGATGGGCTGAATGGCCTCCTTCTGCACTGTACATTCTATGATTCTGTGAGTACCCCACTCCAAAGCTCGCTCATGTCCTCCCACTCCGACGCCGCCCACTCTGGCCCCTTGCTCTGAGGCTCGCTTGAGTCCTCTGTCCGAGGCCCACTCTGGTCCCCAACTCCAAAGCCCACTCTGGCACCCCACTCTCAGGCAGACTCCAGTCCCCAGCTCCCCCTACTTCAAGTCCCGCTCCAATCCCTTGTGCTGAGTTCTGCTCTTCCTCTCTCTTTGCTCTCCACACTTATCCTGATATAGAGATTTCAGTTTTGTGCTGTTGCCAACTCGTCCAGATGCCAGCCACTAATTGGACAAACAGTTCTGCAGCATTTTTCAACTTCTACAAATGATTCTGTCTTGCTGATCACCTCCTGAGAGGCTCCCATGGACTCCCTGGGTCTATGGACCCCAGTTTAAAAACCCTTGGCTTAGATTGTTGTGCTTAAGTCTCTGGACCTATACCCTTACTTAGCAGTGGGAGGGCTATCAAATAGACCATAGTTGAGAAATTGCGCTTGTGGTGATCTCATGGTTATGTTGAATTCACCAACTGACCACGAAGAGTCTCATGAGTATATAAGTGAATGTTAGAGTCAGGTGACCTCAGACTGACTGAAGAACTGGAAGAGAGAGGTTGCTTGTGCATAATCATACTGTTATTCATCTGTTGTTTTGTATATAGTTGACCCACGGTTAATGTTAATAAATCGTTTAGAGCTTGAGCTACAAGTATTCTTGCAATATAAATCAAGACATCCGACAAGAACATTACAATGTTCATTAAGCATTCTCCCTGAAAATCATTCACTGCACCTTCCAGTTTGCGAACATGGGCTCATTAATCATTAGCGTTGAGGGTGGGAAAGGGAAGTGACTCATGTTCTTTAATTTTGTTTTAAGCAATGGCTGGAGAGAACCCCTGGACTTGATCCTGATGGATTTGATTTCTGGGGTAAACTGAAAAACAACACTGATGAAGGACTGAATGAGGAAATTGCAGATATCCAGGTAATCAGCATAATCAAATTGAAATCAGCATAGCAGTGAAATATATATTCATACATTTGTCAATAAAGCAAAGTGTACATTGTTTAGTCTTTCTTCGAAAAGCATTTTGCAAAAGTGACATAAACCCTGGAACTCCCTTCGTGGGTGTCTATGCCACACGGACTGCAGTGGTCAAGAAGGCAGCTCACCATCACATTCTTAAGAGCAAATAATTCAGAACAATAAATGCTGGTATTACCGGCAGCATCCACATCCCAACAAAGGATTTTTTATTTTGAATTTTTTTTAATTGGCTTTTCTCAAATTAATAAACAGTTGTTACTTATGTACATTACATTTTCTTGCCCGCGCTAATTTGCTTTGTTTTACAGAGAGGTTTGTTTTGTCCTTCATTTGACTTAACTGCATGTACATTTTGCTGACCGATCCCGCCCCCGGGTTGCACAGTCCTTTGGTTCTTCTTCTTTTTTTCTTCCCTCACTTACTCCTCGTTGCTGGCCTCGAACAGGTTTTGGAACAGGCCGACGAACTGCCCCCAAGTATCCAGGAAGCCTTCCTCTGACCCTCGGGTGGCGTACTTAATCTTGTCCCGGTGGAGAAATTCCGAGAGGTCAGCGAGCCAGTCTGCAGCTGTGGGTGGTGCTGCCGATCGCCAGCCGAGCAGGATTCTCCGGAGTGCGATTAGAGAAGCGAAAGCAAGGGCATTGGCCCCTTTCCCCATGTGTAGCTCTGGCTGCTCCGATACCCCGAAGATTGCCGCTATTGGGCATGGCTTCACCCTCACTCCCACAACCTTGGACATTGCCTCGGAGAAGTCTGTCCAGAACCCAGCAAGTTTGGGACAAGCGCAAAACATATGGGTGTGGTTGGCTGGGCCCCTCTGGCAAAGTTCACATTTGTCCTCCACCTCCGGGAAGAACCTGCTCATTCGGGTTCTGGTCAGGTGCGCTCTGTGCACCACTTTGAGCTGCATTAGGCTTAGCCCTGCGCAGGAGGAGGTGGAGCTCACCCTGCTCAGTGCTTCGCTCCAGAGTCCCCATCCTATCGCTGTCCCCAGTTCGTCCTCCCATTTTTGTCTGGTCCCGTCTAGTTGTGTTCGGGTTCTCTCCAGTAGCTGTCCATATATTCCACATAGCCCCCCCTTCTCGCTGCTTGTGCCTATCAGGTCCTCTAGTAGTGTGCTTTCTGGGGCCCTGGGGTACCCTACTGTCTCTTTGCAGAGGAAGTGCTTTATTTGGAGGTGTCTCAATTCCTGTCCTCTTGCTAGTTTCCACTTCCTCGTCAGTTTGTCCAGTGCCACCAGTCTGTGCCCTACGTAGAAGTCCCCGACCGTCAGTGTGCCCCCATCCCGCCTCCATCTTTTGAAGGTGGTATCTAGCATGGCTGGGGGGAATCTGTGATTGCCACAGATGGGGGCCATAAGGGACATTTTGGTTATCCCAAAGTGCTGTCTCAGCTGGGTCCATGTTCTTAGCGTGGCCGCTACCACTGGGCTTGTTGTGTATCTTGTTGAGGAGGATGGAAGTGCTGCTGTGGTCAGGGTCTGCAGGGTTCTCCTTTACAGGATGCCTCCTCCATTTGTACCCAATCTGTGTCGGGTTCTTGTACCCATCCCCTCACTTTTTCTGCCATTGCTGCCCAGTGGTAGTATTGTAGGTTTGGTAGAGCCAGGCCCTCTCTGACTTTCCCTCTTTGCAGTGTCGGTTTGGGAATTCTCGGGTTCTTGCCCCCCCCCACACAAATGCCATGATTAGCCTGTCTATGTTTTGGAAAAAGGCCTTGGGGATGAAGATCGGGATGGATCTAAACAGGAAGAGGAACCTTGGCAGTATGTTCACCTTCATCATCTGCACTCTTCCCGCCAGGGAGAGTGGGAGTGAGCCCCACCATTGAAGGTCTTTTCTTACATCCTCCACCAGGCTGATCAGGTTCCACTTGTGGATCTGTGTCCAGTCTCTGGCTATCTGGATCCCCAGGTAACGGAATCTGTTCTGGGCCGTTTTGAACAGGAGCCCCTTCAGCTCTGTCCCTCCCCCGTTTGGGTTCACTGGGTGTGGTAGTATGCATTAGGTGTCATGTGGGACTGTGAAGCCGTGATGTCATTGGCTGACAGATCCCGGGTCCTGGTTGGCTGTTGACCTCTAGCTCCGCCCTGAAGGCGGAGTATAAGAACCAGGAGTTCTCCCCCGCAGGCCAGTCTGTTACTGAACTGCGGGGAACAAGTCACTCTTAATAAAGCCTCATCGACTTCATCTCTATTCGTCTCTTGTGAGTCTTTGTGCGCTACAATTTATTAAGCGTGCTTAAAGGACTATGGAGCTCAGGATCATCCCGGAATGCCTGAGGATCAGCCCCAACGCAGTGAACTCAGCAGCAGTTTTCAAACACTGGCAGACTTGTTTCGAGGCCTACCTCAGAATGGCCCCCGGCCGGGTCACAGAAGACCAGAAACTACAGGTCCTGCACTCGAGGGTAAGCCCGGAAATTTTCCCTCTCATCGAAGACGCAGAGGATTTCCAGACGGCGTTCGCAGCACTAAAGAGCATCTATATTCGCCCAGTGAACCAGATCTACGCACGCTACCAACTCGCAATGAGACGGGAAAGTCACGGAGAATCGCTGGACGAATTCTACGCCGCGCTGCTAATTTTGGGACGGGCCTGCAGCTGCCCGCCGGTAAACGCGATTGAACACATGGACATGTTGATGCGCGATGCTTTTGTCGCAGGTATGAACTCTCCCCAAATCCGCCAAAGACTTTTGGAAAAAGAGTCGCTGGGACTCTCAGAGGCACGGGCCCTTGCAGCCTCCCTGGATGTAGCCGCACGAAACACCCGCGCGTACGGCCCCGACCGCGCGGCAGCCCCTTGGGCTCTGAGGACCCCCGTCGCGACAACCGCCCCCCCCCCCCCAACCCCACAGGCTTGCGCGGTTCAGACTCCAAGTCATCCCGGGGAGCCCGCTGCTATTTCTGCGGCCAGGCGAAACACCCCCGGCAGCGCAGCCCGGCCCGCGCAGCGATTTGCAAGAGCTGCGGGAAAAAGGGCCATTTCGCGGCTGTGTGCCGGTCCCGGGAGGTCGCCGCTGTCCCAGGAGAAGAAGCAGTCCTGCGTGTTTCTAACGCTCCCCAACCCCCCCAGTGCCCTATGTACGACCCGCAAGCGCAGCAATTTTGGGTCCCGGCCACCGCTGTCCCCGGAGAACAAGGAGTCCTGCGCGTTTCAAACGCTCCCCAACCCCCCCAGCGCCCCATGTGCGACCCGCAGGCGCCACCATTTTGGGTCCCGGCCACCACGAGGGGAGGAGGGGCGCCGCCATCTTGGGACCCCCCAGCCCTGTGCGACGCATGGGGGCGGCCATTTTGTCCACCCCCACAGCCATCTTGTGACCCCCAGCCATGTGCGATGCATGGGGGCGGCCATTTTGTTCACCCCCGCCGCCATCTTGGACGGCAACAACGGACCCCAGTGTCGACGGCTCCACAGGGTTCGAGGAAGACGCTCAAGCACTACGATCACGTCTGGCCTCAATGACGCTGGACCAAGCACGGCCCCGGACGCTCCAGACGACGACATCAACGGTGCTGATAAACGGCCACGAGACACCATGCCTGCTCAACTCCGGGAGCACAGAAAGCTTCATCCACCCCGACACGG